>NC_135345.1:69836137-70437030 GCF_023851605.1 Tamandua tetradactyla | reverse complement strand
GTTTATAAATGGTTCTGCACGATATGCAGGTACCACTCAAAAGTGGACAGCTACAGTATTACATTCCCTTTCCAGGGTGTCCCTGAAGGACAGTAGTAAGGGGAAATCCTCCCAGTGGGCAGAACTTCAAGTAGAGCACCTGGCTATTTATTTTTCTTGGAAAGAGAACTTGCCAGAGGTGCATTTGTATACTGATTCATGGGCTGTTTGGTCAGGGACTTGGAAAGACCATGATTGGAAAATTGGTGGTAAAGAAGTCTGAGGAAGAAGCATATGGATAGACCTTTCTGACTGGGCTAAAAATAGGAAGATATTTGAATCACACATGAATGCACACCAGAGAGTGAATTCAGCAGAAAAAGTTTTAATAATCAAGTGGATAAAATGACCCGTTCTGTGGATACCAGTCAGCCTCTTAGCTTAACAACTCCTGTCATTGCCCAATGGGTGGATGAACAAAGTGGTCATGGTGATAGAGATGGAGGTTATGCATGGGCTCAGCAACATGGACTTCCACTAACCAAGGCTAACCTGGCTACAGCTACTGCTGAGTGCCCAATCTGCCAGCAGCAGAAACCCACACTCATCTGCTGATATGGCACTCCATGAAGTGATTAGTCAGCTACGTGGTGGCACTTAATTACATTGGACCACTCCCATCATAGAAGAGTTAGCAATTTGCTCTAACTGGAATAGATACATACTCTGTATATGTTTGCTTTCCCCGCATGCAATTCTTCTGCAAAACTACCATCCATAGACTTACAGAATGCCTGATCAAAGAATACACTTCACAGCAAGTGAAATGTGGGAATGGACACATGTTCATGAACTTCTCTGGTCTTACCATGTTCCCCATCATCCACCATCTATTCTAAGATAGAATGGTGGAATGGCCTTTTGAAGACTCAATTATGGTGCCAACTAGTTGACATTAACTTGCAAGGCTGGGGTGATGTTCTCCAGGAGACTGTGTATGCTCTGAATCAGCATCCACTGTATGGTGCTCTTTCTCCCATAGCCAAGATCCATGTGTTCAGGAACCAAAGGGTGGAAATTGGAGTGGCACCACTCAGTATAACCCCTAGCAATTCACTCTGAAAATTTTTGCTTTCTGTCCCTATGACCTTGAGCTCTGCTAGTCTACTGGTTTTAGTTCCAGAAAGGGTAGTACTTCCACCAGGAAAAACAATGATTGCATTGAACTGAAATCTAAGAGTGCCACCTGGTCACTTTGGGCAAACTCATGTTCCTGGATCAATAAGCCAATAATGGGATTACTTTACTGGTTAAAGGGTTAGGATGATTGACCCTATCAGTAGGAAATAGGATGGCAACTACAAGTGGAGGCGAAGAAGATTTTCCCTGAATATAGAAGATACCCTAAGGTATCTTTTAGTACTACCATGTCCTGTGATTAAAGTCAATGGAAAACTGCAACAAGGCAATCCAGGTAGGACTGCCAATGGCTCTCAAACTTCAGGAATGAAGATTTTGGCAACCCCACCTGGCAAAGAACCATAGCCAGCTGAAGTGCTTGCTGAGGGTAAAGGGAACATGGAATGGGTAGTGGAAGAGGTAGTGATAAATGTGAACTATGACCACATGATCAGTTATAGAAATAAAGACTGCAATGTTATTTTGTTCACGTTATAGTAATTAAGTTGTAAGATATCAAGTTTAAGAGTGAATATTACCCAAGGACTTGCACCCTATTCTGGGGAGATTTAATGCATTTCCAGTTGTACATGGGACAGTTGAGTATTGTTAGGTGAGGAAAAAAATGTGTCTGTTATTGTTTTTTACTTATAGACTAAGTATAGTTTAAGGTGATGTGTATAGTTGCCATGCTGACAATGCGATGGGTGGACTGTCATGGTCAGGTTCATTTGTCAACTTGGCCAGGTGGTGGTGCCTGGTCATCTGGTTGGGCAAGCGCTGGCCTGTCTGCTGCTATGAGGACATTTCATGGCCTTAAATCATGATTATGCTGGCTGCATCCACAGCTGATTGCATTTATAATCAGTTAAGGAAAGTATCTTCTGCAATGAGTGATGCTTAATCTAATCACTAGAAGGTTTTTAAGGAGGATTCAGAAAAGACAGTCACTTTTCCTGCTTCAGCTGGCAAGCCTCTCCTGTGGAGTTCATCAAGTCCCTTCATCGGAGTTGTCAGCTTTGCAGCCTTCCCTGTGGATTTTGGACTCCTCCATTCCCATGGGTGTCCAGTTAGCCTCTCCTGAGAGTTCGTTGATGAACTTCATCAGAGTTGCTAGCTTGCAACCTGCCCTACAGACCTGGACTGTACTTTCCCATGATTACCTGAGACACTTTTATACATTTTATACCTGTGGATGTGTCCTGCTGTTTCTGTCTCTCTTGAAAACCCTAGCCAATACAGGAAGTATGGAGTAGGCTAATCTTTTGGTGGTTCTTTTGATCTCTATTTTTTGCTTTTTTTCTGGGAGGGGGCAGAGCCGGGAATATATTCCTTTTTTTATAGGAGCATCTTGGGCAGTACAGGACTCATGACTTTTTGGGGCTACTTAAGGGTTATCTCTGCCCTACTAGTCTGTGTAGAGGTAGCACCCCATGCCTGACATACCTATGATATGCTGTTTCTGTCCTTTGTGGTAGGGTGGTGATATATGGGATTTTGAGAGTTTCCCCAAGCATCCCAGATAGTTAACTAATTGGTTCCATGCTAAAGATAAATTAAGTCAGGGCTTCCACTGCCCAGCAATCACTCCTTTGGCTCATGGCCTGTTATATTTGCTCTCATTTAGGAACCAGACTAATCTTGAGGTTAGTGTGATTCAAGAGACTACTGGAACTGAAGTCATTATTCAAGAGACTACTGGAACTGAAGATGGAGACCTGGAAATTGAAAATGAAAGTAAAAGCTTTCCACAAAGAAGGAGATATAAGATATGAAAGATAAGTATAGATGGAAGATTAAAGAAGATCTCCTCTTGTGACTTTCCTATGTTTATGATGAAGTAACCGCTACCACTCTGATCAACAAAGCTGAATGCAGGATTCTTGGCTTCCTTGCATCAAACCTTATCCTTCAACAAACTTAGTTAGTTGGAGTTAAGAGAGGATGAGGTGGAAAGTAAGAAAGGATTGGCTGATGGTGCAGACACTCTAACTGCACAGCGACAGTTTTGTTTGACTGTATCCCCCAGAGGTATATAAAAACCCAACCCTCAGAGAAATTCCAGGAAAATGGTTGAATAAGGACTGGAATAACTCATTCTTCTACCAAAGACACCTAGAGAACAAGCAGACGCTGACTAAAGCAGTGGTTCTGGGTCTTGGAAGACCCGGGAGAAACCATCACAACATATAAGGAAGAGCCGGATGAAAAAGTGGAGAAATTATGACTGAGAAATTGTGATGAGTGAACTTGACCAGGCCACCCGGCAAATATTCTCTGCCCCTGAGGCCAGCAGCCGTGAATTGACCAGGCTCTCTCTGGCTGGTAAGATGTGGTGTTGTCTTGATCCAGCTGTTGACCAGTGATGTTAACTTTCTTGGCCCCACAGCCTAGAGCCTTTCTACTTGGACCTCAGGAGCCCCTAGCAACATTATTTCCACAGAGTTTGTGATGAGAGACTGATTTCTACAGTGATTCCTGGCACCCATCCCCCATTCCCAAGGTCAGCAGCTCTAGACATAATTGATTCTCACCCTGCTGGCTGTATTGGGCTAGGAGAGACAGGGAGCTCTGCCCCTCAGGGAAAATGGGGGGACACAGAATAGTCCTGCTCCAATTGCTGATTGGCAAGCTGACACTCTGGGTCCTGCAATCTTGATCCTGCAGTAGCTCGTGGCTCTTGCAGCTCCACTTTTTCCACAAACAGAGAAGCTGCAGCAGGTGAGAGCAACACTGCAGTTCCTGGCATCTGTCCCCAACACCTGAGTTCGACAACCCTGCCAGAATGACTGCTGTGGTCTGGAAGAAGCACTCCCAAAGAGGAACAGAGGAGAATGCAGCACAGTTACGATCTATCTATAGGCCAGCAAAACAAAACAGCTTTGGTCCTTTCTGGACAGGTGACTGCAAAACCATGGGGCCATGATCCCCATCTGCCACAGAAACAGGTGGTCAGAGGGCTACAGAACAACTTACTTTTCTAGAACTGTGGGAAATAGGTTGCCAAAGAGTATCATCTGATGGGAAGCCTGGGAATGTTCAGGATGAGAAGCTGTTTTCCAACCTTTTCTCTAGAACTCTTTGGAACAGATCTGCACCCACTGTGCATGAACCTAGCCCTCATTGACTTCAAAATACTGACAAAGTGCTAATGAAACCATCAATAGGAACCCAATTACAACAAAATCTTATACAAGGGGAGGGAGCACCTTTGAAAATAATCCTATAAAGATAATCACATGCCCAGAAATCAACAAAAATCACAGGGCTAATTAAGAAACAAGAAAATATGGCCAAGCCAAATGATCAAATTAAAAAATTTGAGCAGATATAGAATTTGGAACAATCTATTAAAGATGTTTAAACAAATCTCCCAAATAATTTCAATTGGATGATTAAAGAAATAAAGGATATTAATATGACAATATGAGAGCATAGAAAAGAATTTGAAATAATGCATAGAAAAATATCAGACCTTACAAAAAAGAAAGCTACTGCAGATGAAATGAAAAATATACTAATTTTTAATTAGCAGGAGAATTAAAGAGATAGAAGAAAGCATTAGTGAACCAGAGGACAGAGCAATGAAATTTGAACACACAAAAGAACAAATGGAAAATTGCGCTGAGTCTCAGAGAAATGATTAACAACATGAAGTGCACAACAATATGCATTAAGGGTGTCCTAGAAAGAGAAGATAATGGTAAAGGGCCAGAAAGAATATTTGAGGAAATAATGGCTGAAAGTCACCTATCTTTTATAAAAGACAAAAATATGCAAATAAAAGAAGCCCAAATTAACTCCAAACAGAAAAAATCCAAACAGACCCACTCTATGACAAATACTAATCAACCTGAAAAATTCCAAAGAGAAAGGGAAAATCCTGAAAACAGCAACAGAAAGGCAATCAACACATACAAGGGAAGCCACATAAAACTAAGTGCTGGCTTCCCATCAGACCCCATGGAGGTGAGAAGGCAATTGCATGGTATATTTAAAAACCTAAAAGAGAAATATTCCCATATCTTTCAGTCTGTTAAAGCTGCAAGACAGCAGTATACCAGCAATGGATTGATGGATTGGTTTTTGTAAAGGGTATTTATTAATATCAAGTATGCTCAGACCAACAACCCTGGATTCAGGAACATCTTAGACTATCCTCCATTCCTTAGCCATGCTATCACACTTTCTGTCCCATGGTTTTTTCTCAGAGTTTAATTCTAAAAGATACCTTTAGATTTCTCTTCTGGGTCACTATTACTTTCTACGGTCGTGTGAACCTACTCTTTAATTTATCTATTGAATTTTAAGTTTCATTTGTTGAATTTTTCATTGCAAGAAATTCTCTTTAGTTCCTTGGTAAATTTTCATGATTATTCCTTTTACATTCTTATTCCTTGCTCATATTTTCATGTTTTACTTTCATACCTTCATTAAACATATTAAAATAATTTTATATTTCATTTTAAAACATTCGAAGATTTGAATCATTGTACTAATATTTCTGGTCTTTGTTGTTTTTACAAAATTTCAGTCATGAAACCTTACGTACAGAAACTGCTCATATAACTTAGAACTTGATCTTTAGGAAACCTATTAGGCAGAGTCAAAGTATCCCCAAAGAGGCTATTCTAGTTTTAATTTCAACCACAACTTCACATGAAAATTGACTTCTGTTAGGAATTCCCAGGGAAGCTTTTTAAAAAATCTGCACACACAAAGTGTCAAAGTCAGAACTTTGTTTGCTGAAAATTTTGTGTAATAGAATTCATATACGACATTGAGGGTGGATCTTGATATTCTAAACTAAATGAATATGATGGTAGGAGAAGGTGGGGTCTCTGGCAAACATTTAGACTTTCTTACTTCCTGCACGTATCACATACTGTGCATTCTTCAATGAGACAGGTTAAGTTTTGGTAAAAGTACACACCTCTGAATTCCTGTTTTTCCTTGGGGAGTAGGCTGATTTTTATTACCTGCCAATTCTAAAAATAAGTTATAAAGTTGCCTTTTATGTTTTATTCAGGATTTTAAATGCTTCAGTTTTCCTTAAGTGAAAGTATGCCTATATTTTTAATTAATGCAATAGATCCTACTACATTACCTGAGGCAGACCTTAGTTTTCTCGTTTAACAAAATATCTTAGAGGTTTTTCTAGAATAACGCATGTATTTGGAGGTCAGCCTCTGAGCTATATTATATATCACTGCTCTCTCTGGTTATTGAAGCACAAATACAAATGAATTTGAAATTTGTATCATTCCTACAGCTCCTCCCCATCTGTATTTCTCACTGCTTCCTCCTCCAATTTTCTTGGATTTCAATCCATTATTCCTTTATTATTTCACATTTTTATTTTTCAATAAATGGTGGGTCATTTAAGAGGCAGCATCAAAATTTACAGTTATTTAACTAAATTGGACTCTTTTTCATGAATCCCTTTCATGTCAAATAGATGGCATTCTCCAACCATTTATTTCACTGTTCTTTTACACAACTCTCACAGGATTTATTCAGAAAAATCCTCCTTATTTATTTCTTAATTTATTTTATGAAATATTTTCTGTATTCCTATAGGAATCAAACTGAAACTTTTTCCATTTATTTCAGAATTTTACCTTTGCCATCTAAAAGAGTTATTGATATCTTTGTAATAATTTTACAAATAATCACCTTCTTAAATTTTCTTCCTGTTTCATGTAGAATATTACTAAAACCTCCAAAACATCACTGGAATATATAGAACCAAATCTACTGAAAATATGTTTTTGAATGTCCAATATTTATTCATTTAAATGTTTAGTTTATTAACTGCTATCAACAGAACAGTAGTAATGATGCTCATCCATGTCATTTCCTAACTTTCATGGGTTAATTCTGTTAGGTTTTACTAATAGCTTTGGTTCAAAATAATAATTTTTGACAAAGAAAAGAAATATATATCTTTCACTCTTATTAAGAAAATGTATACAGTGTGAAACTTTGCTACTTATGAAGATAATCATATATCTTACCTCTTTGAACTGTAAAAGCAGTGTGTGTCAATAACTTCCCTATTAATTAATTATCACTGAACCTCTGGAATAAAATAACTTGATCATGGTTTGTTCTTTTGTATGTGTACCAGATTCTGCTTTTTGATATTTTACTTAGGAATCCTGAAATGACATTCATGAATGCTATTAAAATATTTACCCCTTCAAGTAAGTTATTCAGTAAATTGCTTGGTTCCATGCTCTCTTAATGTGGCTAAAAGGGAATGTATAGTTTTATGCATAGAAAAACATATCTTGAAGTGCTCCTCTATTGTTTATAAACAAACCCATGTACATATAATTATTTGACATATATAACAAATCGAGTTTTTCAGATTTGGAAAGGGTGGAAAAGAAATTTCAGTTTAAAATATTAAAAAAACTTCCAAATGGCATAGACCATTTGTTAATAAACAGAATATTAAATGTGTTAAAAGAACATATAGGGAATGTGAGAGGGTTGTGGAAGATGGCAGAATAAGAAGTTTCAGTATTCAGGGTGGGTCACGGTGGCTCAGCAGGCAAGAATGCTCGCCTGCCATGCCAGAGGATCCGGGTTTGATTCCTGGTGCCCACAAGAATAACTATGTAGCTATTAAACATTTAGGAACTGTCTGAAAATAAAGCATTTTAAAACTTCAGTGGCCAGGAGAATAATGTACATCATCTAGTGAAGAATAAGAGGAAGAAGCTGGTAAATCACACTAAAGACCACTAAATCATTCTCCCTGTATGGCAGTTACCAGCACCCATCCCTCAATCTTATGGAAAGATGCCATGGGATCCAGACCCTGACTGGATCACTGGTAACAGAAAGGAACATAAAAATCCTCTTCTCCAAGACCAGAGGTGGGCATGTCTGACTGCCGATCACGGCTTTTGATGAGCAAGTTTGGATTACAGGGTGCCAACCTGTCCTAGACAAAGGCAACAGTAGTGGAGATTAAAGACTCCAGATGTTCAGCACATCAGAAGACAAGTTCAAGGGCTGTCTTTACTTGAAAGGTAAAAAAAAAAACTCAGCTTTGGGTACCTATGGAAAAAGCTCCTGGTGCTTTTCCTAATTTCCTCTCAAGGGCATTTCATAGCCAATATAAGCCCCCTTCCAAGGTTCAATGGCCCTGTTTGGCTGGGAAAGAATAAACTGAGAAACTCCTCTCTGGTGTGCCCCACCTCTGCCAGAATTTGTTGGATAGGGCAAAGAAAGCTTCTTGAGGCAATGAAAGGAACATAAGAAACTAGAAGCACACAGCTGGGAGGAAAAGCTTGCCTGCTTTAAACATCTGAGAAAAGGAGGTCTAAATCCAGGAAAATACAGGGGGCTTTTAAACTTCCATAAAAAGGGAGCTAAGAAACAACTAACAAGCACAATCACAAGAAAAGGCACAGGTCCAGAAAAAGGAGGGAGAATGTTGCAGTATGTGTTTGCCTTAGACAGACCTTTCCGATAGGAGGAATGGAGCTCAAGAAAATCTCTGTCTTATCACCAGCTAGATTTAAAATCAAGAAAGAAACATCTAAGGGAATATCTCAGATTAACATTTTAAAAATATTAAAATGTAGAGTATGCAACAAAAAAGCAAAAGACAAAGAACAAGAAGTGAGGTCCCATTCAGAAGAAGTGGATACAAGTGCAAAAAAAAATCCATAAGGGGAGACCAGAAAGTGTATACATAAAAAAAAAAAATACTTTAGAAAAGTGGCATTATAAATGCACAAGGAGATGAAAAAATACAAGAACTAAGGCTATCAGCAAAACAATGAATGAGCAATACAAGAATTTCAATAAAGAGATAGAAATTTTAAAAAAAGAAAGTAGAACTACTGGAGTTAAAGACCACAGTAACTGAAATGAAAAATTCCCAGGAGGGTTTCAACAGCACATTAGATCCAACAGAAAAAAGAATCAATGAGCCCAAAAACAAGGCAATTGACATGAGACAGATTAACAAGCATAGAGAAGAATTAAAACATATGAAAATAGCCTAATATACCTGTGGGACATGATCAAGCATACCAATATACACTTTGTGGGAGCCCCAAAAGAAAAAAAGAGGCAGAAAGTGGGTAGAAGGAATATTCAAAGAAATAATGACAATTTCTCAAACTTAGCAAAAGACATGAATAGCCCACACAAGAAGCCTGGAGAACACCAAACAGGATAAACTTAAAAACAACCCATCACATATTGATCACACATCAAATGCAAAGGACAAGGAGAGAGTACTGAAAGCTGCAAGAAAAAAGCAATGTGTTATGTACAAGGGAGTCCCAGTTAGATTGAGTGCTGATTTCTCACCAGAAACCATGGTGGCAAGAAGGCAATGCATTGAAATACTTAAAGTGCTGAAGAAAAGAATTTGTATATGGTAGGACTTTCTTTCAGCAATAAGGGAGAGATGAAGTCACTACCAGATAAAAAGCTGAAGTTCATCACACTAAACCTGCTCTACAGGCAAGACTAAATGGCATTATTAGGACTAAATGGAAAGGACACTAGACAACAGTTCAAAGTGGCATAAAAAATAAAGACCTCTAGTAAAGGTAATCATTTGGGTAATTATAAATTCCAGTATTATTGTATTGTTTGGTATGTAACTTCCTTTCTTACTTCCTACAGGTGTCAAAATGCAAGTATATAAAAAGTAAAAGTAAATCTATGATTGGGACATACAATGTGCAAAGATAAAAGTGATAACAAGCACACACAAAAAAACGATGGGGGTTAGAGGGTTATAGAAATGTGTGTGTGTATGATATTGAAATCAGGTGGTATCAAACCAAATATGATTGCTGTATACTTAGGATGTTAGACTTCCAGCAAGAAAGTGGAATAAGAGAAGCTGAGTTCACCCTGGCTCCATGTAACAACGAGAAAAGGAAGTGAAAAATAACTGCAACAGCAGTTCCAGGGTGTGAGTGATAAGAGAGGGTCTTCATCTGTACTAAGGAGACCCTGAAAGAAAAAGCAGAGATTCCAGCCTACCCCCACCAGGGGCTAAGGAGATTTTCCCTTTTGGCTCTGCAAGCCAGGAGTTCTGGGGGTGGGGGCCTGGGGAATTTGGGATCTAAGAGACTTGCTTTCTTTACATACAAAGACCTATTAGTCAGAGCACGGTGTCTGCTCTTCACTCCAAGACAGGCTGCTACAGATGCCTGGTTTATTTCCACAGAGACAACTGGGGCATTTTCCCTGGAAGGCAGGGGAAGCACAGAGTGCTACCAATCATATCACCACTCAAAGAGAGGGAATTTCTTTGGGGTCCCTTATTGCCCCCCTCCCCCTATGGAGGCCCAGAGACCTCAGGCATGCTGAGAAAGGGCAGTGAAGCTGAGGAAACTGATTGAACTGTGTACCATGACCACCCACTGGACATTTCTGGATGGACTGTGGACAGGGGAAAACTTCCCAACTCTTACAAAATACATAAATATGCAAATCAAAGAAGTCCAATTAACTCTAAGTAGAATAATTCCAAATAGGCCAACTCTGAGACACCTACTGAACAGAAAGCAAATGTTGAAGAAAAGCAAAAAGTCATGAAAGCAGCAAGGGAAAAAGCGATTCACTACATATAGGAGAAACCACATAAAACTTAGCTCAGACTACTCAACAGCCACCACGGAGGCAAGAAGGCGGTGGTATATTTAAGTAGTATATGAAATACTCAGTCCCACAGCCCAAGAACATTCCAAGTGAGAGTTTGGGAGCCATCAGAGCCATCCAGCTTTGCAAGAGGTGGCTACTGGCTGGAATTACATCGAGATTTTAATTTACCCAGCACCTGTAGTCCTGAACAGGTGGGTCTGAGGAGAAGAGGTGTCTCAAGATCACCATCTGCCAGGAAGAAGCACAAAGTCTGGCAAATTACCTATCTGTCAAGCTCTCAGTAGAGCTTTAAGGAGAATTACAACCCTACATAATATCCAGGACTTAGTTTGAGGTGGGGAAGGGCTGACAAATTAAGTCCAAAATGGGACTTTCAATGCAAATCCAAATACAAAACAGAAGCATAAAGGATTTTAACTTGCAAAATAACTTATTAAGACATTTAGATGCCTCGTGTGCAACAGAAAATCATACAGCAGATTAAGACTTGCACAGATATGGCCCAGTCAAATGTGCAAATAAAATTTTACCATAGGGGACACAGAATTTGGAACAACTAATCAAAGATGTTCATAGCAAAACAAAAGATATTAAAAAGACACTAGAAGAGCATAAAGAAGAAGTTGAAAGAAGAAATAGAAAATAGCAACTCTCTTAGAGATGAAAGATACTCTAAACCAAATTAAGAGTATACTAGAAACACGCAACAGCAGATTTGAAGAGCCAAAAGAAAGAATAAGTAAATTAGAAGATGGCACAATTGAACTTGAACACATAAAAGAACAAATGGCAAGAACGATGAAAAAATGGGACCAGATTTAAAGGAAATGGTAGATAACACGAAGTGCACAAACATAAGAATTATCAGTGCACCAGAAGGAGAATAGAAGAGTAAAGGAATAGGAAGACTAGTTGAAGAGATAATTGGAGAAAACTTCCCAACTCTTATAAAATATATAAATATGCAAATCAAAGAAGTCCAATTAACTCTAAGTAGAATAACTCCAAATAGGTCACTCTGAGACATATACTGAACAGAAAGCAAATGTTGAAAAGAAGCAAAAAGTCATGAAAGCAGCAAGGGAAAAAGCAATTCATTATATATAAGAGAAACCACATAAAACTTGGCTCAGAATACTCAACAGCCACCATGGAAGCAAGAAGGCAGTGGTATATTTAAGATTCTGAACAAAAATGATTTCCAGGCAAGAACTCTTTATCCTGCTAAGCTGTCCTTCAAAACTGAGGGGGAGATAAAATCTTCACTGACAAACAAAGGCTAAAAGACTTTACCAACAAGAGACCTGCTCTAAAGCAATAGTACAGGGCGTTCTGTTGACTGAGAAAGAAAAAGACAGGAGTGGGAGGTCTGGAGAAGAGTACAGAATTGAAGAGTAACAGTAAGTATAACTTAAAGGTTTATGACAGAGAGGGAAAAGAATATATAGATCTGATAAATAAGCACTAAAAGATAAGATGGTAGAGTCAAGAACAGCCTTTATAATAAATTTTAGTCACCAGGCAACCACAAAAAAATAAATTAAAAATAGGAAAGAGAAGGCATTCAAAATGGTACAACAGACAAAATTAAATAAATATGAAACTAGGAATTAACAAAAAGACTGAGAAGAATAAAATGTATAAGACATACAAAAGCTAAAGAGCAAAATAGAAGAAACTCCTGCATTATTAATCATGACTTTCAATATAAACAAGTATGCTATCCATTCAAAGGCAGAGATTAGCAGAATAAATGAAAGCATGACCTAACTGTGTGCTGTCTGCAAGGCAATCACCTTAAATTCAAAGACACAAATTGGCTGAAAGTGAAAGAATGGAAAAAACATATCATGCAAGTGATATGAAAGTTAGGGAAGCTATATGAAAGTTAAGAAAGCTACACTAATATCAGGTAAAACAGACTTCAAGTAAAAAAAATCCCTGGGGTAAAGATCATTACATACTGATAAAAGGACAATTAAACAGGGAGATAGAACAATTATAATATGTACATTACTAACAGCAGAGCTCCAAAGTATGTGAAGTAAAATCTGACAGATTTGAAGAGAGGAATAGATGGTGCTACATTAATAGTAGGAGATTAAACTATGTCAATTCCAATAATGATAGAAAATCTAGTGAGATCAATAGGGAAATCCAAGACTTGGATAATAATCTAAACCAACTAGACCTAATAGACACAAATATAGCAATTCACCCAACAGCCACAGAACACACTTGAATGCACATGGGTCATCTCCGTGACAGACCGCATCCTAGGTCACGAAACAAATCTCAGTACAGTCAGAATAGTGAAATCAGGCAATGCGTCTTCTCTGATGACCACAGAATGAAGCTAGAAATCAATAACAGAGTGAGGAATGGAAAATTCTCAAATTGGCAGAAATTAAATAATATACTCTAAAAAAACAATGGGCTAAAGGGGAAATCAGGAAGATCTTGAAGCAATTTAAAATGAAAACAAAACATCAAAAATTTATGGGGGGGGGGTGCAAGGGTAGTTCAGTGACGGAATTCTCACCTGCCATGTGGGAGACCTGTATTCGATTCCTAGTCCATTTCCCAAAAACAAGCAAACAAGCAAAACAAACAAACAAAAATTCAACAATGGTGCTGCAATAATGAATACTCACATGGAAAAATATAGATTTGTGGCCCTGCCATAGAGCATACCAAAAAAAAAAATTTATGAGATGCAGCAAAGGCAGTGCTAAGAGGGGAATTTATAGCTCTAAATGCTTACATTAAAAGAGAAGAAAGATTTAAAATTAGAGACCTAACCTCAAAACAAGAAAAGAAGAGCAAGCTAAGGCAAAATGAGCTGAAGAAAAGAATAGCAAAGATTAGAGTGGAGATAACTGAAATCGAAAACAAAGAATAACAGAATAAACAAAACTGAAAGGCTGGTTATTTGAAAAGACAAATAAAATTCACCAACCTTTACGCAGATGACAAAAAAACAAAAACACAACAACAAAAAAAAAACGAGAGGACAAAAATACAAATGGGAAATGAAAAGGGAGAACATAACTATTGACTAGGTGAAATAAAAAGGACACAAGAAGGTACTATGAACAATTATCACCAATAAATTAGATAACCTAGAGGAAATGGACAAATTTAAACTAGAGGAAATGGAAAAATTTTTAGAAACACAAAAAAGTATATATACTGGCTGGAGAAAAGGATAAAAGTTCTCAACAATGAATGACCCATAAAGAGATTGAATCAATCCTCCAAAACCTCCCCGAAAAGAAAGTCCTGGACCAGATGACTTTACAGGGGAATTTTACCAAATATTCTGACAAGACTTAATTTCAATTTGACTCAAGCTTTTCAAAAATTTAAGAAGAAGGAGCACTCCCTAACTTATTCAATAAGGCCAACATTACCCTCAAACCAGAGCCAGTGAAGAGACCACAAGAAAAGAAAATTACAGATCAATATCTCCTATGAATACAGATGCAAAAATCCTCAAAAAAAATATTAACAAACTGACTCCAATAGCACATTCAGAGAATTGCACACCTTAATCAAATGGAGTTTGTTCCTGGTATGCAAGGGTGGTTCAATATAATAAAATCAATTAGTGTAATACATCACATTAACAGAATGAATGGGAAGAAATCACATGATCTTCTCAACTGATAAAGAGATAGCATTTGATAAAATCCAGCACTTTCTTGATAAAACACTTGAACACTAAGAATAAAACGAAGCCATCAACATGATAAAGGGCATATATGAGAAACCTGTAGCTTATGCCCTATTTAATGAGGAAAGAGTGAAAGCTTTACTTATTAGATCAGGAACAAGAAAAGGATGCTCCTTGCCACCACTGTTATTCAACATTCTACTGGAAGTTCTACCTATGGAAATTAGTCAAGAAAAAGATGTTGAAGGCATCCAAATTGATAAGGAAGAAGTAAAACTTTCCTTATTTGCAGATGATATGATCATATATACAAAAAAATCTTGAAAGACCACAATAAAGCTCAAATAACTAATAAATGAATTCAGCAAATTGGTTAGTGGGATACGAGATCAACATCTAAAAGTCAACAATGTTTCTATGCATGAGTAATTAACAGATAGAAGAGGAAATCAAGAAAATATTCAAGGAAAAACTCTACTTGCAATAGCAACTAAGAGAATTAAATATTTAGAAATAAATCCTACCAAGTATATAAAGGCCTTATACACAGAAAACTATAACTCATTGCTAAAAGAAGACTCAACTAAAATGAAGGGCTTCACATGTTCATGGATGGGAACACTAAACAATGTTGATATAAATCCTACACTAAGATTTATAGGTTCAATAAAATATCAATCAAAATTCCATCAGTCTGCTTTGAAGAAATTGAAAAATCAAACATTTAATTTATATGGAAGGCTAAGTGGCTCTGAATAGCCAAAGCTATTTTGAAAAAGAAAAATGAATAGGACTCACCATCCCATCTTAAAACTTGTTACAAAGCCACAGTAATCAAACTCTCTTGGTCCTAGCACAAGGACAGACATATATGCCAATGAAATAGAATTGAGGGCTCAGAAATCAACATCACAATTAGAGCCAACTGATTTTTGACAAAGGGGGAAAGCACTCAATTGGTAAAGAATAGTCTCTTCAACCAAATGGTGCTGGAAAAACTGGATCTCCATTGCAAACAAAGGAGGAGTACACTTACCTCACACTTTATGCGAAAATCAATGCAAAATCGATCAAAGATGTTATATAAGAGCCAGAACTAACAAATCCCTGGAAGAAAAATCTAGGGAAACAGCTTCAGGATCTTATTTTAGGCAATGGTGCTGTATACTTTTTACACAAAACACAAGCAACAAAAGAAAGACAGATCAATGGGACCACGTCAAAATTAAAACCTTTGTGCCTCAAAGGACTTTATCATGAAAGTAGAATAATAAGCTACACAATAGAGGAACATATTTGGAAACCACTACCCAATAAAGGTTTACCAGAATGTATTAAAAAAAAAACAAAACCTTCAACTTAACACTAAAAGACAAACAAGCCAATGTAAAAATAGGCAGGACTTTAATAGAGAATGCTCCAAAGAAGATATACAAATAGTAAAAAAAGTACAGTTTGGCAGTTCCTCAGGAAGCTAAATAGAGAATTACCATATGACCCCACGATCCCACTACTAGGTATAAACCCAAAGGGATTGAAAGCAGGCACTTGAACAGATATTTTCACACTGATGTCCATAGTGGCATTATTTCAATTGCTAAAAGATGGAAGCAACCCAAATGTCCAGCAACTAATGAATGGATACACAAAATGTGGTACATGCATACAATGGAATATTATTTAATTGTAAGAAGGAATGAATTTCTGATACATACAACACTGATGAACCTTGAAGGCAGACTGAGTGAAGTAAACCAGATACAAAGACCTATATTGTATGATCTCACTGATATGAAATAATGAGCATAAGCAAACCCATACAGTCAGAATCTAGATTATAGCTTACCAGGGGATAGGGTGGGTATAGGGAGAGTGCAGTTCAGACTTAAAAATGTAAAGATTTACTATTTGAAGTCATGGAGATGTTTTGGTAAAGGACAGTGGTGATGGTGGCACAATGTTGTGAATGCAAACAACAGCATTAGTATATGTATTTGTATGTGGCTTAAAGGGAAATTTTAGGTTGTGTATATGGTAATAGAATTAAAATTTTATAAATCCATGGAACTGCATTACAAAACAAGTGAATGCTAAATTAAACCATGGGCTCTGGCTAATAGTACAATTATACAAATGTGCTTTCATCAATAACAACAAATTTACCACATCAAGGCAAGGTGCTATTAATAAGAAAGTACATGGGAATCCTGCATTTTATGCATGATAATTTTGTAAATCCACAACCTCTCTGATAAAAAAAGAATATATAAGAACTATATTTATCACTGGAAAGAGAGAAAACCTTCTTGTGACAGAAGACGCAAAGACCCAAAGGAATAGATTAATTAATATTTAAACATGATTTAAAACTTGTTTTAAAAATCACATAAACATGGAAAAAAACTACATAAAAGTTGAAAATCTAGGGTGGTGCAATGGTGGCTCGGTGGCAGAATTCTCACCTGCCATGCTGGAGGACTGGGTTCAATTCCTGGAGCCTACCCATGCAAAAAAAAAAAAAAAAGTTGAAAATCTTTTCTACATGCCAATAATAACCATGTAATTTTTCAGATTATATATTTGGCCCTTAGAGATTAAAATAATGATTTTTATCATTATTATGTTAATCATTAAGATATTATACATATTTTCAAACCAGAATCAAATGTTTTATCATGACTACTTTTCCAATATATGATTTTAACTTTCTTTCTGCTCTTTTATGCCTGAGTTTTCAACAAACTCATAGAAATATAATTTCCCCCTTATATTTCTATGTATATAGAGACTAGATATAGGTAGAGATGATAGAGATATAGAAATACACATATGTGTGTGTGTGTGTGTGTGTATACACACACACACACAAATATATACTTACCTTTCCAAAATGCCACAGCATATTTATTGCCTTTGTCTTATTTTCCCAAGATTTTCTTTTCTAAGACCACCTGGCTCATTTTGGTGCTGTGCTACCTAGGACCAATGCAGACTTGACTGAGTAATGTAACCTTTGTCACTCTATTCAGGAGATGCTTAAATTCCTTCATCTCATAGGAAAAACATCTCCTGAGTTTTTTGGTTTCACCTCCTATTTGGCAGAAGTGTGTTTTCAAAGGTTTCTTGAAAAGGAGTGCATTTTTAATTTTGGAAAATGTTACAAAGTTCTTTTGTTACAAAATTCTTCATCACTATCTGTTTGCTTGTATTCTTTCTGGCAATAAACTCTGCCACTGGGATAAGTAAAAACTATCCTCCTGTTTTTTTGTGTTGCATTTACTAAATCATAAGTTTATGGGTCACCTGTATTTATTTTATTAAAATGTCCTTTCAAATCCTTCATCTTTTAAAAATTTGATGAGGTATCTTTTCAAACTTTTGTGTGCCAAGAATAAAAACAAATTAGTACTTATCCTAACATGTTTGTTGAAGATTTATTTCATAATGTGTCTTTCAAAATTTGGTTGCTCTAAAGTCTTTTCTACAATATCATAAAACTTACAACACTATAAATTTATCCATTTATTTCCTTGTCACTTCTGGGTTATATATCCTACACAAAAGAACTTTCAACTTCTAATATTATTACTTTACTTTTGTTTCTTCTAGTTTTTTTTTAATAGTCCTCTGATATCTTTCTGTTTGTGATTTTTTTTGTATTTATCTCTACTCATTCTGAAATGGCAAGAGATATTGCACTAAAGTCCAATGATGCAATACATCATAGTTCTCCGATCCTGGACCTTAGATTAAACTTTGCACATTCTAAAAAATTTATTTTTAGCAAAACAACAAAAAGCCATCTGATTTTTAAATTGCAATAGTTTATCTCTTTGACAAAATTTTGTGTCTAAATACAGCCCTTTATATAACGTGTCAGACTTTTTAGAACACAGATGCATCAATAATCTCTTTTACTCTCAAAAGATACTTTGCAACCTAAAAAAATCCCATCCTAAAGAGTCAGCTGAATCATTATTTCATCATTCCCTTCCTCCATCAAACAAGAACTTTTATGGGACGGGCCCCTCCTCTATATATCTATACTTTCTAAAACTCGTCCCACTTTCATTGATGGAATAACTGTTGGTTAACTGAATTATAGCTTGCAATAATTTCATTTTAATTTGGAACTGTCTTTCTTGTGAACTTATGTCCTATGTATAGTGTAAAACTTTTCAAATACTAAATAATTTCTAAGACTTGTTTGTAGAGAATGTGAAATAATGATATATTTGGAGGGGAAGTTAAATTAAGTTTAAAAATGGATGGATGACTGTACTTCAAATCTATATTTTTAAATGTGCTCTTCTGAAAAAATTCAAGTGTTCATATATTTCGTGGATTGAATTATGCAGCCTGGTTGGACATGTTCTTGGTCTTGGTCTGCATTCTGGTGGGTATGGGTCCCTTGTAAATAAGATCTCTTCAAGATCTTATTACAGTTGGTTGGCCCAACTGAATCAGGCTTGGCTTTAAACTGGATTACTGGAGTCTTTTACAAGCAGAGCATATGTATGTCAGAGGGAAGTCACCAGAAGCACCCAGAAGATGGAAGTTAACATAATTCAAAGAAAATGAGAAAATGACAACATATATATCACCATGTGACACAAAAGCCAAGGGCTGAGGAAGGCTACCAGCCAACCCCACAGAATGCCAGAGTCTTCTCGAGGACATAATCACTTTTCTGAAACCTGGATTTTGGTCTTTAACTTCAAAACAATAAGCCAATAAATTGCCAATGTGTAAGCCAAACCATTGTATGGTGTTGTTTTAGAAGTTAGAAAACTAAAACAATGGTGCAGATAAAAAAACAACAACAAATCTTTCCACAGCAGCTCCTCTTTATTGATTTCATGTCTTTTTAGAATCATCACAAAAATTCTCTGGTTATCCAAACTAGAACCAAAGCACTTACTACATCTTTTAAACATTTCCCACCTCTTATTTCTCATCAAAGAATTCTCATTCTAAATCTTCCATTCACAAACTCAGTGACAACTTCATCAAATCTTGTTTTTCTGATACATATTTCTTAAAACCACCACACTGAATTGTGTTCTCTTCTCTACTATGCAAAATCCATTTAGATGCCAGAATGGCTTCATTAAAGAACAATATGGTTAACTCATAAACCTGATTTGAAAATTTAAGTGGCCATAATGTTAAGGAGATTAAAACACAGCCTACAGTAAAGAATTTGACACTCTCCAGAGTAACTTATTTTGGCTAATTTGCCTTTTCTACACTGCTCCCAGGTCAAAATCTACTCCACAGATTCTGCATTTGTAACTGTCTGCCTATGCAACCATTTTTTTCTCTCATATTGTTTTATTCACTTTGAGTATTCTATTCTGTCACCTTTGCTTCTAGGCTCCCCTGCAGAGCAAATATCATATTGGGCTGTACCCATCAACAATATTGAACAAAGTTCAGTGCATGTGAATCCCCTTTCTTATCTCTAGAAATTAATTTTTAACTTATTCCTGATTAATTGTCATTTTATATCTGTACTCAGCAGCACAGAGACTCCTGCAGAGCAACATTTGAGGGAGATTTTATCATGGTGAGTGAGAAGAGGGTTTCAGCTCTTCTGCTTCTGCAACTGTGCTGTGTTGGCTGTGGATTGTGTGAGAAGGTCCTGGTATGGCCTTGTGACATGAGTCATTGGCTCAATATTAAAATCATTCTGGAAGAACTCATGGAGAGGGGTCATGAGGTGACAGTGCTGGTTCCTTCACACAATTACATCATTGACGACAGCAAGCCTTCCACACCAAACTTCAAGGTGGTGCCTGTGCCAAATGATGAAGAGAGATCGATGAATATACTAAATGACATTTTGGATGCAGCTGTGAATGTGATGCCAAAATTGTCATACTGGCAATCAGTGATAAAACTCCAAGAGTTGCTTCTTCAAACAACTGGAGATGTGAAACTTCTGTGTGAGAATGTAGTATACAATAAGACACTCATGAAGAAACTCAAGGAAACTAACTACAATGTAATGATTATAGATCCTGTGGTGCCCTGTGGAGAGCTGATAGCTGAGGCACTTGGAGTCCCCTTTGTGCACACATTAAGAGCATCCATAGGTGGCACATTGGAGAAATACTGTGGGAAACTTTCAGCTCCACCTTCCTATGTGCCTGTTCCCATGGCTGGATTAAGGGACAAGATGACCTTTCTGGAAAGGCTGAAAAATCTAATGCTTTCCCTTTTATTTGACTTCTGGTTCCAGCCATATGATGTTCAGATTTGGGATCAGTTTTACAGTGAGGTATTAGGTAAGAGACTCTTCAATTCCTTCTAAACTAGTTACCAAAGTATAAGAAAAGTCTAGTATGATGAAAGAAATCCCTTTTTAAAATTCTGTCTATCCTGTAAAACTATTTAAGTGATACCAGTGAACTAGTCATTAATGCCTAATTGTGGAGGTGGAAGCAAGAAATTTTTTACCATAGTTACTCTTTCTTTAGAGTTATCTAAATATTTCTGCATGTTACCTTGCGAACACATAGTAGATGGTTATCAAAATGAAACAAAATGTAAAGCACAAATAGATGTTACAATAGTGAAGAGATGTTGTTTCTCACATATAAGCTAAAAACAAATAGACCAATACACTGAATTTTCAAATGGAATGTGGTTGCACGATTGTGCTTTCATTGGTAAAGATGGTAATACTTGTATGAGATCGTCTCCTTGCTCGAACACAGTAATAAGGTGAAATATGATCTATATTTAGAATGAATTTGAATTTGGTACTTTTTTATTTTTCCTGAACTTTTCTTAACAAGTTCTGAGAATTTTTGAGAATCACTGATTTAACTTGTAACAGAGTACCTGTCCTTTTTAGCCCTTTCAAAAATTTTAGATGGAATTTCAGAAAATCTTGTGTGGACTGTTTCATCATGGCTGCTCACAGTGAAGAGTTTCTTGGATGCATTATGTTTTGTGGGATAGCGTTTACAGAGCCTTCAAAAATTAAGTAGAGAACATTAAAGGGCCTTGCATTTGGAAGGGTAAAAAGACAGTTGAGTTTTCCCTTCAGTTATTTACTTATTCTGCCCCCTTTAAATTGATGGACATTTCTACTAAAGGATGTTTTGCTTTGTAATTTTTATGCATCCACGTATTAACTAAATTCATCAATTCAGGTAGGCTTCCACTCCAATGTCTTTGGGAATTGCCTAGGAATATGAACTATCAAAGAAAGGATTATATTAGAACCTCAAACTACTACCTAATTTAACTCAATAACTTTTAAATGATAAATTGCTTCACAGAACTAATATAAAAGAAATCCACTTCAAAAATTGTTAAAGGAAGTTTTTGCATATTGAAAGGAAAAGACAGGAAGCAGTGGCTTGTAGTAGTGTTAAGAAATGAAGGTCATCATTAAGGGTAATTAAAGACCAAATGAAAAATTCAATAGTGCCATATCATCATTATACAACTCTACTCTTTCATTCATATAAAAATTAGATTGTAATTGAATATGAAAAAGGCATATTTTCTAATAGTGGATATACAAAATATAAAGTGGTAAAGTGGGACAAACAAGCAACATAAAGGGGAAGCAGATGGGTATAGGAGTGGAGAATGCATGTGCTATTGAAGCTGTGGTGGTATCTTTTCAAACTAGTAGATTATGGATGCAGGTTATGCGATATAAATCCCAGGGCAAAGGATATGAGTTAGTCATATCATAAATAAATATAGGAAAAGGATAGGCTCTTTTATATATAAATATTGTGGGTTACGTTTACTCTAAGTATATAAGACAATTTTTTAACTAATAATCTGTAGCAGGTTTTTTTTTGCTACAAGTACTCTCACTGGTTTTCATTCTTATATATTCTCATGTTCTTCACTAGGCCAATCTGAATGAATAAGCTTAGCTTCATGCTTGATGTCATAATAAAATTAATAAATACACATGGTTTAAAAATCTAAATGGTCAAAAATATACATTATAAAGTGCAATTTTATCTCCATTTTCCCCTATTTTGACACTTAACCTCATTTCCTCATATCAAGATATTTCTATGCATTGTTAAACATTGGAATTGTATACCTTTTAATTTTCCTTCTTACCAAATAAGAGCAATTGCTAAATATTCATTTCTGTCTCCTTTTTTTAACCTAATATAGATTTTATCTTTCCACATCACCATTTAAAATCAACATCATTCTTTATATTGATCTTATATTATTAACTTTTATGATATTACAATTTGTTTAACTAGTCTAGTTCATAATCTTGTTTGTGTTGTCCAAATCATAGCTACTACAAAATATGTTGAATTGAATATTACATGATTCTTTGCCATGTTGACATCCAAAATTGTTCAACCATTTCAGCTTTATCCTCAGACTTTTTCTGAGGGTGGCCATCATTTACGAAATTTGTTTATCTTATTGATCTCTAATTGTTTGGCATTCAAGGAATTTAAGGTTTCTTCCGTGATAAATAGTACAATATTTTCTTCAGTCTATCAATTGTCTTTTGAATTTTCAAAGGAATGAATACATGCTAAAGCATTTTTACATCTTTATTAATGCATTTTCAGATTTTGAAAGATAGCATACCTTCCAAAAGTGTGCAAAATGTAAAATTAAATTGATTCTATATATTCCAGATAATTTTTTGTTGGTTTTACGAATGCGGATATCTTCTTCCAGTTTATGATGTGTCTTCTCACTCTGTAATATCATAATCTGAGCTGCATTGCAGTTTTTAATTATAATGTGTTCAAACTAATTAATTTCCTTTATATATTTCCTTCATATACTTGAACACAGCAATAAGCTGAAATATGATCTATATTTAGAATGAATTTGAATTTGGTACATTTTCAAATGCTCTATGACCAAATAATAAACATTTCCTTATATGCTGTTTTGAATTTAAAGATTTATTTGAACTTGGAATTTTGGGTGTGTATATTGTAAGGAGGTCAATTTCTTTCCTTTTTCTTTTGCTTCCCTCCCTGTTTTCTGTCTACCATCCTCATTATATTCCTTCTTTCTTCCCTCCCACTTCCCTCCTTCCTTCCCTCTCTTCTTTCCTTCTTTTGAAGTGGAATAAGGACTTAGCCCATCATTATTTATTGAAGAGTCTTTTTCCAGAGTCCTTGATTCTCACCTTAACAATCACTTCTAATGTTCTATAAATTTTCAAGTTTCATAAAAATTGAAATTTTGAGATTTTAATGACATTTGCATTAAATTGTAAATTGATTTGGTGAGAATGGACATCTTTACGATTTTTTCTTCCTATACATAAATATGCTATCTCTGTCTTTTTAAATTTTTGTGCATAACTTTCAATAAGATTTTTATCACTGTAATGATTCAAAGCTTATACAGCATTGTCCTGGTACCTGCCCATGGGGGGATAAAAATAGCTTATACAGCATTGATAAAGTTATTGAAATTTTTTAAGTTGATGTACAGATTTTTATTAAATTTTCTGATTGCTGCCAGTGCATAGAAATTAAAATTGATATTTCATATTGTTTTCACATCCAACAAAATTACCAAAATGACTTTTTAAACTATTATTGACATATATTTTGGAATTTGCGACATGGAAGTCATATAATATACAAAAAAGAAATTTAGATCACAAGATCTCCTGGTTTCTATTGTCTTTTTTTAATTGTTTAAACTTCGGTGAATTAAGGCATTATTAAATTAAAGCTGTCATTCATTCTTATCATTGACTTTTACTCATTCATCTTAAGGGAATATATTCAATAAGTTTATGTAAATGTTAAATTTCATTAGTGCTTTGGTAGCTGTTTTTCACCAGACTTACAGAATTCTTTCCAATTCCTAAACTGCTAATAGCTTTTGAAATTACATACAAATATTGTGATTTTTATTGTTTGTTATAATTACAATTGTTTTCTTTCTTTGACTGTTTATAAGATGAATTATATCTTTGATTTAACATTTCTAAAACTTTCAATTATCATTGCATTCTTAGAATGAACCAAGACATATCCAAGATATTGCCATATCTTTTGTGACCAAGATATCGCCATATGTTCCTTTAATAAGTTATTAAATTCAGTTAGCTATATTTTTAAGGATTAGAACACTTATTTTATGAGAGATTAACTTTATTTTTTTATTTTACTAACATATTATGCTTTCTTACTCATTTTAATTCCTTTTTTAACTTTACTGTGTTCTTGGGTTGACTGCTTAAATACATTCTTTATTCAATAACTATTTAAAACAACAATTTTTTTCAAATTCCATATTTGCTGTATTACTTAATATTTTATTTTTAATATTTTTATTCATTCAGTTCTAAGTATTTTCTAATTTCTTCTTAGGCAAAAGAGTGCAGAAATGTGTGTTTCAATTTCAATTTGAAATATAAGATATATCAGTTAGCTATTGTGACAAGAATGCTTTGTAGCATACTGCCCCAAACTGAGTGGCTTCAAAGAATGGTCATTTACTATTATTTACAAGTCTATGAATCGACAGAGTAGTTCTAGTTTCTAATGGGCTTACTTATCCAAATGTGATCGACTGTAGATTTAGTACACAGATCTCCTCTTGCCTGAGACATCTACATGTTTGTGGCTTTACGTGCTTGTCTCAGTATACCACTTGTATCTATTCCACAAGTTAGTTTAAGAATGTTCTCATAATAGGCCAGAGGTCAAAGATAAGGGTGAAACAACCCAAGCACTATTTCATAATTTGGACATGGATGCAGAGAAGTATGAAAATTTAAGGCATTAATGCAGTCATTTTACCACATGGAATTGGCTAGTTGTCTTTTTTCTATTAGTTTCCAATTTAATTGGATTATAATCAGAATACATCTGTATGATACCAACATGAATTTTTGTGGCTAGATATATATGTATATAGTAGTTTCTAAAGTATTTGTCATAAAATCTCTGTATATATTGGTGGATGTAAAACAATTACGTTCCTAGTGAATTGAAAATATTTTATTATTTTTAGGACACTTTTTATTTCCAATAATCCTCTACTGAGTTAAAAGGAATTGTTGATATTTATATTTGTTGCATCTTCCTTCTTTTGGCAAGTATATATTTGGAGCATTTTCCCAGCATTTTATTTTAAATTTTTATGCATCGTACAGTACTAAATTTAGTCTTTTTTGACAAGAATATAATTGAAATTTTTCAATCTAATATTTTCTGTAATTATCCTAGAGAATTTTTATCAATTTGAATTTATTTTGAAAATATCTGTACTTAATTTCTAACATTTGTTCATAGTCTTTCTATTTTTTAATTATTGTCACTCGCATTATTCTGTTATTTTTTTTTTATTTGAGAGGATGATATTTTTGTTTCAGTTTCCTTTCTTTTTTCCATATTTTTCCTATACTTGTATGGAAGTTAAATGCTGCACTAATACTTAGGTGTACTTTTTTGGTAAGTTTGTACCTGAACTTCTGTTAATTGAATGTGAGTTCAATGTCATTAACCTGGGAATTTTTATCTATTTACACAAATTGGAAATTGGATTAAATTGTCAAGTTTCACAATTCTTTGATATATTTTATCTAAATTTTTTAATTTATGTTTTATTTTCCTTTGATTTTTTTTCTTTCTTTTTTTTATAATATTATTTAGGACTATTTGAAAATGTCTTTATATTTTTTGAGTGTTTTCATTCTACTTGTTAGGCAGTTAAAGATTTATCTCTATTGTTATAGTGACTAAGCTTAATGCATATTTAAATATCCCTGGAGTTAACCATCATATTTACGATATTGCTTAATAACATAAAAAGTATACAATCAATTGGGTTTATCTCTTATTCTTAAGCTTATCAGCTTTTTAAAGCTTGGAATTGCCCAGTTTTCTATTTTTAAACCTTTATGTTCTCAATTTATATGCACTTATTTCATGATCTCACCTGATCAAAGAGTTTGAATTACAAATTTTAAGTTGAAGACTCCAAAATTTGCATTTCTTTCTGACATGTTCTCCCCAGAACTGGAACCTTATAAAACCAACTGCCTACTCCACATCAACTTATATTTCATAATTTTGTTATTTAAACCTGAGCTGTAGCTCTTACCCCACCCCAAACATGCTCTCACTGTTATCTTCTCCATTTGATTTAATCGAAACTCAGTTCTTCCAGTAACTCAAATGAAAAATATGAGCATCAAAATGCATCTACTCTTTTTCTCCTACTCCACAGGTTTACCAGAAATTTGTATCAACTTTAACCTCAAAGTATATGTTGAACTTCACTCTTCTCAGCACATCCATTGATATTATCCTGGTCAGAGCTACCAACATTTCTCACCTAAATTTACCAACTTAACTTCACAGTATAAGCTGTAATGAAAAAGAGAAAATAGATAACATGGCACAGACTGCACACAAGTATATTTTTCTTGATGTAACTGTTCAAAAGAAGGCAGAATTTTCTGCTTATAATGTCATCCAGGTATCCAGGAACTGAATATGTTATCACTCTTGCATCTCTTAGAGTGAAGTTTTTTTTCTTAAGGTTATGAAAGGATATTTGTATTCTGGCTGGAGAAAATGTTAAAAAGAAGTGAAAAAAACAATATATATATTTTTCTAAATGCAATCCAAAAATTGTACATATTAGTTTATTCACATAGCTTGAGCAAGAACTTAATAACTTATGGATACTAGAAAAGTTAGATAGCCAGAAAGGTAATATGATAGATTGAAAATTGTCCCCTAGTGGAGTTTTATCCAGTCCTCCTCACCTTGAGTAAAGAATTTGATCATGCCTTGATGCTGCCCTCAAGAATGTCTTTCAATTAATACCCATATCATGTGACTCACTGTGGAGATTTAAAGTAATGGATTCATTCAATAACAATATTTACTTGACAGCTCAAATTTAATTGATATAATCATCCATTGTTATTATAATTAAGTTTTATGTGAATAATACAATTACAGGGAAAGGTTTAATGATCAATTTTAATTTGGTATTCTTGCTTCATAGAACACTATTACAAATAAGTCTTATGAATTTATCAACTTTTTCGCATACTCTGTTCAGTTTCATTCTCTCATTTTGATCTCCATCATAATTGTCATTGTGAGTTGCTGTTCTTAATACAGAACTCTGGATAATGCCATAATATTGGTCATTCTTCAAATGCAATCTAGATGTCATTCACATCAAAACCAAGAGAAGGTTGATATTCACAGCAGGATGTCAGAAACTTAGATCAGATATAAAATATCTCAAGGACATAAATACATTGGCTCTGAAATTGCAAAGTTGAGTCTTCATCCAAATTCTAATAATTTCAACCTTAGGATCATTGGGCAAAGTTTCATCATTATCAAAGTTATTGGAATAAATGTCTTCAAGTATAACATGAAACTTAAAATGTGATGCCAAAAAAATGCTCTCTTTCTGGCATTTATATGACCACAAACTGAGTTTTTCTTTTTTTAAATCTCAGTTACAATATATGTTTTTTGTATATTGAAATGGTTTAACTGGTAATTTGTAAGTGTAGTTCTTTTCACATAATTCCTAAGAATACCTAGAATCTGTTTCCATATTAAAAACATCATTTGAAGACAGAATTAAAGTAAGCATGTGATAAAGATATGCTTATGTGTTCATTAATTTAAAAAAAATGGTCAACATGGGTGTGAATTATGCAGGGATTTGCTAGTAAGAAAATTGCAGCTCTTCAATAGAAATAATGGAGTAGACTAAGGAGGATGAAGTGGGGCATGTGAGTGGTGGCGTCTTTTACACATATGAGGCACAGTTTCAGGACTGGAAACTACTGAGAGTTGTTTTGGTAGAGATATGGTGTGTCTGATCTATCTCTAATTTAACCAGAGAGTAAAAAGTGAGTAATAAATTCATCAGTATCTTGGTGTTGTGGATACATTTTTATTGAATTTATTGTGATGACAATATACTTACATTCAGTTATTTTTTCCCCAATTCCCTCTCTCTCCCTTTCTACTGCCTCCATTCATTTCCCTCTATCACTTTTCTCTTCCTCTTCCTTCCATCTTCTTTCATTCCTACTTCCTGCCTTCCTTCCATCTTTCCTTTTATCCTTAATTTTTTTCATTCTTTTTGCTCCTGTTCAGTTTTCTTATTCCTGTCTTTCTTATTTATATATTTTTCCCTCATTGTTTCCCATTAGAACTCTAGTGCACCCTTGTATTTGACATCCAGAACCCATGAATTTCTACAGAATACGAATTGCTTTTCCTTTCAGAGCTCATTACTTACTTAATGAGTGATAGAATTGTTCCCATTGATCTTTTATGCTAATTCTTCCATCCACCATTTTCCTTCTCCTCCAGGAAGACCCACTACATTATGTGAGACTGTGGGGAAAGCTGAAATTTGGCTAATCCGAACATATTGGGATTTTGAATACCCTCGTCCGTACTTGCCTAATTTTGAGTTTGTGGGAGGATTGCACTGCAAGCCTGCCAAACCTTTACCTAAGGTAATTCTGTTAAATTGGAAGATTTTATGTACCTCATGGCATTATATCTGATCCTTATTTTCTGTTAAAGATCACCCCTTCATAACAGACACATGGATTAAATCATTTTAGGTTGCCATTTCAGTAATTTTTTCCAGGTCACAGGTGCTATTCTAAGTAATATTAAGTATGTTTGTCTTTACATTAAAATATTAAACAGAAGAACGACATGGACACTCCTTAAAAATGTCCTTGTGGTTATCACTCAGGGGATGAATTAGAAGGGTGGAAAATTAGAGCCAAGAAATCACTAGGGGGCTAACAAGTATGACAGTGTTCTGAATAACACAATTTACCATGATAGGAGAGAAATGAATTCCTTTCTAAAGAACTTTGGGCTGAAGCCACAGATTTGGTGAATAATAGGAAATGTTGAGGGTAGATATAGATTTGATGAGGACTTCAATTTCTATCATGGGGTTTTATTTGGACACTAGTGAATTTTACTGAGATAGGAAACCCTTAGTGGAAAAAGTTCCTTGAACTGAGGATGATGAGCTCATTATAGACCTAATCACTGTGAAGAGATAATGCAATTTTCAGGGGAGTTTTCAAGGAATATTTGGGTAGTACAATGTCTCAATTTCAGCAGAAGGCAATAGAAATAGTCTGTGATTCATTAGCATATAGTAGAGCTCATAGAACTGAGATATCCAAATGTTGGATTGGTTCTTTATAAATGTGCCCTTTTTTGTATGGAAAAAGAAAATCATATAACATACATCAAAGTATAAATGTACAGTCCAAGCTAACTGTATTGAGAATCAAAGAAAATACTAGATAAGCATTAGAATATCGTATTTAATTATCAATAGACAATTAGAATACAGACCCTATTTATATGAGTTGTGGGAAAATGAGCAAAACCTGTATAGAATGTATCAGCATAAATGTTATTCCCAGGAGAGTCCTTTATTTTCTTATATGATTATATTCCTATTGATGTATGAAGTTTCATTTCAGGATTCTGAATATCCTTTTGCTTAGCAGTGAAATTATGGTTGTAAACCAAGAACCATTGAGAGTTGGTATTATAGAAAATAATGAATGACAGTTTAACTAGAACTATAGAAAGAGATGGGACATAATCATGGCTTTCTAGATCGTTTCTCATTGAGCATTATTATGCTTGTCCTTCTACCTCCCAGCCTCCCATCTCAACCTTTCCCCTGATAAGCACAAATACATCACATGAATCTCATGATTTCACAAAAACTTATCAGATAAATGATACAAGGAGAAAATTATTGCCTTTCAAATTCAGTTTATCTACTGATATAGAAGTTAAAGAAATGTGAATACCAATCATGATTTATAACTCTTCTGAATGATTTAAGTCAGTCAATGAATACACAAAATAAAAATGACACTGGGGACTTCCATGACCAGACACACATTGTACACCAGTCTGGAACAGGAGGAAAGACTGAATTCATAGCACAGAACTGTAAGGAAAATCTCCTGAACTGTAGAGTCTGGTTCCCCTTCCTCACTGGCACTGCAGGTTGTTCTGGAAACACTTTCCTATGGGAAAAATAAATTTTTTTAAAAGATGTTGCAAATTTATAGCATATAAGATAAGTATGTATAATAGAGTTTGTATGTATATACGTAACACCAAAGCATACACCTCATTAAGGCAATGTTTCTGATTGTCATGTGACTTTCTATTCCAAAGCTTTCAGAATTCTTGTCGACATGACTTTACTAGGAGCAAAGCAAGGAGGGATCAAACAAGCTTCAATTGCAGATTTAATTAACAAATTTGAAGTGCTGAAAACAAGCTCTGATCATAGATAAACTCAGAACAAGCATGAAAGCAATCCTGAGGTCTCTCCTGGCAGAGAGGAGGTGGGCAGATAAAAAAGAAAAACAAACAAACAAACAAAAAAAACAGAGAAGATTATGGAATCAGCTGAGCTCAAAATACTGGAAAAGGGTTGTACACATAGAAAGTGGACTCAAAAGTCAGGTACCAAACTCCAGTTTTTGACTGGCAAACTCTGGTGGTCAGTTGATCTGGTTAGGGCTACGATAAATCAGAATACAGGGTAAAGAATGATATTACCTGTATTTTTTTTTTATTTTATTATTTTAAACTTCAGCTCCTAGGAGACCAAAGGAAGAGATGTTTATTTGCTACAAAATTTATATTTTCTAGCAGCACACTATCTAATTTAACCTGTATGGTCAGTCAATTCAAATAATATACTTACGTAGAACCTTGAATAGGGAATGGGATCTTGTTACTTTGTACAAGTTCATATAATATCCCAACACCTACCAGAGTAATTTGAGCAGAAAATAAAAAACTGTTTGCAAAATCCCTTTGAGGAACTGGGGGAAAATGTGGAAATATTAAACTTCCCCACCTGGGGAACTTCTGATATTCTCTCAAGCATTAGGAACTCCAAATTTAATAAGCCAAGCCCTTGATTATGAGGCTTGCCCTCATGAAACTTATTCATGCAAAGAAGAAACTAAGCTTACTTATAATTATGCCTAAGAGTCACCCACAGAGAAGCTCTTTTGTTGCTCAAATGTGGCCTCTCTTTCTAAGCCAACTCGGCAGGTGCAATCACAGCTCTCTCCCTACCTAGGACATGACTGCAAGAAGGGAAAATATACCTGGCAACTTGGGATATGACTCCTATGCATGAGCCTGGCCCTGGCATCATGGGATTGAAAAAACTTCTTGGTCTAAGGGGGAAAAAAATGAAACAAAATAAAGTTTCAATGGCTAAAAGATTTCAAATAGAGTCGAGAGGTCACTCTGGAGGTTATTCTTATGCATATATAGACATTTCTTTTTAGTTTCTAGTGTATTAGAATAGCTACAAGAAAATACCTGAAATTGTTGAACTTTTAATCTAGTAGCCTTCATTCTTGAAGAAGATTGTACAACTATATAGCTTTTATAGTGTGACCTTGTGATTGTGAAAACCTTGTGACTGACACTCCACTTATCCAATGTGTGGGCAGATGAATAATAAAATAAAGATAAAAAATAATGGCGGGGGACAGGTATAAAGGGTTTGGGGATCTTCTGGTTGTTCTTTTTATTTTTATTTTTTTCTTTGGCGTAATGAAAATGTTTTAAAATTGATTGTGGTAATGAATCTATAATTATAAGAGATATATTTACTCCTAAAGAAATTAGATTTTTCTATCTGATGAAACCACAGAGCCATTGATTCTATGGTTTGGATGATTATATGTTATGCATCTATATCTCAATAAAATTGCATTAAAAATAACACTAGGAGGACAAAAATAAAATTAAAACTGGGATAGAGTGAAATCAGGATTCAAAATTCAACTGACACATATGTACCTTTTTATGTACATTTGTACATAAACACAGACATACACAAAGTTGTTTGGGATAGATGAATCAAAATAGTACAACACTAGTTTCTTTGACTTCTCAGATGTTTCACTAACATTAATTCAAGATGAGAAATGTCCATCTACTTTCACCTAATATGTTTCCTCTTCCCTGATGATATTCGTATCCATAAACTGAGAATATGGTAAGGTGCTACAAATGGTTGCATACAGAATGTATGACATATATTTAGAGGATAACATTCACATAGATTATGATGTTAATACCTCTAAACCCATAGGCGGCAGTGTCAAACTTCCAAAAGTGTAAGTCTTGACACAGGAAATTGCCTAACAATTCTGGCATAAGACTCAAACTAAGTAAAGAAGCCAGTGTTTCAGTCATATGGAAGTTTTGTACATAAAAGAAGACAAAGAAGTACTGCCATAATATTTTTTGTGGTATACCAACATTCACCATGTGATCCTTTTTTTAAATATATTATCATATGTTCCATTCTTAACAAATGTCTTCTTAGACTGATTAATCAGGAATGTGTAAACTTGAGAAAAATAATCTTGAACCTCTGTCTGAAAAGAAAGATGATGAATTTACTAATACGCTATTGGATATAAAATAGCTTGCTAAAAATTCTAGAAGCCCACTTCAGGACACTTCCTTAAGCTTACTTCCAAGTAATATTTTTACATTTTATTAACAACCCAGTGTTTGGTAAGTTTAAACCTGGGGGATAACAGTGTTCATCAACCAGGTAAAAAGGCTGTCCTTTTATCATCTATTGCTTTTGTGTAATTATTTGATTAATGCCATTCCTGATAATCACTAACTATATATGTAAGCCATAAATATGAGATATATTTACTCCTAAAGAAATTAAATTTTTCTTCTTTTAATAGAGCCTAACAGTGGTTTTTGCCCTTTGCTTGAATCTTCAACTTCAGAAATTCAAGTGAACCTTAATGCTTTTCTTTTGATACTGGACTTTTGTAATAGAGGTTTTTGGGTTTTTTTTCTCTGCAGGAAATGGAAGAATTTGTCCAGAGCTCAGGTGAAGATGGTGTTGTGGTGTTTTCTCTTGGGTCAATGGTCAAAAACCTCCCAAAAGAAAAGGCCAATCTCATTGCCTCTGCCCTTGCCCAGATCCCACAGAAGGTTAGTTCAACAGCTTATCTTGTTGACATTGTTTTAGTTTCTGCAAAACTTTCTTTCAATTTCCAATAACACATTCATCTTTTCCTTTAAGGTCGCATCAGAAGTAAATTTTGCATTCACATTTCTATCAACAGTCTTTTCAAAGCATTTTAGGCTCTTCCTATCAAACACATCAAATTTTTCTGCCACTACCCATTACCCATTTCCAAATCTGTTTCCACATTTTAGGTATTTATAATTGCTGCACCCCACTTGCTGGTACCAAAAACTGTTTTAGTTTCTGGCTGTGAAAACAAATACCATGCACTGGCTTGGCTTAACAGCAGGAATTTATAGTCTCATTTTGAGGCTAGAATTTTAAATAAATCATTAAGTGAGATGTTCTCCCAGGAGACTGGCATTCTGTTGCCAATTCTGTCCTTTGCCTTTCTTTCATAGAGCAATGCATATGGAGGCCTCTCTTAGTTTCTCTGGATCTCATTGATTTCCTATTTCTTCTCATGGTTTTCTCTCTTTCTGTCTGAATTTTATTCTGCTAATAAAAAACTCAAGTAATAGAATTAAGATTCATCCTGATTAGTTTGGCCACACCATAAAATAAGTCAACTCATCAAAAGGTACTATTTACAATGGGTTCACACCCAGGAAAGGGTTAAGATAAAGAACATGTATTTTTGAGGTACATAATTCCAAGTCACCACATGCAGCTACAATAGCAATTGGAAAGAAAATGTAGCCAAGAGTGCTCCTTTGAGATGACTGTGGAAATTCATTATAGAACATTATTAATCTTGTATAATTTGAAAGCTATGGCTATCTTGTATAACAATCAAGATCATTAAGTAAAAGTTTGTTAAATATTAAAATAGTGTATTTAGGAACACATGGTCAGTTTTCTCATCAGCCTTGGAATTACTGGGGAAATATATTTTTGTAGTCATATGTTTTAAAGACAATAAACATGAAAGCATTAGGCCCCTATTAATATTCCAGTATCTGAAAATAAGATCTGGTCTGACTACTCACAAAAGTTCTGAACTATTTTAGTTCCAAGTTCTGGGAAAAAGAGAACTGAAATGACTAAAAGTGGAGAAGAATTGTGCTCAATAATTACTCCATATCTCCAGGCACTCCTAAGACTATATTGGTGCTTAATTGAGTTAGAAGTAGCAGTCTAGATTCATTTAGTCTTACCGCATATAGTATTCTATAGTCAAAAATCATGTAAAATCTTAATATTATCATCAAGCAATATACATTTCCTTAATTATGATATTCAATTAATCTTAAATTGTTGTCACTACATTTCTAGATTCAACACTTTGGATATTGCTACTTATGGACTCTCCAAGGGCTCCTTTTATCTATATATTTGTTAAAACAAATGAAATATTATCAGAACAAGTTTACTAATTGAGTATGTTAACTTTGATTCTGTGTTTAATTGTTTTCAGGTAAAAGTATAGGATATCTATACCTTTATTTATTATTTAATCTGAACTTAGTCTAATAGACTTCCCGAAGAGTAAAAAGTATGTAACAAAAGGTTCCTATCCTAACAAGAAACTTAATAGAAGAATAGAGTGAAAGCAAACCACTCCTTTCATTCTCATTCAAAAAATTTGTTTTAAAGATAAAAGGAAGAGGGGGAGGGAGGGAAGGAAGGAGGCAGACAGAGAGAGAGGAAGAAAGAAAGGGAAAAGAGAGTAGGGGTAAGAGAGAGAATGGAAGAAAGGGAGGAATGAAAGAAAAAAGAGAGGAAAGGAGAAAGAAATGAAATCAATCTTTCAAATAAAAGACATGCAAACTATAAAGCAAATTATATTTATGAAAATGTTGGATTTTTAAAGTGAGAGTTAGTAAGTCCCAGTAATGTAAATTTACACAGAAATTATATTGTCTTCAATAAATTTTAACTCTCAACCCTAATTGATCAAAATGTGCATATTTTCTAATTTTGTTACTATAATATCATAACCCAAAGCTTTTAAATGACAATTGTCAATATTATTTTGTGATAAACATAAAATTGAACCATGAGAATGAGTTTGGCCCAGTAACTTAAATTTGCCAACAAATCCATGTTTTCTGCAATACGTTTAACTCCATATCTTGATTAAACCAGTGCTAATTTATTTTTCCATCCTGCACTTGTAATTTCACAACCCAAATTTTCTTAATTCACTACTGTCAAAATATTAATACTATACCTAATAAACAATAATAAATTATAAGCAATTCTTTAAATAAAAAGGCAGTTTTAAACAATCTTACTAATTCATTCACTATTTCTACTGTTTCCACCTCTCATCTATTACCTGAAACTGGATCAGAAAGAACTGTGATTATGTGATTTGTAAATGGTTCTAAAGCCTTAAAATGCCATTATCTTGGGGTTTTACTTGTGAAATAAATTCATTTTCTACCACAGGTTTTATGGAGATACAAAGGAAAGGAACCAACCACATTAGGAGCCAATACTCGGCTCTATGACTGGATACCCCAGAATGATCTTCTTGGTAAGATTATAGGGGAGAAAACCTGTAAAGTTCCATGAGGGATAAGTTGGGTAACTATCTATTTTTTTATTTTTATTTTTTTTTACATGGGCAGCTACAGGGAATCGAACCCGGGTCCTCTGGCATGGCAGGCAAGAACTCTGCCTGCTGAGCCACCATGGCCCACCCTGAGAAACTATTTAACAACAAGAAATTTCAAGGCATATTTAATAATTGTAAAGTTCCAATTTTATTTCCTATTTTAAAGCAGATAGAATACAATAATTCTCCACCAATTTTATAGATTCATATTTCCTATGATTGACTTAACTGTATCCTCAGTTCAGACTCATTAGTCTTCAAGTTCCAGGCTCAGTTCAGGCAGCATCTCTCCAGTGAAACCTTCCTAAAAATGCAAAGGTGTGAAGTCATTCTTTCCTAGGCTGCAATTTCCTGTGCTAGCAAAGTGACAGGTGTTTAGCTTTTATAGAAAATGTTTCCTTCTTGAGTGATTAATCCTGTTGTTGTTTTTTCCATTTAGTCTCTGAAATTATATTAACATATTATGATGAAAGTCTCCCCTACTTCTCCCCCAACCCTCAAACTAGGTCATCCTAAAACAAGGGCGTTTGTCACTCATGGTGGAATGAATGGGATCTATGAGGCTATTTATCACGGGGTCCCTCTGGTGGGAATTCCGCTCTTTGTTGATCAGCCTGACAACATCCTGAACATGAAGGCCAAAGGAGCAGCTGTGGATGTGAGCATAGACACCATGACAAGTGCAGATTTGCTCCGAGCTTTGAGAACAGTCATTAACGAACCCTCGTAAGTACTTTTAGAAAATGTCCAGTGTTCGCATGGGAAGAGCTTCTGAAGCACCTTCTCTTCACTCCACCTCTCGCCACACACTACGTCCTGGAAATGCTGGAAATGCTGCATCCATGAGCACACTCCAGGCTGAGACAGCCATGTCAGGACTGTAAAAATAAAGAATAGTTTCTGAGATGTATGTGGAGAGGCCTGAGATGGGGTGGGAACTTCCTCTCTCCTAGCCACTAGGGACCTCAGACCTGGGGGTCAGGCATAGCAGGACCCCTGACTCAGATTTCACTTCTCTGGAGGCCTCAGGCACAGCACACTCTTCTCACAGCCTAATGCAGCAGATCTGCACTCTGTCCACAGAAAGAATCTTCAGATAAGGCTTGTTCACAAAGCCTGATGCATTAAAGCATCTGTAATTCATAGAAAACATATGAATATATTTTATATTCAGATATGAATATATTTTTAATATGAATATATGTTTAATATGAAGGTTGCTCTATAGATGAAAAGTTGGAGGCTCAGATCCCTTACCCTCTAATTGATTAATGGCCAAACCCTCAAGGAGGTTAAAGACACCTCAGTCCTCCCCTTCCTGACTTAGGGAGGGAGAGTAAGCCAAAGCAGAGAGCTGAGCTGGCCAACAACAGGCAGAAGTCTATTGGCTCACCTGGCTCCTGTCATCTGCAGCACCCAAGCCCTGTCCAGAAGCCTGATCCCAGTAAACAGCATTTAAAAGTCCTGGCATGTGAGATTTGCCTTCCTTGGCAGGACGATCAAAATAGAGAGAATATTTTTCATCTACTATTTAAAAAAATGTAATTTTTCTGGGTGGTTTATTTTCAAATAACCTCCAAAAGATGACAAATATAAAAATTACATTTCAGTTAATTTACAAAGCCAAGTGTTTTACTGAAACTGAAATTAAAAACTGATGACCCCAGATATTCCATCAAAATATTTTTCAGCGTGAATATATAATATTACGGCTCACAAAAATTCTCAGTTTTTTCCAGAAAGATCTGTTTATTTTTGCAAACCATTAGGTGAGGACAGAAATGGAAGAGATAATTTGCTTGATATTAGTCATTCTGAAGTGATCATTGTTAACACAGAGTATAAACCATTCATCACTAAACACATAATACAGGAAGAGTTGTAGATGAATTAATAATTTTATAAATATTGGTTTGTACTATTTGTGGCTCTTTAAAATTGTATGTCAAATATAATATCATTTGATTTAACTGAGAAATAAATCAAAATGAAACGTAAACTTTATTGAATTTCAGATAGATCTCTTCATTCATTTTTCTCTTAAAGAGTTCCCTTAGATAATTAATATGTTATGTGTTTCAATTTGCTAATGCTGCCAGAATGCAATGCACTAGAAATGGAACGGCTTTTGAAAGAGAATTTGTTGTTACAAGTTACAATTCAAAGGCCTTAAAAATACCCAAACTAAGACATCTGGAGAAAGATACCTTAACTCTGAAGAAAGGCCAATGTCTGTCACGTGGAAAGTCACGTGGCTGGCATCTGCTGGTCCTTCTTCCCAGATCCATTACTTCTAACTTCTGATTCCAGCGACCTCCTTTCTAAGTGTCTGTGGGTCTTGACTTAGCTACTCTGGGGCAAAACTCTGAGTTTCATCTCTTAGCTTAGCATCTCATGGAAAGCTACATAGCAATGTCTGCTGGGCTCTGCATCTCCAAATGTCTCTAGGTACCTGCTCTCTCTCTGCTTGAAGTGCCAAGCAGAGAGCTGAGCTGGCCAACAACAGGCAGAACTCTATTGGCTCACCTGGCTTGAAGTGCCAACTTCAAGCATCTTTGAATGTCTTCTCTGAAGCAACTGCGCTTTCTTCCAAATGTCTCCCTTTTTAAAGGATTCTAGTAAATTAATTAAGACTCACCTTGAATGTGTGGGGTCACATCTCCATCTAATCAAAAGGTCACACCCACAATTATGTGTGTCACATCTCCATGAAAACACTCTAATCAAAGGTTCCATGCCAAACAGTGGTCTGGTCCTACCAGATTGGATCAGGATTGAGAGAACATGGCTTTTACGGGCTACCTAACAATTTCAAACTAGTACAACGTATAAAATGGTTTGAGTCATTATTTTATACTTCATGACTTTAAATTTAGTCATTATCATATAAATAACTGCTATGGAAGTAATATAATTTACAATTTGTTTTACTTATATGCCAATTTCAATATGTTAATGTGCTGCATTTATTATCCTTACCCTTGTTAAGTTCTTTTGCTATATTTCAATGGATTCAATGTTCATTATCCGTCTTTCAATTAGACATTCTATATTCCAAAGTATTTTTGGATTGGTTTCCTCGCTGAGAATCTTATATAGATTTTTTTAAATAAAAAGTCATAGATTTCAACTCTCTGTGATAAAGTTTAGCAATGTTTGTTTATTGTCTTTATGTAAGAATGAACATTGCCTAAGTATAATATACTTAAGTCTCTCTTTTCTTCAGGACTTTGTAAATATTACTCGTAGACTTCTGGTTTAGAATGTTTACTTAACACTTTGTTTTAATGTCATTTTATTAAGATATATTCACATTCTATAAAACCCATCCAAAGTATACAATCAATGGCTCACAGTATCATCACATAGTTGTGCATTAAGCACCACAATTAATTTTAGAACATTTTCATTATTCCAAAAAAAAAAAGGGAGAAAAACCAAAACATTCCACACCCCTTATCCCATCATTAACCCCTATCATTAAAATGGTACATTTCTTACTGCTTATGAAAGAATATTAAGATATTGTCATTAAATATAGTCCATAGTTTGCAATAGTTGCATTTTTTCTTATACACCATTCTACTACTAACTTCTTATAACAGTTTCATACATTTTTTCCTAGTTCATGGGAGAAATTTTTCATATTTGTACTAATTTTCATCTACCACAAGATTTACTGTTGTTATATATATACACGTTTTGACCTCAGGCTTTCCTTCTCATGACATGCATGAATCTAAACCTCCCCTATCAATTGCATTTACACACAATTCGACACTGTTATACTCACAATTATGTACTACCATCACTTCTATCCATTTCCACATACTTATATTTAACCTAGTTAAAAACTCTGCACATCTTAAGCAACCACTCCTCATTATCTAGCCCCATTATGTCTCCTGATAACATATACTCTGAATTCTATGTTTATGAGTTTACAAATTATACTCAGATCAAATTAATGAGATCATACAATACTTGTCTTTTTGTGTCTGACTTACTTCTTTCAAAATAATGTCCTCAAGGTTCATCCACGTAGTTGCATACATCAGAACTTCATTCCTTCTTACCGCTCAATAATGTTACATTGTATGTATATAGCACATATTGTTTATCGATTTGTCAGTTGATGGGTATGTCAGTTGTTTTCATCTTTTCAAAATTGTGACTAATGCCATTATGATCTTTAATGTGCAAATATCTGATTGCATCCTTGCTTTCAGTTATTGATATATACCAAGTATCAGGATTGCCAGATTGTAGGGAAACTCTATACTTAGTTTTCTGAAGAACTGCCAAACTGTTTTCCACAGTGACCGTACCATTTTACATTCTTACTAGCAGTGAATAAGTGTTCCTATTTCACACATCCTCTCTAACACTAGAGGTTTCCTGTCTGTTTACCAACAGTCACTCTAGTAGATGTGAAGTGATAGCTCAATGTGGTTTTGATTTGCATTTCCCTAAAAGCTAGTGAAGCTGAGCATCTTTTCATGAGCTTTTTTAAGCCATTTGTATATCCTTTTTAGAATAATGAGTATTCATATCTGTTGCCCATTTTTAAATTGGGTTCTTGGTCTTTCATTGTTGAGTTGTAGGATTTCTGTGTGTATTCTAGATATCAATATGGAGCTTCCAAATATTTTCTCCAACTGAGTCGAATCCTTTTTCACCCTTTTGACAAAACCCTTTGAATCACTTAAGTATTCAGATTTGAGAATGTCCCATTTATCTATTTTTTATTTCTTTGTTTGTGCTTTAGATGTACAGTCTAGGAAACTAGTGCCTATATTTGGATCTTGAAGATATTTCCATATTTTTGAGGAGTTTTATGATACTGTGTCTTACATTTAGATATTTCAACCATTTTGGGTTAATTTTTAAATTTTCATTGATTCTTTTGGTTATGGACATTCAATTCTCCCAGCATAATTTAATGAAGTTATTATTCTGTCACGGTTGAGTGGATTGAGAGCTATGTCAAAAATAAATTAACCATAAATCTGAGAGTCTATTTCTGTACTCGATTTGATTCCATTGATCACTCTGTCTATTTTTATATCAATACCAGGCTGTTTTAACCACCATGTTTTTTTAATATGCTTTAAAGTCAGGAAGTAAGAGTCCACCCACTTAATTCTTCTTTTTCAAGTTGTTTTTATTTTGTGTGTGTGTTATTGAAACCCCTTCTCCTTCCAAATAAATCTTATTAATAGTTTTTCTATTTATGCAAAGCAAGCTGTTTGGGATTTTGATTGGTATTGCATTGAATCTGCATCAATTTGTAGAGTATTGACATCTATTTTTCTCTTTTTTTAAATTTATTCATTTATTTTTTTCTACATATAGTGCATATTCATCATCATAATCATTTCTTAGAACATTGGCATCAATTCAGAAAAATAATAAAAACAAAACAGAAAAAAATTCATACATACCATACCCCTTACCCCTTCCTTTCATTGATCTACTAAATTTATTTTAACATTTGTTCTCACTATTATTTATTTATTTTTAATCCTTATGTTTTACTCATCTGTCCATAAGGTAGATAAAAGAAGCATCAGACATGAGGTTTTCACACAGTATTGACATCTTAACATTTAGCCTTCCAACCCATGAACATAAAATGTCCTTCCATTTATTTAGGTCTTCTTTGATTGCTTTTAGAAATGTTTTTTGCAGTTTTCTGTTTACACTACCTTTGCATTTTGGTAAAGTTATTCTTAGATATTTGATTCTTTTAGTTGCTATTGTGAATGCAATTTTTTTCATAATTACCTTCTCAGCTCTATATAGAAACACTACTGATTTTTGCATGTGATTTGTATCCTGTCCTTTTCCAGACCTCATTTATTAACTCTAGTAGCTTTGCTGTAGTTTTTTCAGGATTTTCTAAATAGAGGATCATGTCGTCTGCAAATAGTGAAAGTTTTACTTCCTCCATTCTGATTTGGATGCCTTTTATTTTTTTTACTTGCCTAATTGCTCTTGTTAGACCTTCTAACACAATGTTGAATAACAGTAGTGACAGTGGACGTTCTTGTCTTACGCCTGATCCTAGTGGGAAGCTTTCAGTCTCTCACAATTGAGTATGATGTTAGTTGTGGTTTTTCATATGTGCCCTTTATCACATTGGGGAAGTTTCTTTTCATACCTACCTTTTCAGGTGCATTTATTGAGAAAGTATGGTAGATTTTGTCAAATGCCTTTTCTGCATCAATCAAGATGATCATATGGTTTTTCCCTTCTGATTTGTTAATGTACTATATTATATAAATTAATTTTCTTGGTTGAACCATCCTACATCCCTTGGTCATGGCATATTATTTTTTCAAGGTGCTTTTGGATTTGATTTGCAAGAATTTTGTTGAGGACTTATACATCTATAATAGTCTATAGATTTTTTTCTTGTAATATCTTTCTCAAGCTTTGGTATTAGGGAGATGTTGGCTTCATAAAATAAATTAGTTTTCACTCTTCTTCAACTTTTTGGAAGATTTTGAGCTGAATTGCTATTAATTCTTCTTGGAATACTTGGTAAAATTCACCTGTGAAGCCATCTGGTTCTGGGCTTTTTTGTATTGGGAGGTGTTTGGTGAACGACTCATTCCTTTTTTGTGTGATTTTTTTTTTATTGAGGTCTTCTAGTTCTTCACAAGTTAGTGTAGGTTGTTTGTGTATTTCTAGGACTTTGTCATTTTCATCTTAGTTGTGCAATTTGTTGGCATACAGTTGTTCATATTATCCTCTTATGTTCTTATGTATTTCTTCAGGTTCTGTGATAATGGCCCCTTATAATAATATTGGTTTTATTTATTTACATCTTCTGTATTTTTGTTTTGGTCACTCTAGCTAAGTGTTTGTCTGTTTTATTGATCTACTCAAAGAACCAACTTCTGGTAATATTGATACTCTGTATATTTTTTCCAGTGCATTTATTTCCACTCCAGTCTTTGTCATTTCTTTCCTTTTCCTTGCTGTAGGAATAGTTTGCAGTTCTTTCTTCTAGTTTCTCTATGTGTTCAGTTAGTTCTTTGACTTTAATCTTCACTTCTTTCTCAGTGTAGGCAGTTAGGGCTATAAATTTCCACATTGGTTTCCTTGCAGCCCATAAGTTTTGAGACATTGTGCTGTTGTTGTCATTAACCTGAAGATATTTGCTGATTTCTTTTGTAATTTCTTCTTTGAGCCCCTGATTGTTTTAAGAGTGTGTTGTTTCACATATATATTTGTGAATTTTTCAGTTCTCTGGCTTTTAGTTATTTCAAGTTTCATTCCATTAGATCACAGAAAGTACTCTGTATAATTTCAATCTTTTTAAGTTTATTAAGACTTTTTTTGTCACCTGGCATGTGTTCCAACCTAGAGAATGTTCCATGAACACTTGAGAAGAATGTATATAGTGATTTGGGGGTGCAATGTTCTATATATGTCTGTTAGATCTGATTCATTCATCATGTTATGTAAATTCTTTGTTTCTTTATCGATCCTCTGTTTAGATGCTCTACCTATTAAAAAAAGTGGTGTATTTAAGTCTCCCACTCTTACTGTAGATATAATACAATGATACATTGTTCATAACTTCTTTCAGTTTTGTGAGAATTTTTCCTCATGTACTTTGGGCACATTGATTAAGAGTATAAATATTTATGATTGTTAATTCTTCCTGGAAATTTTTCCCATTGTTAATGCATATTGTCTTTTGTTGTCTCATAAAATTTTTGCATTTAAAGTCTATTTTATCTGATATTCATATAGCCACCCCGAGCTTTTTTTTTGGTTATTGCTTAGATGGAATATCTTTTCTTATCCTATATTTTGAACCTATTTGTCTCTTTGGGTCTAAAATGAGTCTTTTGCAAACAGCATGCAGATAGATGATATTTTTTATCCATGCTGCAAATTTGTTTCTCTTGATTAGGGGTTTTATAGTTTAACATTCAATGTTATTGCTGTAAGTTCAGTACTTATATAAACCATTTTATCCTTTGACATTTGTTTGTCAAATCCATCTTCTTCTCTCTTTTTACCTTTCAGTTACTCTTACTAATAATCCTCATTTGTGAACTCTCTTCCAAACCTCTCTCTCCTATCTTTTTTTTTCAGCCAGCAGAACTCCATTTAATATTTCTTGTAGGGCAGATCTTGTTAATATGCTCTGCATATTTTAAACTCAGCCTAATTTTGAAAGACAGCTTTTGACAATTTCTGTCTGTTTTCTGGGTGTGTTTGGTGAAGGGTTCAATTTCACCAGCCAACAATTGGATCTGAACTGTGCCATGTCTCCCTCTCGTCCTTGGTAGGCATGCTTCCCTAACTTACCCTGACCATAGGAGTCAACTGGGCAGGATCTGAGATGGTCAGAAACTGCTGGCCTTAAGGGGGATGGACATTAGGACCCATGGCCAAATTGATTCATTCACTATGATTTCTATGTCTGTGAAATCAACAGTTCTATTTGTAAAGGACCAAGGCTCTGGGACAAAAAGGATCAATTTTACCAGGCAACAGTTGGAGCAGAACTGTGCCATGACCCCTCTGTTCCCAGGGAAAGGGCTTTCCTGACTCTCCTAGTCCACGCAACTGGCCAGGTGTGAACAAAGTCAACCAGAAGTTGACAACCTCAAGGATGAGGGATGTGCACTAGAAACCACAGCAGAGTGGAGTCACTCACCATGATTTCTCTTTGTGTGGAAACAATGACCCTGCAAGAATCCCAGTCTCCTGTATGGAAAGGACCAAGGCTGCAGAACACAGAGGATCAATTTCATTAGCAAAGAGTTATATCTGAACTGTGCTGTGTCTCTCTCTCTGATACTGGGGTAAAAGCTTTCCTTACTCGCTTACTCTGCTGAAACCAGTTGAGAAAGAAGAAGGCCAATTCAAATTGCCAGCTTCAGGATTGGAGAACCGGCACTGGGAGCTGCAACCAAGTTCAGTCATTTACCACAGTTTCTTGATAGCAGTTTCTCCCTTTCATTGTCCACCTCTTTCTTGTATGTTGCAATGTTTCTTGCCTCATCTTACAAGTCTCAGAACCATTTCTTTGGAACGTTTCTTCTGTTCTGTAGGTGTGTTTGTGAAGGAATGAGTTCTCCTGTCCTTTTTCCATTGTCTTCCTGAAAATATTCTCTTTAGAATTTTGAAGACTACCCAACCATGTTCTCTCTTTAAAGATGGTTTTTTCAGATCGGAAAAAAGGTATTTTTTCTAATTCACAAATTAATTGTGAAATGTCCTTATGAATCATCTCAAGCATTTTTCCCTGGGTTAAAGTGTATCTAACAATGCTACAAATCCAGGATAATAAAGAATTCAATTTTTCTCCTAAAACAATTTCTTTTTGCTTTTTATTTTTAGAACTGTTTTTTTTTCCTAAATTTTATTCTTTATTTCAAGGATATCGGGTTGCAATTTCCTTAGATTGAATATTTTTGCTTTATCCTCCTCTATTATTTTCTCTGTAATTTGTTAATCAACTTCTGTCTTCTTAATTTGTGGGGATTCTATTATGTATTTCCTAAAATTTGGTAAATTGACCTTTTCTGCTTGAGCATTGAATGCTCTTTCTAATTTCTTTACTAATTACAAAGTGTGACTTTTACCAATTTATTTTGACTGTTCTCTAATATCCTTCATCATCTAAAATTTTGTCATCTGATTTTTGATCACTTATTCTTTAACTTCATATTCCTAATACACTTCAAATTATCTCTTCCTTGAGTTTTATGTTAAGCTGACTGTATTCTTCATCTTTAATATTTATATTTTAAGCATTAATGTGTCCTTGATTTTGTGATTTCAGGCCATGATTTTCATCTTGGTTTAAAAGCATTTTCCTGATACTGTGAGGGTGTGGTATATTTAAACTTGTTGTCATATTATCTCAAACTCAGTTACTTTTTTCAGAGCTAAAATTTGAAGGGTGGATGTAATATTTCAATCAGTTTTCAGAAACCCAAACAAGGGAGGAGAGGAGAGGATGATATCAATTGGAATTTGTGCAGCTTTTTAAAGAAACCTTGGCTGCTTAAAACCATCTCTTAATGGCCTTTTGCTAGGGTTTATCAGATCAAGAAACCAACGAATTCATTTCCAATAAGGAAAGCAACATGTGACTTGAATCCATCATAAAGAGTCAGCCCAAGTTGTTCATTTTCCATTCCATTCACTTTTCAGTCAATGAACCCATATTAATATATGTATGTATAAATCATAGTTTTCAAGAAATTATAGAAACTAATTCAGTAGTGAGGTAGGGAGTTAGGAGATAATAAGTCTTACTATAATTTTTGGATTTTCATAAATGGTGTCAATGATTTCTAATGAATTAGGCTATCACCATTCCTTCAGTTGATAGTTGTTGAAAATTTTGTTCAATTTATTAAATATCATAGCAACATTGTTGTGTGATATTTTTTCATTCCACTTCATTTTAATGAATCCCCCTTAAAACATTTTTAATGTGAAGATGTTGAAGCAAACAGTATGGATTCATTTGCACTAGTAGATTTTTCCAAGAAAATATCTTAACGTTAACCCTAAACCAATCCTTATCTGTCAAATTATATGAGAATACAAGAGTGTAGAGTAGTGTATGTATATGCCTGCATTTATGTTTCATTCTTTCATTCCATCAGGAATTAAGGAATGCAAAACATTGCATTTGAATATATATATATATATATATATAAAACATATTAGTATCAATTATTAGAATATTATAAAATATCACTTTAGAATAGTCTGTATTAAAAATAAAATAATCCATTTTATTATGAGCATGACCCTTGTTATCTTACCACATTACCAGGAAAGCAGACTCTACTGTTACTTGGATTACATATACCGTTTTATCAGTCAAGTATATGTATACACATAATTGTGAATCTCTATTGTAAGTAAATAAACTTTGAAAAAAACCCTCTAATTTCAAGAGAGAGGCTTTCATCAACACTATAATTTTCCAAAATATATTACACTGAATCATGTAAAATACCATTTTGACCCTACTTTGGTTTAAAACAATTGTGAGGAAGTCTGACAATTCTTTCCAACTTCACTCTCAAAAGAAACACAAAACTAATTAGTCCTGATGCTGGACTTAAAGTAGCATGTTCATTCATGGATGAGGATACTTTCTCACCTGCCCAGCCCCAAGGATGTCCTATCTGGAACTGGATACCTCTGCACACACCACCTTTTGTCCCTAATACTGATGCCATTAGGCTGGAACTTTTATTTCCATCCCAAAGCACTTAAAAACCTCCTATTTGTGGGTCAGCTACCAAGAAACTTCAAGAGAAAACATGTTTTGTCTTTCAAAAGACAGAGACTGCCCTGTGCTGTCAGAAAGCAGTTAGAGTTGTTACCTGCATGACTGCTGCTGCTCTGGTTCCCAAGTATATTAGAGGCCATCATTGTGAGAAGATGTTTATCGTCAAAATTCAAAGTTCATGTTTATGGACAAGCAATCACTTAAATTAGTCTTCTGTGCATCCTACCTTGGTAGTATTAAAAGAGACATTATATGTGCATCACAAACACACAAGTGAGTGCAAAGCAACAAGTATCATGGCGCCATGACCCTTGAAACTGAGAAAATAACGCAGCATTATTGACTAGCAGCTACCTGTGTCAGCCATATTCAGTGAGACAAAATTTAGAGGACACATTTAAATAAGGATTTTAATGTATCTTGTCCTGTCATCTGGGTCATTCACCATCTGGGCCTTGCAATAGTTGTGGTAATTGTAGTTCTACTTGTCTAAATTTTTCTTGGAAAAAGTGTGATACATGTTTATAACTGTTTATCCATGTTTTTCTGTCTTCAAGTGCACACATCTACTAAGAATATATTTCTTCTTCACGTCCTCCTTTATAACTGTTAAAAAGTACCTAACCAGCAAAGTATATAACACAGCAAATTAATACATTCCTCAACACTTCTATGGACCTTGTTTGTATAACCTTAATATGTATCACATACCTATCTGCAATACAAAAAGACCCTAATTTCTCTGTGTGTATTTTTTTTCCAGTTACAAAGAGAATGCTATGAGGTTATCAAAAATCCACCACGATCAGCCTATAAAGCCCCTGGATCGAGCGGTCTTCTGGATCGAGTTTGTTATGCGCCACAAAGGAGCCAAGCACCTTAGGCCAGCAGCTCATGACCTCACCTGGCTCCAGTACCACTCTCTGGATGTCATAGGGTTCCTGCTGGCCTGTGTGGCAACCACTATATTCTTGGTCACAAAAAGTTGTTTGTTTTTTTGTCAAAAAATTAATAAAGCAGGAAAGAAGAAAAAGAGGGAATAAACACTTTCAATTTGTCAATGCCTAAGTGGGACAATTCTGTTTATTCTAGTCAACAAGTTTAATGACAACATTTCACCTCCTTCTTTTCCAGTTTCTGATTCTGTGCTCCCTTAGCCTAGTAACATGGCTGAGATTTTGACAAGACTATTAAGTAATGAACATGCCCCATTCTTCTTTTGTCTTTTCCCAGGAGTCTACCTCGTTCCTCTCATTTTCTTGACACAAGGGCATTACTAATTCTAATATGTTCTATTCATAAATTCACTATCTTTATTTTTTAACCTTAAGTGATATACTGATCAGTAATATGCTAACTGTTGGGGAGTGCACAACTTATGAGCTGATTTTGATGGATGTAGGGAACTCAAGAGTAAAATTCACAAGTTCTCTTACACCATACAAATCAGGGATACATCACAGAAGCTTAGTTGTTATGGGAAAATGATTTTTTTCAATAAAAACAAGTCTTTCTGTTTGCCACATGTTATTGGGATTAGAGCATAAATCGATAATAACTGTGACAGAGATCACACTAGGAAAGATTCACAATATTTCTGTAAAGCTCATCTAGAATATTAAGGTTTACATATCTTCCTATGTGCAATGGACTGTACTTCGCACTGCTTTAAAACAATGCAGAAAATCAATGCAATAAAATAAAAAATTATTACTTTTTCTCATGCAGAATATCATCAACATTTAAAGATGAACATCATTTTGGTGGAAAAAACTAAAAAAAAGCGTATTTAGTAATTTTATGAAACTATGAGTCAAAAGTACAATAGAAAAACTTAGAATTAATTCTTAACATAAATTTAAAAATCATGATTACTCAAAATCTCTTCTCAGTATATATTTTCAAAATCATAATTTGCTGTGAGAAAAAGAAGAAATATTAACACTGGAAATAAGATCATTTTATTGTATTCAAGTTCTGATCTGGTAAAAAAGTAAATGCATCAGACGACTTCCGGAGAAGATGGCGGCTTAGTAAGACACGCGGGTCTTAGTTCTACCTCCAGAACAGCTACTAAAGAAACAGAAACGGTACAGAACAGCTCCCGGTGCCACGACAGAGACCAAAAAGACAGCGTAACCCATTCAGGAACGGCAGAACCGGCTGGGAGAATCGGCTGTGGTGAGATCCCCGAGGGGCGCGCACTTCCCCGGGCCATGGCGGCTGGCGGCCAGAGCCCCTCCCTCCCTCCTTCCTGGGCCAGCTGGGAGATTTGGACAGGCAGTCCCCTCAAGCCGCAGTGGCCGGTGCCCCCCCCATGCGCGGATTCCCAGGTCGGCTGGGAGATTTGGAGCGGCACTCCCCCAAGACGCTTTGGCTGGCGACCCTCCCCCACAGCGAGAGTCTTCCAAAATTAAAGGAGCCACAGCATCTTTTACTCGTGGGACCCGCAGACAGACAAACGCCACATACTGGGCAGGATAAGAAAAACAGAGCCCAGAGATTTCACACGAAAATAATTCAACCTGCTGGGTCCCACACCCAGGGAAATCTGATTAAATGCACAGATGCCAGCAAAAAACAACGGATCACACCAGGAAAATTGAAGATATAGCTCAGTCAAAGGAACAAACCAATAATTCAAATGAGATACAGGAGCTCAGACAACTAATTCTGAATATACAAACAAAAATGGAAAACCTCGCAAAAAACAAATCAATAAATTGAGGGAGGACATGAAGAAGACATGGGCTGAAAAAAAGAAGAAATAGAAAGTCTGAAAAAACAAATCACAGAACTTATGGGATTGAAGGACAAAGTAGAAAAGATGGAAAAAACAATGGATACCTACAATGGTAGATTTAAAGAGACAGAGGCTAGAATTAGTGAACTGGAGGATGGAACATCTGAATTCCAAAAAGAAACAGAAACTATAGGGAAAAGAATGGAAAAATTTGAACAGGGGATCAGGGAACTGAATGATAATATGAAGCACACAAATATACATGTTCTGGGTGTCCCAGAAGGAGAAGAGAAGGGAAAAGGAGGAGAAAATTTAATGGAAGAAATTATCACTGAAAATTTCCCAACTCTTATGAAAGACCTAAAATTACAGATCCAAGAAGTGCAGCGCACCCCAAAGAGAATAGACCCAAACAGGCATTCTCCAAGACACTTACTAGTTAGAATGTCAGAGGTCAAAGAGAAGGAGAGGATCTTGAAAGCAGCAAGAGAAAAACAATCCATCACATACAAGGGACACCCAATAAGACTATGTGTAGATTTCTCAGCAGAAACTATGGAAGCTAGAAGACAGTGGGATGATATATTTAAATTACTAAAAGAGAAAAACTGCCAACCAAGACTTCTATATCCAGCAAAGTTGTCCTTCAAAAATGAGGGAGAAATTAAAACATTTTCAGACAAAAAGTCACTGAGAGAATTTGTGACAAAGAGACCAGCTCTGCAAGAAATACTAAAGGGAGCACTAGAGTCAGATACAAAAAGACAGAAGAGAGAGGTATGGAGAACAGTGTAGAAAGAAGGAAAATCAGATATGATATATATAATACAAAAGGCAAAATGTTAGAGGAAAATATTATCCAAACAGTAATAACACTAAATATCAATGGACTGAATTCCCCAATCAAAAGACATAGACTGGCAGAATGGATTAAAAAACAGGATCCTTCTATATGCTGTCTACAGGAAACACATTTTAGACCCAAAGATAAACATAGGTTGAAAGTGAAAGGTTGGGAAAAGATATGTCATGCAAATAACAACCAGAAAAGAGCAGGAGCAGCTATACTAATATCCAACAAATTAGACTTCAAATGTAAAACAGTTAAAACAGACAAAGAAGGAAACAATCTTCTAATAAAAGGAACAATTAAACAAGAAGACATAACAATCCTAAATATTTATGCACTGAACCAGAATGCCCCTAAATATGTGAGGAAAACACTGCAATCATTGAAAAGGGAAATAGACACATATACCATAATAGTTGGAGACTTCAATTCACCACTCTCATCAATGGACAGAACATCTAGACAGAGGACCAATAAAGAAATAGAGAATTTGAATATTACAATAAATGAGCTAGACTTAACATTTATAGGACATTACATCCCACAACAGCAGGATACATCTTTTTCTCAAGTGTTCATGGATCATTCTCAAAGATAGGCCATATGCTGGGTCACAAAGCAAGTCTTAACAAATTCAAAAATATTGAAATCATACACAACACTTTTTCGGATCATAAAGGAATGAAGTTGGAAATCAATAATAGGCGGAGTGCCAGAAAATTCACAAATATGTGGAGGCTCAAAACACACTCTTAAACAACGAGTGGGTCAAGGAAGAGATTGCAAGAGAAGTTAGTAAATATCTCGAGGCGAATGAGAATGAAAACACAACATATCAAAGCCTATGGGATGCAGCAAAGGCTGTGCTAAGAGGGAAATTTATTGCCTTAAATGCCTATATCAGAAAAGAAGAAAAGGCAAAAATTCAGGAATTAACTGTCCACTTGGAAGAACTGGAGATAGAACAGTAAACTAACCCCAAAGCAAGCAAAAGGAAAGAAATAACAAAGATTAGAGCAGAAATAAATGAAATTGAAAACATGAAAACAATAGAGAAAATCAATAAGACCAGAAGTTGGTTCTACGAGAAAATCAATAAGACTGATGGGCCCTTAGCAAGATTGGCAAAAAGAAGAAGGGAGAGGACACAAATAAATAAGATCAGAAATGGAAGAGGAGACATAACTACTGACCTCACAGAAATAAAGGAGGTAATAACAGGATACTATGAACAAATTTATGCTAATAAATACAACAATTTAGATGAAATGGACGGGTTCCTGGAGAGACATGAACAACTAACTTTGACTCAAGAAGAAATAGATGACCTCAACAAACCAATCAGAAGTAAAGAAATTGAATCAGTCATTCAAAAGCTTCCCAAAAAGAAAAGTCCAGGACCAGAGGGCTTCACATGCGAATTCTACCAAACATTCCAGAAAGAATTAGTACCAACTCTCCTCAAAGTCTTCAAAAAAATCAAAGGGGAGGGTAAGCTACCTAATTCATTCTATGAAGCCAACATCACCCTCATACCAAAACCAGGCAAAGATATTACAAAAAAAGAAAACTACAGACTTATCTCTATAATGAATACAGATGCAAAAATCCTCAACAAAATTCTAGCAAATTGAATCCAACAACACATTAAAAGAATTATACATCATGACCAAGTAGGATTCATCCCAGGTATGCAAGGATGGTTCAACATAAGAAAATCAATTAATGTAATACACCATATCAACAAATCAAAGCAGAAAAATCACATGATCATCTCAATTGATGCAGAGAAGGCATTTGACAAGATTCAACATCCTTTCCTATTGAAAACACTTCAAAAGACAGGAATACAAGGGAACTTCCTTAAAATGATAGAGGGAATATATGAAAAACCCACAGCTAATATCATCCTCAATGGGGAAAAATTGAAAACTTTCCCCCTAAGATCAGGAACAAGACAAGGATGTCCATTATCACCACTATTATTCAACATCATGTTGGAGGTTCTAGACAGAGCAATTAGACAAGAAAAAGAAATACAAGGCATCAAAATTGGAAAGGAAGAAGTAAAACTATCACTGTTTGCAGACGATATGATACTATATGTCGAAAACCCGGAAAAATCCACAACAAAACTACTAGAGCTAATAAATGAGGACATCAAAGTAGCAGGTTGCAAGACCAACATTCAAAAATCTGTAGCATTTCTATACACTAGCAATGAACAAGCTGAGAGGGAAATCAAGAAACGAATTCCATTTACAATTGCAACTAAAAGAATAAAATACTTAGGAATAAATTTAACTAAAGAGACAAAAAACCGATACAAAAAACTGTTAAAAGAAATCACAGAAGACCTAAATAGATGGAAGGGCATACTGTGTTCATGGATTGGAAGACTAAATATAGTTAAGATGTCAATCCTACCTAAATTGATTTACAGATTCAGTGCAATACCAATCAAAATCCCAACAACTTATTTTTCAGAAATAGAAAAACCAACAAGCAAATTTATCTGGAAGGGCAGGCTGGCCCGAATTGCTAAAAGTATCTTGAGGAAAAAAAAAACGAAGCTGAAGGTCTCATGCTGCCGGACTTTAAGGCATATTATGAAGCCACAGTGGTCAAAACAGCATGGTATTGGCATAAAGATAGATATATCAACCAATGGAATCGAATAGAGTGCTCAGATATAGACCCTCTCATCTATGGACATTTGATCTTTGATAAGGCAGTCAAGCCAACTCACCTGTGTCAGAACAGTCTCTTCAATAAATGGTGTCTAGAGAACTGGATATCCATATGCAAAAGAATGAAAGAGGACCTGTATCTCACACCCTATACAAAAGTTAACTCAAAATGGATCAAAGATCTAAACATTAGGTCTAAGACCATAAAACAGTTAGAGGAAAATGTAGGGAGATATCTTATGAAACTTACAATTGGAGGCAGTTTTATGGACCTTAAACCTAAAGCAAGAGCACTGAAGAAAGAAATAAATAAACGGGAGCACCTCAAAATTAAACACTTTTGTGCATCAAAGAACTTCATCAAGAAAGTAGAAAGACAGCCTACACAATGGGAGACAATATTTGGAAACGACATATCAGATAAAGGTCTAGTATCCAGAATTTATGAAGAGATTGTTCAACTCAACAACAAAAAGACAGTCAACCCAATTACAAAATGGGAAAAAGACTTGAACAGACACCTCTCAGAAGAGGAAATACAAATGGCCAAAAGGCACATGAAGAGATGCTCAATGTCCCTGGCCATTAGAGAAATGCAAATCAAAACCACAATGAGATATCATCTCATACCCACCAGAATGGCCATTATCAACAAAAAAGAAAATGACAAGTGCTGGAGAGATTGCGGAGAAAGAGGCACACTTATCCACTGTTGGTGGGAGTGTCAAATGGTGCAACCACTGTGGAAGGCAGTTTGGTGGTTCCTCAAAAAACTGAATATAGAATTGCCATACGACCCAACAATACCATTGCTGGGTATCTACTCAAAAGACTTAAGGGCAAAGACACAAACGGATATTTGCACACCAATGTTTATAGCAGCGTTATTTACAATTGCAAAGGGATGGAAACAACCAAAATGTCTATCAACAGACGAGTGGCTAAACAAACTGTGGTATATACATGCGATGGAATATTATGCAGCTTTAAGACAGGATAAACTTATGAAGCATGTAATAGCATGGATGGACCTAGAGAACATTATGCTGAGTGAGTCTAGCCAAAAACTAAAGGACAAATACTGTATGGTCCCACTGATGTGAACCGACATTCGAGAATAAACTTGGAATATGTCATTGGTAACAGAGACCAGCAGGAGTTAGAAACAGGGTAAGATAATGGGTAATTGGAGCTGAAGGGGTACAGACTGTGCAACAGGACTAGATACAAAAACTCAAAAATGGACAGCACAATAATACCTAATTGCAATGTAATTATGTTAAAACACTGAATGAGGCTGCATCTGAGCTATAGTTTATTTTGTTTGTTTGTTTGTTTGTTTGTGTCTTTTTTATTATTATTATTTTTATTTTTTTCTCTATATTAACATTCTATACCTTTTTCTGTTGTTTTGCTAGTTCTTTTCCTAAATCGATGCAAATGTACTAAGAAATGATGATCATGCATCTATGTGATGATGTTAAGAATTACTAATTGCATATGTAGAATGGAATGATTTCTAAATGTTGTTTTAATTTCTTTTTTCTTTAATTAATAAAAAAATAAATAATAATAAAGAAAAGAATGATTCTTATAATTACATAGAGGATCATTTGTGCCAAATCCATGGGATGATAAATATAACAAAATCAGAGAAATTTATGGACAATTTTCCTAGGACTAGGATCAATTTTTATAGCAAATTCGAATAACTATTACTTCTCTTTAAATAGCAGCCATAAACATTATTTGCAAATATGTACTAGAGATCCAAATATATTTGTTAAAAATCATATGCATATAAGAAATCAAACTTTTAATTGTGAGAATTGTTCTCTATTCACTTGTCTCCAAGCATTTATGTTGCAGGAAAATGAGATGATTGTAGCAGCAAGGAAAGAAAGAGGTATGCTGCTGATGCAGATGTCAAGATCCTGGTAATCCTCTCCAGAAACATAAGTCCTGGCCCATTTGGCAAAAGAATATCTGAAGAGGACTAAGAGACTAATTGGACTCATTATTGCAGCTATCATTGGGATCATTGGAATTATCACAGTGGCTGTGGTCGCTGGAACTGCATTGCATCAAACTATAACAATGCAGCATTATGTTAGAGGATGGCATAAAAATGCCAGTGAACTGTGGCATAGTCTATCTCACATTGATGAGCAAATTAATAATAGAGACAGCATTGGTTCATATTGGAGATCAAATATATAATTTAAATTTTTTATGAAGTTTAAAATGTGACTGGAATGAGAGCAATTTTTTGTATTACCCCTTTAAGATACAATCATTCTGAAATAGAAAGGGGAAAAGATAAAAGAGACATCTTGGGGGGCATTCAAATAGTTTAAGTCTCAATATTTTAAAATTACAAAAGTGAGTATTAAAAATATCTCAGAGTAATTTACATATAACTGATGGAGATGATGTTATACAATCACTTACCCAAGAGCTAAAATATCTTAATCCTGTTTATTGGTGGAAATCTTCTCATTTTTTAACAACATTGGGGATAGGAATTTTACTTTTCTTACTATTTCTTTTTCTCTTAAGTGTCCTGAAGCACCGTTTGTTATCTGTCATATCTTGTAATCATAAACAAACACAAGCTCTCAATGTATTGTTTGTAAAGGCTTTGAACTCCTCCCCTAAATAAGCTTTAAGCTCTTGACTGGTAGCCAATGATGGGTAAGGCCCTTCCTTCAGAGCTTAAGGGCAACCTAAGACAGGCACAGTCACCTTGACTTATAAAATAAAGAGGGGGAAATGTAGGAGCCAAGGGTTAATAGAAAACCTGAGGAATTTATTGGGAGTGACTGGCTTCAAAGTGGCATCAACAGTAAACTGTGGAGACTATTATCTGCTTAACTGAAGGACAGCCTGGGAGGGAGAGAATGTTTGTTTTTTCTTAAACCCCAAGGTCTTGTTAGCTATCTCTTGTATGTAGGGAGTAATATACTGAAAAGTAGGCACTCCGTTTTACCACGAAATGTATGCATGCTTTCAGTCATGTAAACCCTGCAGTATATAAGCAGGAACTAGTTAAGAATAAAGTTGTCTGTTGTCTTTACTGCTAAAGCTTCAGACTCCCTGATCCCAGTCTCTCTCTCATTTTACTTTAACATTCCTTAGGGTCATAACAGCGGCCAACAACAATGTGACTGTTTGATTGTGAAAAAAAGGTTATTTATGTTTTAAGCAAGTGCTTCCCATTCACTAGCCCCATTCTGTCTCCTGATAACTACAATCTGGATTGTCGTTTACAAACTATAATTATCACATTAGTGAGATTATACAATATTTTTCCTTTCATGTCTCACTTATTTCATTCAACATATATTTTCAAAGTTCATCCATGTTGTTGCATGCAACAAGACATCATTCCTTCTACTGCTAAATAATATTCCATCATATGTATCTACTCTATATGTTTTTCCACTCATCAGTTGATGGGCACTAGGGTTGTTTCCATCTTTGGCAATTGTGAATAATGCTGCTATGAACATCCGTGTCTAAATATCTGATTGAATTCCAGCTGTTCTACTTTGCTAGCTGCCAGAATGCAATATACCAGAAATAGAATGACTTTTAAAAAGGAGAATTTAATAAGTTGCTAGTTTACAGTTCTAAGGCCAAGAAAATGTCCCAATTAAAACAAGTCTATAGAAATGTCCAATTTAAGGCATCTGGGGAAAGATACCTTGGTTCAAGGAGGCCAATGATGTTCAACGTTTCTCTCTCAGCTGGAGGGGCACATTGCGAATGTGGCAGTGTCTGCTGGCTTTCTTGTGGCTCTACCATAAGGAACTCCAAAATGTTTCCCTTTTAAAGGATTCCAGTAGGCAATTCCACCTTCAGTGGGTGGAGACACATCTCCATGGAAATCATCTAATCAAAAGTTACCACCCACAACTGGGTGGGTCTCATCTTCTCAGAAGCAATCAAAATGTTCCCACCCAGCACTATTGAATGAGGATTAAAGGGCATAGCTTTTTTGGGGTCCACCACAGATTCAAACCGGCACACCAGCTTTCAGTTCTTCTGGGTATATACCAAGTATCAGGATTGCTAGATCACAGGGAAACTCTATACTTAGCTTTCTGAGGAACCCCCAAACTGTCTTCCATGGTGGCTGTACCATTTTATATTCCCACCAGCAATGAATAAGTGTTCCTATTTTTCCTTAGCCTCTCCCATGCTTTTTGTTTCTTGTTTCTTTAGCCATAGCCATTCTAGTAGGTATGAAATTATATCTGTGGTTTGAATATAAATTTCCCTAATAGTTAATGAAGCTGAGCATCTTTTCATGTGCTTCTCAGATATTTGTACTTCTTCTTTGGAAACATGCTTATTCATATCTGTTACATATTTTGTAATTGGGTTATTTTATTTTGATTGTCAAGTGTATGGTTTTTAGTATATTTTGAATGTCAGTATGGGAATTCCAGATATTTTTTCCCATTGAGATGATTCCTGTTTCACCCTATTGATATATAACACATATATAATTATATATTATGATGCGCAGTAATATTCAGTTTTGAGGGGGCCCCATTTATCTATTTTTTTTCTTTTGTAACTTGTGCTTTGGGTATACAGTCTAGTGAACCACCACCAATCACTAGATCTTAAAGGTGTATTCCTACATGTTTTTCAAGGGATTTTAAGGTACTGTTTCTTATATTTAAGTCTTTGATCCATTTTGAGTTAATTTTTGTACAGGGATTGAGTTAGTGGTCCTCTTTCATTCTTTTGGATATGCATATTCAATTTTTCTAGCACCATTTATTAAAGAGACTTTTCTGTCCCAGTTGAGTAGATTTGGGAATCTTGTCAAAAATAGCTTGACTGTGGATTTGAGGGTCTATTTCTGACCTCACAACTCAATTCCAATGATCACAATGTTTATCTCTATGCAGTACGCTGCTATTTTGACAACTGTGGCTATATAATATGCTTTAAAGGTCTGAAAGGGGTGTTAGTCCTACCACTTCATTATTTTTTATAAGATATTTTGGCCTTTTCCTGATCAATGAAGATGATCATGTGGTATTTCCTTTTCCATTTGTTAATGTGATGTATTACATTAGTTGATTTTCTCGTGTTTTTTCTCCATTGCATCCCTGAGATAAATCCCACTTGGTCATGATGTATAATTCTTTTAATGTGCTTTTGGATTCAATTTGCAAGTATTTTTTGGAGGATTTTTGCATCTGCATTTATTAGAGACATTTGTCTGTAGTTTTCTTTTCTTGTAGTATCTTTCTCAGGCTTTGCTTTATTAATGTTGGGTTCATAGAATGCGTTAGGTACAATTCACTCTTCTTCAACATTTTTGAAGCGTTTAAACAGAATTGGTGCTATCTCTTCTTCAAATTCTGGAAAAATTCTCCTGTTAAGCCATCTGGTCTGGGCTTTTCTTTGTTGGGAGACATTTGATGGCACTTCAATCTCTTTATGTGTGGTAATTTATTGAGGTCTTCTGTTTCTTCTCAAGTTATTGTAAGTTGTTTGTGTGTTTCTATGACATTGTTCACTTCATCTTACTTGTCCAGTTTGTTGGCACAGTTATCCATAGTATCCCCTAAGAATCTTTTTTACTATTTCAGGGTCCATGATAATGTCATCTTCTCATTTTTGGTTTTATTTGCATTTCCTTATTTTATATGGTCAGTCTAGCTAAGGGTTTGCCAATTTTATTGATCTCTCAAAGAACTAACTTTTGGTTTTAATAATGATCTTTATTGGTTTTTGGTTTTTTTGTTTTTGTTTTTTATTCTCTGTGCATTTATTTTCACTCTAATCTTTGTTGTTTCTATCCTTCTGCTTGTTTTGGGACTAGTTTGCTGTTCTATGCCTGGATTCTCTAGGTGTTCAATTAGGTTCAATTGATTTTAAATCTCAATTGCTTCCTTTTTTTTTTTTTTTTTCTTGTCTTGGACAGGCTTCAAGAAGGCAAGAATTCTGCCACTGGGTCACTGTTACACCATCCCAATTACTTTTTTTTTTCATATAGTTTTTCTTTTTCTCAATTGTTTTTTTTTTACATGGGCAGGCACCAGGAATCAAACCTGGTTCTCCCGCATGGCAGGCTAGAACTCTGTCACTGAGCCACCATTGCCCACCCTCAATTGTTTTTTTGTTTTTTTGTTTTTTTTTGCTTTTGTTTTTGCTTTGTTTTGTTTTTCTCAATTGTTTTTTAATATAGGTGTTTAGAGCTATAAATTTCCCTCTTGGCTCAGTCTTTGCTTCATCACAGAAGTTTTGAGATGTTGTGTTCTTTTCATTCTTCTCGAAATATTTACTGATTTCTCTTGCAATTTCTTCTTTGACTTTCTGATTGTTTAAGAAAGTATTGTTTAACCTACATATATTTGTGAATTTTCCTCTGGGTATTTATTTCCAGCTTTATTCTATTGTGATCATAGAAGCACTTTGCATGATTTCAATCTTATTATTATTATTATTATTATTATTAAGACTAATTTTGTGCCCCAGCATTTATTCTAACCTCTTCCATGAATATGTAAGATGAATGTATATCCTCCTTTTTGGGGTGTAAATTTCTATATGTCTGTTAAGTCTAGTTCATCATATTATATACATTCTCTGTTTCCTTATTGAACCTCTGTTTAGATGTACTATCTATTGGAACAAGTGGTGTATTGAAGTCCCCCACTATTATTGTAAAGATGTCTATTACTCCCTTCACTTTTCCCAGTATTTTTCCTCAAGTCCTGAACAACTTGATCAGTTGCATAAATATTTATGATTGTTATTTCTTCTTGGTGAATTGCCCCTTCTATTAATACATAGTGCCCTTCTTTGTCTTATAATTTTTTGCATTTAAAATCTATTTTCTGTGATATTTAGGCAGCTAATACCCAAGCTTTGGGGGGGGGGGGAGAAGGGGGTTTACTTGTTACAGAGAATATAGATTTTCATCCTATCATTTTCAACCTATTTATATCTTTGGGTCTAAAGTGAGTCTCTTGTAAACAGTATATAGATGGTTCATATTTTTTGTTCATTCTGACGATCTGTTTCTTTTGATTGGGGAGTTTATTCCATTAACATTCAGTGTTATTACTTATTAGCATTACTTCATCAACCATTTTATCCTTTGACTTTTGACACATATGTTTTCTCTTTTTATCTTTTCATTAACCTTACTAATAATCTTCATTTGTTTACTCTCCTCCAAGCTGCTCTCTCCAGCAGGCAGAACTGCCTTTAATGTTTCTTGAGGGCAGGCCTCTTGTAAATGAATGAGCTCAGGTACTGTTTATTCTGAATATTCTAAAGTCACCCTCATTTATGAAGGAGAGTTTTTCTGGATAAAGAATGCTTGGCTGGCAATTTTTCTTTTTCAATATTGTAACTATACCATTCCACTGCCCTCTCACCTCCATGGTATCTGATGAGAATTTAGCACTAGTCTTATGTGGCTTACCTTGTATGTGGTGAATCATTTACCTCTTGCAGCTTTCAGAATTCTCTCATTCTCTTTGGCAGTTGGTGGTCTGATTAGTATGTGTCATGGAGTGGATCTATTTGTATTTATTCTATTTGAGTGTATAGGGGTTCTTGGATTTGAATTTTTATGTCTTTTTTATGGGTTGGGCAGTTTTCAGCCATTATTTCTTCAAATATTCTTCCTGGACCTTTAACCTTCTCTTCTCTGGAAACCTATGATGCAAATTGTTGTGCAATCATATGGTCAATCATTTCCCTGAAACCCTGCTCAATTTTTTTTCATTTTCTTCTCCACTTGTTCTTTTGTCTATTCAAATTTGGTTCCTCTACCTTCTAGCTTACAGATCCTTTCTTCTGGTCCTTCAAATCTGTTGTTGCAAAATATCTTTTCTAGTATATATATATATATTTTTTTGCACCGGAACTTGAACCCGGGTCCTCTGGCATCGCAGGCAAGCATTCCTGCTTGCTGAGCCACCATGGCCTGCCCTAGTATATTTTTTAATTTCATCAACAATATGCTTCATTTCCATAAGATCTGTTATTTTTCCATGCATTCTTTCAAATGCTTCTTTATGTTCTCCTAATGTCTTTTTAATATCTTTTATCGCATTAGCTAAACCACTGAATTTATTTAGAAGAATTATCTGAACATTGTAGATTGATTGTTCCAAATTCTGTATATCCTCCCACTTTTTAATTTGATCATTTGACTTAGCCATATCTTCTTGTTTCTTAGTATGTCTTTTAATTTTCTACTGGTATTTGAACATCTGCTTATCTTGATAAAATTATTTTATAAGTCAGTTTCCCTCTCTTGTCTCAGATTTACTTGTTTAATGGGTTAGTGTTAAAAATCTTTTTTGGCAATTTATGCAGCAGATTTTCCCAGCCATACAGGGTGTGCAGATGAGTTCCAGAAGGCATTGGTGAGAGGCACATGAATGTAGTTTCCCAATACTGCACCTTCCCAGCCTTCCCAGCAGATCAAGCTCTTTAGCAACCTATTTCCTATAGCCGGTCAAAGCTTTGTTATTTTTTAGCCTTCTGTCTCCTCTGCTTCTGAAGTGTGTGGAAATAATAGCACCATGGTATAGCAGGTGCCTGTCCAGAAAGGACAAGACTTCAGGACCCCTGAGTCCAATTGAACTAATCAAAAGTTGGATCAGAGCTGTGCCATGCCCAACTCTGTTCCCAGATAGCAGGCTTTCCAAAATTTCCCAGTCTAAAGCAACCAACTGGGCAGGATCAAGGCTGAGCAGTGGCTGCTGAACTAGAGATGGGAAAGGACCATGAGGAGCCACAGCCAAAATGAGCCATTCACCATAGTTTCCCCACCTATGTACTCAAAAGTACTGTAGGAATCCAGAGTCCTGTTTGGAAAGGACCAAGGCTGTGGGACCTAGAGAATCAATTTTACCAGCCAATTCTTGGCTCTGAACTGTGCAGTGAACCACTCTGTTCCCAGGGGGGGACTTCCCTGACTCTCCCTGTCTGCAGCAGCCAGCCAGCCAAGCTTTCAGCCCCAAGGATAGTTGATGTGCCTGGGAGCCACACAGAGTTGAGTCACTCACCATAGCTTCTTTGTGTATGGAAACAATGATGCCAAAAGCATCCTGGTCTCCTGTCTTGAAAGACACAGGGCTGCAGAACCCAGAGGATCAAATTCACTGGCCAACAGTTGAATCAGAACTGTGCTGCATCCCTATTTAATCCTTACTGGGGCGGGGAGGGGGATGCACTTCTCTGTCTCTGCTCATCTGCAGCAACCGGCTGGGTGAGAAGTGGGCAGACACAAAGTTGCTGGCCTTGAGGATGAAAGATATGTACCAGGAGCTGCAGCTGAACTCTATCACTCCCTGAAGTTTCTCTGTCACAGTTTCTCAACTTAAGTTTTTTTCCTTTTGACATCCAGCTCTCTTGTCTATGTTGTAATGGTCCTTCCTGGTCTCTCAACTCCCAAAACTACTGCTTTGGACACTTTCTGCCTGTTTTCTAGCTGTTTTTTTTGTAGAGGAGTGAGTACTTCCTCTCCTTATTCCACCATCTTCTCAGAAGGGCCCCTTTGTAATATTGAAGACTGTCCAAACATGTTCCCTTTTTAAAGGTTTTTTTTCTTCCAATCTGAAAAGAAGTATGCTTTCTAATTCAGAAATTAATTGTGTTCTATCCTTATGAATCTTTTCATGCATTTTCCCCTTGGTTATAGTGTATCCTGATGACACTGCAAATCCAGGATAATAAATAATTCCATTTTTCTCCTCAGAAATTTCTTTTTTGTTTGTTTATTATTCATTAAAACAGTTTTTGTTTCATAATTTTGCTTCTATTTCAGGGACATCAGGTTTCAGTTTCCTCAGGTTGAATATTTTGCTTTGTCCTTCGCTATTATTCTCTCTGTAATTATTCTAATCAATTTCTTTCTTCTTAATTCATGGTGATTCTGTTATGTATTTCCTAAAAAATGATAAATTGATATTTTTGCCTTGAGCATTGCATGCTCTTTCTAATTTATTGATTTAGTAGAGTGTTATTTCTCACCATTTATTTTGATTATTCTCAAGTATACTTTACCTCCTGTTGCTTAAACATTGACTTTGATCTCTTATTCTTTAATTTCACAATATTATCACACTTCAAATTGTCTCTCCTTTGAGTTTTGTGTTATGCTTGCCTACATTCTTCATATTTCATTTATATGTTTTCAACATCTTGTGTACATTGCTTTCTGGTTTTCAGGCCATGATTTTCATCTTGGTTTAAAAACATTTATTCTGATATTGTAAGGGCACAAAATTGTCTTCATATTATCTTAGAGCCAATTATGTTTTCTTCGAGGGCCAAAACTTAAAGGGTGGGTAAAATATTTCATTCAATTTTCTGAAATCTGAAATTCAGGGTACAGAGATTATCTCAGATGAAATTTGTGTAGCCTTTTTTTGGAAAAGTTGGTTGCTTAAACCATCTGTTAATATCCTTTAACCAGGGTTATTAGATCAAGAAGCCAATTAATTCATTTACAAAAAAGAAGACAACACATGGTTTGGATTCATCATAAAGTGTAACCCCTAATTTTTCATTTTCCATCCCATCCAATTTCAATCAAAGAACTCATGCTAATATATACATGTATAAGTCATAATTTTCAGGACCTTATAGAAATTTGACTCAGGAGTAAGATATGGAGCTAGGAGATGTTACAAGTCTTACTATTAATTTTGGATTTTCATAAATGTTGCCATTGATTTCTAATGGATTAATTTATTACTATTCCCTTAATAGTTGTTGAAAATTTCATTTAATTTAATAGCTATCATAGCAGGGTTGCTATATTTACAATATGTAAACTCATGGAAATAAAATATAGAATATAGGTTACCAGGATATAGAATGAGGCTAAAGAATGGGGATCTGTTGATTAATACATACAGATAGTGAATTATATATTCTCATGTTTTAACCTCTAATGTTCCTTTTGGTGAGATATGTGATTCTAAACTTCCCCTTTTCACCACATTCAAACAGGTTCTAAGATCAAGAACAAGACAAGGATGCCCACTATCACTGCTGCTATCTAACATTGTACTAGAAGTACTACTTAGAGCCATTACATAAGAAAAAGAAATAAAAGGCATCCAAAATGGAAAAGAAGAAGTAGAACTTTCACTACTTGCAGATGAAATGATCTATATTTAGAGAATCTTGAAAAAAATGATAACAAAATGACTTGAGGTTAAAAAAAAAAAAATCAGCAAAGTTCCAGAAGACAAGATCAACATGCAAAACTCAATGCAGTTACTATAGTGTAGAAATGAGATATCTGAGGAGGTAATCAGAAAAAAATTCCATTTACAATAGCAATTTGAAGTTTAAAATGTCTAGCAATAAACTTACCCAAGGATGTAAAAGATCTATATATAGATAACTACAAAACATGCTAAAAGAAATCAAAGGAAGACTAAATAAATGGAAAGACATATGTGTTCATTGTCTGGAAAACTAAACGCCTTGAAGAAATAAACTCTGTCAAAATTGATCTACAGATTCAATGCAATACCAACCATAATTCCAACATACTACTTTGCATAAGTGGAAAAGCTAGTTATCAATTTTATGCAGAAAGGTAAGAGGCCTCAAATAGCCAAAAGCATCTTGAAAAGAAAAATGTAGTGGGAGATAACATACTTACTGACTTTGAAGTTTATTATATAGCCGCAGTAGTTAAAACAGCGTGGCATTGGCATAAAGGTAGATATATTAATCAAAAAGCCAGACACAAAAGAATAAATATTGTATGATCTCACTAACATGAACCAATTACAATATCTAAGCTCATAGGCATCGAATACAGAATAATAGATTACCAGGATATAGAATGAGGTTAAAGAACAGGGAGCTGTTGATCAATATGTGTAGAATGTTATCTCTAGGTTGAACTTAAACATTTGGAATAGGGCAGAGGTGATGATAGCACATTATTGTGGAAATAATTAATGGAGCTGAATAGTGTTTGAATATGGTGGAAATGGAAGTTTAGAGTCACATATATCAACAGAAGGAACATTGGGGGTTTAAACATGGAAATGTTTAAGACAGTGAATCTTGTGGTAGACAATGTCTGTGATTAATTTTACAGATATAAAAATATTATTTTATAATATTTATACTTTATAATAAGTATTACACAGAGTAATAATTGAGGGATATATGTAAAAAAAAGTATCTGTTATAGACTATGGACACAGTAAAATTTTAATATTTTTCATCAACAGGAACAAATGTACCACACTGAACTTTGGTTTAATAATAAAGGGGAATAAGGGACATGGGAGGATTTGCATTTTATTCTTTATTTTTTTATTTCCTTTCTAGAGTAATAAAAATATTCTAAAATTGATGATGGGGATGTATATACAACTATGTGACAATACAGTAAGCCAGTGATAGTATTTGTTGTATACTCTGCATGTTTTTTATGGTGTGTGAATATATCTCAGTAAAATTTTTAAAAACTTCCAATAAAGGAAAGCCACAGACCAGATGACTTTAATAGGTATTTTACAAACATTCTAACAAGACTGAACTCCAATTCTGCCTATATTCTTCAAAAAATTGAAGAAGAGGGAGCACTCCTAATCCATTCAATAAGGGAAATATCACCCTCATACCAGAGTCAGATAAACACACTACAAGAAAAGAAAATTACAGAACAATATCACTTATGAATATATATGCAAAAAGAAGTATACACAATGGTCAAGTGGGATTTATTCCTGGTATGCAAGGGTGGTTCAATGCAAGAAACTCAATTAATGTAATATACCACATTAACAAAATGAAGTGGGGGGCACCACATGATGGTCTCAGTTGATGCAAAGAAAACATCTGATAAAATATAACACCCCTTCTTGAAAAAAAAACACTTTGAACACTAGAAATAGAGTGAAACTTCCTCAACATGTATGAAAATTCTACAGTTAGTATCCTACATGATGGTGAAAGACTAAAAGCTTTCCCTGTAGGAACACCACTGCTAATTAATATTGCACAGGAAGTTGTAGCCACAGATATTAGGGAAGAAAAAGATATAGAAGGCATTCAAATTGAATAGGAAGAAGTAAACCTTTTCTTTATTTGCAGATGACATAATCCCATATACAGAAAGCCATGAAGAAACAACCACAAAGCTCCAAAGCCAATAAATAAACTCAGCAAAGTGGTAGTTTAACAAATTGACATACAAAATCAGTGGTGTTTCTAAACATAAGTAATTAACAAACAAAGGAAGAAATCGTGAAAAAGTTTCATTTGCAATAGAACCTAAAGCAAATGGAGGGACAAATGGAAGTACATTCCACGTTAATGTATTGGAACATAAAATATTGCTAAGATTTCTACCTTAAGTGATTTATAGAGGCAATGCAATCCTGATCAAAATTTCACACCTTCTTTGCACAAACGGAAGTTTCAGTCTTCATATTTATATGGAAACTTAAGTGTCCCCCACATAGCCAAAGTCATCTTGAAAAAGAAAGATGAATAGGACTCACACTTCCCAATATTAAAATTCATTTCAAAGCCACAGTAACCAAATTAGCATAGTACTGACGTGAAAACAACCATATAGATAAATGGAAGAGAATTGAAAACTCAGAAATCAACCCTCAAATTTTTACCCAACTGATTTTTGACAAGGAGGCAAAAGCCACTCATTTAGTAAAGACTATCCTTTATTCTTCAAAATGTGATATAGAAAAACTAGATCTCCATTTCCAAAAGAAAAGAGCAGGACTCTTACCTCACACCTTATGCAAAAAATCAAAACTTATCAAAAACCTAAGATAAAAAACAGAAATATCAAAATCCTAGTAGAAAATCTAGTGAAGCATGTTCAGGGTCTTGGGTTAGATAATGATTTCCTGGACTCTACATCTAAAGTACAAGCAACAAAATAAAAATATATCAGTGGTACAGCATCAAAATTAAAAACTTTGTGCCTCAATGGAATTTATATTTAAGGTAAAATAGCAATATTTGGTAAACCACATATCCAATAAAGCTTTAGTACCCAGAATATATAAAGAAATCTTGCAACTTAACAAAAAGACAAAGAAACCATCTCTTAAATTGGTTAAAGTGTTCAATAGACAGCTCTACTAAGAAGATATATAAATAATCAAAATAAATTTAATAATTTATTTTAAATATATATTTATAAATAAATATAATATAAAAATAATAATTTATATTATTTATAAATAATCAAAATCTTTTCTTTACATGAAAAGATGCCCAACATCCTTAGCCATCATGGAAATGCAAATGAAAACCCCAATGAGATAATATTTCAGAGTGAGTAGAATGGTTGCTACTACAAAATGGAAAATTACACTTTTAGAGAAGATACAGAAAAATAGGAATAATTTTTCATTGCTCATGGGAATATAAAATGGTGCAGATGCTGTAAAAGACAGTTTGGCATCTCCTCAGATGTTAATTATAGAGTTACCATATGATTCAGCAATCTGCGGCTAGGTATACACCCAAAGGGATTGAAAAAAGTGACCCCAACAGTTATTTGCACACTGATGTTCAGAGTGGCATTATTCACAAATGCCAAAGAGAGAAGCAACTCAAGTGTCCATTAACTGATGAATGGGTATACAAAATGTGCTATAATATAAAATGGAATATTACTCAGATGTAATAAGAAATGAATTTCTGATGCATGCAACAAAATGGATGAACTTTGAAGACAACATATTGAGTGAAATAAGCCAGACACAAAAAAACAAATACGTTATGATCTCACTGATATGAAACAAATAGCATAAGCAAAACCTTAAAGTCAGAATCTAGAATATAGCTTACCAGTGGATGGGATGGGTATAGGGAGTGAGAAGTTCAGCCTTAAAATGTAGTTCCTATCTGAAATGATGGAAATACTTTGGTAATGGATGGTGATGATGGTAAGCAAAATATTGCAAATGCAATTAACAGCACTGAAATATATATTTGCATGGCCTATAGGGGGAAATTATTGATGTATATATGGTAATAGAATAAAATTTTAAAATCCATTGAACCACACTACAAAAGAAGTAAACCCTAAGTTAAACCATGGGCTATAGTTAGTAGTACAATTATACAAATATGCTTTCATGAAATGTAGCAAATTTATCATACCAATGCAAGGTATTAATAATAGGGGGGTATATGGGAATCTTGTATTTTATACATGATTTTTAGTAAGTCCACAAGGTCACTAATAAAATAAATAGGATATATAAGAGACCATATTTATCACTGGAGAGAGAGAAAGCCTTTTTAATAAAAAAAGAAAGACCCAAAGAATAGAATAAAGCAATATTTAAGCATGACATAAAACTTGTTTGAAAAATCACATAAACTTGGAATAGAAACTAAAGAAAATTTGAAAATCTTTGCTACATGTCAATAAAACCATGTGATTTTTCATATTATATATCTGTCTCTTAAAACAATTAAGACGGTATACATATTTTTCAAACCATAATCCAATATCTTATCATTGTTACCTTTCCAATAATATAAAATTTTTGTTTTTCTTTTACTTCCTTTATGCCTGAAATTTCAATAAAGCTATTTCCTCCTTATATCTGTATGTATATATAGATAGACTATAGATAGACATAGATATATGTATATAAAAACACATAAAGACTTATTTTTCTGAAATGTCACAGCTAATCTATTCTCATTGTCTTATTTTCCCAGGATTTTCTTTTCTGGGGCTCCCAAAACCTGGTTCATTTGGGGCTGATGCAGAGCTCACATGGAGTGATGTAACCTTTGTCACTTTCTTCAGTAGATCCCTCAATTCCTTGGCCCCCTAGAAAAAACATCTTCCTCTTTCTGAATTTTTTTGCTTCTGCATCCTATTTGGCAGAAGTATGTTTTTAAAAGTTTTATTGGAAAGGGGTGGATTTTTAATTTTGAAGAATACTACAAAGCTAATATTGTTTATCACTGTCTATTTACCAATATTCTTTCTAGCAACAGACATTGCTGCTTGCATGAGTAGAAAGTATCTTCTTGTTTTCTGTCTTACATTTACTTAAATCATAAGTTTATTGGTCACCTGTATTTCTTTTATTATAAATTTCCTTAAGAATCCTTCATCTTTTAAAAAATTGATGAAGTACTTCCAGGTCAAGATGGCAGCTTAATAATGTGTGCATTTTAGTTCATCCTCCAGAACAACTACTAAATAACCAGAAACAGTACAGAACAGCTCCTGGTGCCATGTCAGTGGCCAGACACACAGCATATCCCAGTCTGGACCAGCTGGACCGGCTGTGAGCCCCCACAGAACTATGAGTTCCCAAAGCTGTGGCAGCTGGTGCCCCTTCCTCACAGGCTGCTTCCCAGAGGGGAGATGAAAGAGACTTTAACCACAGCAGGGGCTGAGCCCAACCAAACACCAATTTTGGAATTAATTAACAAATTCTGACTGCTAAAAATAGGCCCCCAGCTTAGGTGAACCTGGTCAAAGTGGAGGTTGCTCATTTTTGCCCTGGCACCAAGGGGGCAGGGCTGACAGAAAAAGGGGAAGAAAAAAAAAGAAGGAAACAGAGGTTTTTGTGGCTGTGTTTCTACAAAGGCTTCACTGCCTTTGGATATGGTGGCAGGACTTCTCAGGCTGCAACTGCCCCAGGCATAGGCAGAAGTGAGCTCATTTGGGGGCTTGTCTGGAGTCTGTGCCTCCCCAGGGGAGGAGTGAAGCCCAACTCAGGTGGAATTCCTCCCTCAAGGAATTCAGACACCAGAGCTTGGTAATTTGAAGCCATTAAAACCAGCCTACAACCTCTCCTCTGTCTCCACCATGCCCCCAACAGGGAGAGTCTGCCAAAGTTAAAGGTACCACATCATCTTATGCTGGTGGGACCTGTAGGCAGACAAGCACCACCTACTGGGCAGGATAAGAAAAACAGAGCCCAGAGACTGCACAGGAAAGTCTTTCAATCGGCTGGGTCTCACCCTCAGGGAAAACCACACAGGTGACTCTTTTCTCCTGATAGGAGGCCAGTTTGATCTGGGAAAATCCAGCTGGGGTCTATAATATCTAAGTAGACCCTTGTAAGGGTGGGGGGCAAAAGGCACCATACAAGCAGGGCAAGAAACAAGAAAACAAGAACTGAAAAATTCTCCTCTGTTAAACAAAGCTTAAGCTAGAGGTCCAGATAAAGCTAAAATGAATGTCAAAGAACAGATAGACAACAAATTCATCCAGTAAGAAAACCCCAGATAAAAGAAGTGAAAGAAATCTCCAAAATAAACTAATTAAAGTAATTAAATGCCTACCTAGACACCAGAAAAAAATAGCAAATTGTCCTAGGAAAATTGAAGATATGGCACAGTCAAAGGAACAAACCAACAATTCAAATGACACACAGGAGCTGAAACAATTATTTCAGAACATACAAACAGACATGGGAAACCTCATCAAAAACCAAATGAATGAATTGAGTGAGGATAAAAAGAAGGCAAGGAATGAACAAAAAGAATAAATTGAAAATCTGAAAAAACAAATCACAGAACTAATGGGAATGAAAGGCAAGGTGGAAGAGATGAAAAAAACAATGGAAACCTACAATGGTAGATTTCGAGAGACAGAACATAGGATTAGTGAACTGGAGGACGGAACATCTGAAATCTGGCAAGAAAAAGAAAATATAGGGAAAAAATGGAAAAATATGAGCAGGGACTCAGGGAATTGAAAGACAATATGAAGCTCACGAATATACATGTTATGGGTATCCTAGAAGGAGAAGAGAAGGGAAAAGGAGGAGAAAAACTAATGGAGGACATTATCACTGAAAATTTCCCAACTCTTATGAAAGACTTAAAATTACAGATCTAAAAAGTGCAGCGTACCCCAAGGAGAATAGATCCAAATAGACATATTCCAAGACATTTACTAATCAGAATGTCAGAGGTCAAAGAGAAAGAGAGAATCTTGAAAGCAGCAAGAGAAAAGCAATCCATCACATACAAGGGAAACCCAATAAGACTATGCACAGATCTCTCAGCAGAAACCATGGAGGCGAGAAGACAGTGGGATGATGTATTTAAATTACTAAAAGAGAAAAACTGCCAACCAAGTATTCTATACCCAGCAAAATTGGCCTTCAAAAATGAGGGAGAAATTAAAACATTTTCAGACAAAAAATCACTGAGAGAATTTGTGACCAAGAGACTAGCTGCAATAAATATTAAAGGGAGCACTAGAGACAGATATGAAGACAGAAGAGAGAGGTGTGGAGAAGGGTATAGAAAAGAAGACTATGAGCAAAGATAAAAAGAAGGATTATAGATATGACATATAAAATCTAGAAGGCAAAATAGTAGAAGAAAGAACTACCCATGCAGTAATAACACTGAATGTTAATGGATCAAACTCCCCAATCAAAAGACATAGACTGGCAAAATGGATTAAAAACAGGACCCATCTATATGCTGTCTCTACTCAAAGGATATGAGGGCAAGGACACAAATGGACATTTACACACCAATGTTTATAGCAGCATTATTTACAATTACCAAGAGATGGAAGCAGCCAAAATGTCCTTCAACAGAAGGTTGGCTAAACAAACTGTGGCATTTACCTAAGATGGAATATTATGCAAACTGTGGCATTTACTTAAGATGGAATATTATGTAAGACACAATAAAGTTACGAAGTATGTAACGACATGAATAGACCTTAAGGACATTATGCTGAGTGTGATTAGCCAGAAACAAAAGGACAAATACTGTTTGGTCTCACTGATATGAACTGACGTTAATGAATAAACTTGGAATATTTCGTTGGTAAGAGAGCATCAGGAGATAGAAATAGGGTAAGATATTGGGTAATTGGACCTGAAGGGATACAGATTGTGCAACTGGACAAAATATAAAAACTCAGAAATGGACAGCACAATATTACCTAACTGTAATACAATTATGTTAAAACACTGAATGAAGCTGCATATGAGAATGATAGAGGGAGGAGGGCTGGGGCATAAATGAAATCACAAAGAAAGATAAATGATAAAGATTCATATGCCTAGAGTGTATAATAATAGTGACTAAATGTTCAAATTTAAAAAATGTTTTTTGCATGAGGAAGAACAAAAAAAGTCATTACTGCAGTGTGCTGAAAATAGATGGCAATTAATATTTTAAAATTTCAACTTATGTGTGAGACTAAAGCAAAAAATGTTTATTTGGTACAAATTTATATTTGGCTAGATATTAGTGCATCTCCTAATATAACTTATGTAAATAGTTGGTTGAACAACTTAAGTACATGGAACTTTGTATAGGACATGAGATTTTGTTGGCTGTCCGGGTGATGCCCTGATGAATCCCAGAGTGATTTGATCAGTGACTGGAAAAGTATTTGCAAAGTCCCTTTCAGGGAATGGTGAGAACAGGGAAAAATTCAACTTCCCCAAGTTGAATTCTTGATATTCTCACAAGCAGTGTGGACAACCAAAGCTATAGGCTGATCACCCAGTCTTGGGGGTTGTTCATATGAAATTTAACTCCACAAATTAGGCCTAAGATAGGTCGAGCCTACTTAAAATTAGGCCTAAGAGTCACCCCCAAGAGAAGCTCTTTTATTGCTCAGACGTGGCCTCTCTCTCCAGCCAACACAGCAAGCAAACTCACCAACCTCCCCCTGTCTATGTGGGACATGACTCCCAGGGGTGTGCATCTTCCTGGCAATGTGGGACAGAAATCCTAGAATGAGTTGAGATCCAGAATCAAGGAATTGAGAAAAACTTCTCAACCAAAAGGGGGAAGAATGAAATGAGACAAAGTGTCAATGGCTGAGTAATTCCAAACAGAGTCGAGAGGTTATCCTGGAGGTTATTCTTAATGCATTGAGTAGATATCACCTTGTTATCCAAGGTGTAATGGAGAGGCTGGAGAGAACTGCTGCCTGAAAATGTAGAGCTGTGTTCCAGTAGCCATGTTTCTTGATGATGATTGTATAATGATATAGCTTTCACAATTTGACTGTGTCATTGTGAAAACTTTGTGTCTGATACTCCTTTTATCTACCTTTTCAACAGATGAATAGAAAATATGGAATAAAAATAAACAATAGGGGGAACAAATGTTAAAATAAATTTAGTTTGAAATGCTAGTGATCAATGAAAGGGAAAGGGAGGGGTAAGGGATATGGTATGTAAAATTTTTTTTTCTGTTTTTGTTTTATTTTTCTGTTGTCTTTTTATTTCTTTTTCTGAATTGATGCAAATATTCTGGGAAATGATCATGATGATGAATATGCAACTATGTGATGATATTGTGAATTGCTGAGTGCATGTGTTGGGAATGTTTCTGTTTCTTGTAATTTTTTTAATTAATAAAAAATTTTTAAAAATTCATGAAGTATCTTTAAATCATTTTTGTGTCAGGAAAATAAACCAAATTAGTCCTTACTCTATCATGTTTGTTGCAGATTTACTTTTATAATGTATCTTTTAACAGTTCATTTGTTTAAAGGGTATCATAAAATTTTTAATGATATGAAGACAAATGTATGAGTTTTTCCCTCATCACATCTGAGTTTTTTAGCCAGTACAAAAGGATCTTCAACTTCAAAATTTTTAACTTTCTTTCTATTTTTTCTAGTTTTATAATGGTCCTCTGCTATCTTCCTGTTTGAGATATTTTTGTGTCTGTCTCTATTCAGTCAAAGTTGGCACAAGAAGTTTTGCAAAGTCTCCATGCAATACATTATAGCTCTCTGTGCTGGTTTGAAAGGATATATGTCCTCTAGAAAAGCCATGTTTTAATCCTAATCCCATTTTGTAAAGGCAGCCATTCTTCTAATCTCCATTCAGCATTGTATGTTTGAAACTGTAATTAGATCATCTCCCTGAGATGTGCTGTAATAGAGAGTAGCTGTTAAACTGGATTAAGTGACGACATGTCTCCACCCATTCGAGTGGGTCTTGATTAGTTTCTAAAGTCCTATAAAAGAGGAAACATTTTGGAGAAGAAGAGATGCAGAGAGAGCAGAGAAGAATGACATAGCCACGAGAATCAGAGAATCCACAAGCCAGCGACATTTGGAGATGAAGAGGGAAAACGTCCCCCAAGGAGCTTCATGAAACAGGAAGCCAGGAGAGAAAGCTAACAGATGACGCCTTGCTTGCCATGTGCTCTTCCAGCCAAGAAAGAAACCCTGAATCTCATTGGCCTTCTTGAACCAAGGCATCTTTCCCTGGATGCCTTTGATTGGACATTTCTATAGACTTCCTTTGATTGGGACATTTTCTTGGCCTTAGAACTGTAAACTAGCAATTTATTAAACTCCCCTTTTAAAAGCCATTCTGTTTCTGAAATGTTGCTTTCTGGCAGCTAACAAAGTAGAACACTCTCCTATCCTTGACCTAAAATTTTCCTTTGCACTTTCTAAAAATCTGCTTTTCTGAAAATCATGGGGGAAAAAATGCCAGGTGATTTGAAATTTCGGTAGTTTATCTCTTCCACAAAATTTTGTATGAATATGATCCTTGATATAACCTGTCATGCTTCTTAGAACACAGTTGCATAAATAATCTCTTTCACTTTCAAATGATATTTTTCAATGTGCTAACATAACCATTCCTAAAGACTTAGCTAAATCATTATTTCATAATTCCCTACCTCTGCCAAGAAAGCACTTTCATGAATTTGCCCTTAATCTATATATCCATACCTTATAAAACTCATTCCCCTTATATTTGTAGAATAGGTGTTGATTAACTAAATTATTGTCTGCAATTCCAATTTAAATTGGAATGGTATCTTTCTTGTGACTTTATGTCCTACACATAGTCTAAAATTTTTCATATAGCAGGCAATTTCTAAATATTGCTTGTAGAATGTGTGAAATAATAGTATATTTGGAAGCAAATTTTAATTAGATGGAAAAATGGATGGGTGACTAGACATCAAATTCACGTTTTTATATCCCCCTTTCTCAAAAAATTCATAAATGTTTCCGATTGGTGAATTGAACTGCGTAAGCCAGTTTATACATGTTCCTGGTCTTGTGTGCCTCCTGGTGGAGGTCGACCCACTGCAAATAAGATATCCTCCAGATCTTAGCTACAGTTCAGTAGTGGCCCAACACAATCAGACTTGGCTTTAAACTGGAGTTCTTTTAGTGGAGGCCCTTGTAAATAGAGTGAATGTCTGACAGAGAGCAGCCACCAGAAGCAGCCAGAAAAGCTAGATGTTAACAGAACCCAGAGGAAATGAGAAAATGCCAACATCTGCATTACCATGTGACAGAAAAGCCAAGAACATGGCTAGCCAGCAGCCAACCACAGAATGCAGTCTTCTAGGAGATACCATAAGCTTCCTGACACCTCAATTTTGTACTTCTTTAGCCTCAAAACCATGAGCCAACAAATTCCAATTGTGTAAGCCAACCCACTGTATGATGTTTGTTTTAGAAGTTAGAAAACTAAAACAATGGCCGGATAGATATCTCCATCTAATCATTCACACACTGCAGGTCAAAAATATCTTCCCATAGCAACTTTTTTTTTGTTTCATATATTTTCTAGAAGCTTATAATTCTCTGGGTACGTAAACTAGAAACCAATAAACTTACTGTATCTTTTATCTATTTTTTACCTCTTATTTCTCATCAAAGAATTCTCATTCTATGCTTTCATTCACAAAGCAACATTAGGTACTCACTGATATTTTCATCAAATCTTGCTTTTCTGATATATATTTCTTTTGCCCACTGCACTATTTTGTTTCTACCACTCAAAACCCATTTAAATGGCAGAATGGTTTTATTAAAGGACAAATATGATCAATCTCTAAACCTGATTTAGCGGACATCATTTTATGGAAAGTAAACTCAGCATAAAGTAAAGAAATATATGATCTACAAGCACCCTATTTTAACTAATTTTCCTTTTTTGTATTGCTCCTGCATTAAAATCTACACAACACTGAATTAATCATTCTTTTCCTCACGCTGGTCTATTCAGTTTGAATATCATCTTTCTGTCACTTTTGCTTCTAGGCTCCCCTACAGAGCAAATCTCATATTATGCTATGCCTGTGAACAACATTGAACAAGGTTCAGTGCATATGAATGCCCTTTCCTATCTCTAGAAATTAATTTTTAACTTGTTCTTGATTAAATGCCATTTTATATCTGTACCCAGTAGCACAAAACCCTTGCAGAATAGCATTTGAAAAGCTGCTATCATGGTGTTTGAGAAGAAGATCTCAGCTCTTCTGCTCCTGCAGCTGTGCTGTGTTGGTTGTGGATTGTGTGGGAAGGTCCTGGTGTGGCCCTGTGACATGAGCCATTGGCTTAACATCAAGATCATTCTGGAAGAACTCACAGAGAGGGGTCATGAAGTGACGGTACTGGCTTTTTCACACAATTACTTAATTAACCGTAATAAGCTTTCTACACCAAACTTTGAACTGATTCCTGTGCCAAATGATGAAGAGACATTTACAAACACAATGAACCAATTCCTGGATATGGCCATTAATGTCCTGCCAAAAATGTCACCCTGGCAAGCAGCAGTAAAACTACAAGACTTTATGCTTCAAACAAGTGGAATCGTGAAAAATCTGTGTGAAAGTGTAGTGTACAATCAGACACTCATGAAGAAACTCAAGGAAGCTAACTACAATGTAATGATTATGGATCCTGTGGTGCCCTGTGGAGACCTGATAGCTGAGTTGCTTTCAGTCCCCTTTGTGCACACATTAAGAGCGTCCATAGGTGGTATGCTGGAGAAATACTGTGGGAAACTTCCAGCTCCACCTTCCTATGTGCCTGTTCCCATGACTGGACTAGGAGACAAGATGACCTTTCTGGAAAGGTTGAAAAATCTAATGTTTACCCTTTTCTTTGACTTCTGGCTTCAGTTATATGACATTCAGATCTGGGATCAGTTCTACAGTGAAGCGTTAGGTAAGAAACTCCTATTTTCTTCTTAAGCTAGTTAGTAGAGAGTAAGGAAAGTCTACCATAATGAAGAATATCCCTTTTCAAAATTCTATCTGCTATGAAGAACTCTTGAAGTGATACCAATGAACTAATCAATGATAACTAATAGTGGAAGTGGAGGCAAGACGTATTTTACCATAGTTACTCTTTCTTTAGAGTCATCCAAATATATATGCATGTTACTTTGCTTATATTTAACATATAGTTATCAAAAAAAAGAAAAATGTAAAACACACAAATAGATGTTACTCTAATGAAAAGATTTTGCTTGTCATTTATAAGCTAAAAACAAATAGTCCAGAACAGTGTGTTTTCAAATAGGATGTAGTTGTACTGTTGTGACTTTATTAGTAAAATAGAGTGTAATGCTTTTAAGAGAAATAACCTCTTTATCTGACAATAGAAATAAACTGAAATATGATCCTCATTAACAATGAGATTGAATTTGTTATATTCTTTACTCTGCCTGAACTTCCCTTAACTTCTGAAAATTTTTCAGAATCACTGATTATCATTCTTGATTTTAAACAATTTATCTTGTAACAGGGTACCTATCCTTAGCTCTTCATACATTTTGAATGGAGTTTCAGAAAATCTTATGCAAATTGTTTCATTATGGCTAGCTATACTGAAGAGTTTCTTGGATGCATTATGTTTCTTGGGAGAGTGCTAACACAGCACTCAAAAATTAAAACAGTGTACATTAGAAGACTGCATCTGGAAGGGTTAAAAGACAGTTGATTTTTCTCTTCCTTGCACTCAATATTTCCTGATTTAATTCAATACACTTAATATGGCTTGTATTTTTGACTGATATCTAGGCATCTCAATATCTTAAATGAGTAAACTCTGAAGGTCCGTTTCTCACTCTTGTTTAAGGTTTTATTGTTGATCGGATTTGTGTTAAGGCCCTTCGTTGTGCTTCATAAACTTATTCTAGATTTTAGAATAGCTCATGTTTAATTGTTCAGATGTTTCCAGCTCTGCTTCATCAGATTCTTGCCCTGGATATATAGTACAATTTTTAAGATAGCACTTTTTGTGAAAATTTTTCACCTCCAGGAAAAAGCTTCCACTCTCCTGATCCTTCTTCAGGAATCTTGCTCTGTACTCTGTGTTTTAATGCAGACTTTTCTCCCTGGCTTCCATGGTTTGTTTACATTCTCTCCCTGGCACAGTGTCCCATTTTCCTTACTGGGACCCATCCTATCTCACAACAATTCAGTTAACCTCCTTTATTTCTGTGAAGGTTTTCTGCCTCTGGTTTCTTTCCCACTAAGCTGTCCCACTCCAGAGAGCCAGATAGGGCCTATTCAGAAAGGTGGCTCACTTCAGAAATGTCATTTTGCTTTTAGGTGTTCCAGCTGACTGAAACTGGATTGAGGGACAAAACATGGCTTCCTAGGCTTTCTGCTCCAGTCTCTCTCCCTTTTTTTCCCCCTCCTGGGTGCCCAGGTATTTCTGCTCAGCAGCTTGTGTTCTGCCCTGGTTCTCTGTAGACTTTGGTCCCTGTGCTTAGCATGCACGGAGCTCTAAATTGCTGCTGTGAATTGCTCTACAGTATTCGTCAGTGGTGGGAGGGCCCCAGACCATGGTGCCTCTGTGCAACTCTCAAGTTGAGTTCAAAAGAAGGGGAGAGGAATGGGTACAAAACAGTGGTCTGGTGCAGAATTTTCCTACCTGATAATGTTCTGTTTCTTCAATTCAGCATTTGTAGAGTCCTTCTAAACTCTCCTCCATGCTCCAAAGTTCTAAGCAAGTGGAATGTGTCCTTTAATCCTTTAATTCATGAAATGTCTAAGGAAGCTTTTTCAGGGGATGTCTTTTGTTGCAATGTTAATAACAGCACCTCCCCTCACCCTTTTATTTAGGTTCCATTGATGAATATTTATTGATCTTCTCACTCTATTATCTTGCTTACACAGTTAAGATCTGTGCCACCACGATTCCAAAGAAAGTTCTGGGGCTAATTTTGCTTATCTAAAAAGTCATTAATCTGCTCCATTTTAGGGTGGCACAAACCACATATAAAGATTCGAAAAATTTCAGAGCTTCCTTTTTTGCCTTCACTAAGGTCTAGCTTGATTTCCATGGAATGTGCTTTAGCATAAATAATATCATACCCATAAGTGCAGAGTTTCTTGTTGGTTATCTATTTCTACTCTCCAAAATATGTTGGGAGAATTTTCAAATTTAGAACCTTGGTAATAGAATAATTAAGATTCCAAACATGTCTTAAGAGATTAAAAATTTCTAAGGTAAATCCTTATAGAATACTATGGGTTTTTTTCCAAGGAGGCCCTTCTTTTTGTGGCTGCACAGTTCTCAGAGAGCCAGGTAATGGCCTGTGGAATGTAGCCAGCTGTTGAAGTGTCACAAATCTGTGTAATCCTGGCATTGGAGGCATCAATCAGCTTTCTGTTTGCTGGTTTATTTTCCAGAACTGACCTGCTCCTTTAAATACCTGTGGATGGATTGATGAATCCAAGGATAAATTAGTAATTGTTCACATAGTAGCTTTCAAGCAAGGAGGTATTATTTGAGAAAAAAAAAAAGGAAATTTTGAGAATCGTTTTGCTATATTGATTGGCTTTCCAATACATATTTCAGTAACCAAAGGATAGCATTTTAAAAGAACAATATATTCCTCACCTTCATTTTTGTTAGACCAGCTCTCCGGTTCCTCTTTATTCAGAAAATTATGGATGTTACCATAGTTCCAAATTAAGGTTTACTAGGAAACAGGACTGAGGAATTTCCCATATTTTAAATAATTAGAGGAAAACTATAGGCTTTTCTATATGTAAAAATTGTGGGTTAAATTTATCCTTTAAGGTCTATGGCAAATTTTCAAATCTATCATCTTTAGCAGTTTTTCTTTTGCTGCAAGTACTCTGCTTGGTTTTCATTGTTCTATATTCTCATGTTTTTCACTTGGCAAATCTGACTGACCATCCATAGTCTCACTCTTGATGTCATAATAAAATTAACAAATACACATCGTTAAAAAATCCACATGCAACAAAAACGTATGTAATAAAATTCAATTTCATCCCCAGTTTCCACTAAATTGGCACCATTAACTTTTCTTTCCCTCAAGTCAGGATATTTGTATGTATTGTTAAACATTGGTATTATGTACATCTTTTTTTTTTTTTTTTACTTTCCTGTGTACCTAATAGGAGCAATTAATAGTCACTTCTAGGGTGCTGCGATGGTGGCTCAGTGGCAGAATTCTCGCCTGCCATGCTGGAAGCCCGGGTTCAATTCCCAGAGCCTGCCCATGCACAAAAAAATAAATAAAAAGCAGAAAATAGTCATCTCTACCACTTTTTTTTTTTTTACCTAATATAGATCTGACGATCTTTCCACCTCAACACTTCAAAATCAACGTTATTCTTTATACTGACTCCATATTATTACATTTTCTGGGTGAAATAATTTATGTAACTAGTCTAATTCAGAATGATATTTAGGTTCTCCAATTCTCTGCTATAAAATATATGCTGCATTGAACTCTTTTTACCTGTATTTCTGCCATGTTGCCACCCAAAATTGTTCAACCGTTCAGGCTTATTCTGAGATCTTCCCTGAGGGTGGAAATCATTTGTGCAACTTTCTGTTAGCTATTTATCTTATTGATCTCTAATTTCTCTGACACTTAGTGGATTTGGCCCTTTTTCTGTAATAGATACTACAAACTTTTTTTCAGTCTGCCAATTGCCTTTAACATGTTTAACTACTAAAAGGAATGAACACATACTAAAACATTTTACATCTTTTAAATGTTTTGCATGTATTTGCAGATTTTGAAAGATATTATACCTTCCAAAAAGTGTATAAAATGTGTTATTTGATGATTCAACAAATTCTGTTTATATTCTAGATGATCCTTTGTTGGTATTACGAATGGCAGGTACCTCCTCCCAGTTTACAATGTGTCTTTTCCCTCTTTTTGTAATATCATAATTTGAATTGCATTGCTAATTATAGTTTTTAAATATAGTATATTCAAATGAATTAATTATTTCCTTTATGGATTTCCTTCATATACTTGAAGAAATTCTCTCGTATCCTAAATCATTATTATTTCTTTATCTATCATTTTGAATTGAAAGGTTTTTTTGCACATGGAATTTTTGCTTGTATATTGTGAGTGGATCAATCTCTTTCCTTTTTCCTTTACTTTCCTCCCTTTCCTCTGTATACCTTCCTCACTACATTCCTTCTTTCTTCCCTTCCATCTTCATCCATCCCTGTCTTCCTTCCTTCATACTAGAATAAGGAATATCCTATCATTGTTTATTGAAGAGTCTTTTTTCCAGAGACTCTTGATAATTCTTGGTTCTCACTTAAATAATCATTTCTGTCTATAAGTTTTCAAGATTTATAAAATTTGAAATTTTGAGATTTTAATGACATTTACATTGACTCTGTAGATTGATTTGGTAAGAAAGGATGTCTATGAATTTGTTCTTACTATACATGAATAAGATACCTCTGTCTTTTAAATTTTTGTAAACAGATTTCAGTAAGATTTTTATAATTCTAATCCTAAAAGTCCTATACAACATTAATAAAGTTATTGAAATACTTTTAAGGTGAATTATATATTTTTATTAAATTTTCTGATTGCTGTCAATGCATAGAAATTGAAATTGCTAATTCATATAATTTTGTATCCAATAAGACCTTATTCAAACTTGTAATTTACCTACATATTTTGGGGTTTGCTTCATGGAAGTCATACAGTTTAACAAAAAAGTTTAGATCCCTAGCTCTTCCGTGTTCCTATTTCATTTTCTTTTTCTTCTTAAACTTCAGTGGATTAAGACATTATTGAATTAAAGTTATCATTCACATATATCAATGACTTGTACTCATCTTAAGGGAATGCTTTCAATAAGTCAATATAAATGTTACATTGCAATATGGTTTTTAATAGGTATCTTATCATCAGACTAAGAGAATTCTTTCCAATTTCCAATCTGCTAAGAGCTTTTGAAAATATTAGTAAATATTGAGTTTTGTGTTTGCCTGATATAGCTATGATTTTTTTCTTTCTTTAACTGTTATTCAGGTAAATTATATCTGAAACTACAATTTTTAATGTTTTGAACTATGATTTCATTCGTAGAATGAACTCAACTTATTTAGTCACGATATTATTTTTTAGTCTGTTATCAAATTTTCTTAGCTGAATTTATTTTTAGGGATTAGAGAATCCAATCTGTAAATGAGAATGATTTGATTTTGTTTTTCTACTTCACTAATGCCATCTTTTTTTTCTTGCTCATTTTGATTCCTAGATTTTAGCTTTACTGTGTTCTTTTGCTGATTACTTAAGTGCATTCTTTTACTCAATAATTATTAAAACTACAAATTTATTTCAAAATCCCTATTTGTTGTACTCCCTAAGTTTTTATTTTTAATATTTATATCATTCAGGTCTAAGTATTTTCTGATTTCTTCTTTTGGCAAGATAGCAATGAAATGTGTCTTTCAGTTTTGAAATACAAGGCAGTATATCAGTTTAGGTTCTGTGACAATAATCCTTCATAGCAAACTGGTGGCTTCAAAGAATGATCATTTATTCCTGTTTCCAAGTCTATACATTGGTAGGGTAATTTTAGCATCTAATGGGCTTACTTATTCAACTGTGATTAAGAGTGACTCTGGTATGGGGATCTCAATTCTAGCCTGAGATATCTAAATATTTGTGGGTTTACCCGGTTCCCTTAGCGTATCTTTTATCTATTTGGCAGGCTAGTTTTAAAATGTTTTCACAACAAAGTAGAGGTCAAGGATAAAAGGAGAAATACTCAAACACTATTTCATAATTTGAACATGGATGCAAAGAAGTTTGAAAATTTAAGGCCATTAATTCAATCAATTTACTACATGTAATTGGCTACTTATAATTTTTTCTAAAAATTTCCAATTTAATTGGCTTGTAATCAGAACTATGGTTTGTATGATAATTTTGATTTTTTTTTGGCTAGACATAGTTGTATATGTCAGTTTCTGAAGTATTTATGATAAAATCTCCATATGTTTTAGTGGATTTTTAAATTTCTTCCTTAAATGCCACTGTTTGCTTTATAGGTATTAAAGTTATGATATATGCTGCATCCACATGTAGAACTATTAGTTTCCTAGTGAGTCGAAAATATTTTATTGTTTTTAAGGTACTTTTTATTTCTGTTAATCCTTACTGAGCAAAAATCAAATGTTTTTTAATATTAGTATATTTGCATCTTCCTTCCTTTGGCAAGTATTATGTAGTATTTCCCATCATTTTACTTTAAAATTTTATGCATTTTAGAATATTAGAGTGGTCTCTTTTGACTAAAATGCAATTGAATTTTTTGAATCTAATGTTTTCTGTGATTGTACCTGAGAATTTTTATCAATTTGAATTCACTTTGATAATATCTCTATGTAATTTCCAACATTTGTTCATGGTCTATTTTTTTTAATTATTCCCATCTCTTTACACTGTTCTTTATACCTAAAAGAGTGACAGTTTTATTTCATTTTGATTCTCTTTGCATATTTTTACATACTTGTATGAAAATTAAACACTGCTTCAATATTTAGATATGCTTTTCGAGGTCAGTCTGTACCTGAATTTGTGTTAATTTAATTTGAGTTCAATGTCACGAATCAGGGAAATTTTACCTATAACATAAAGTGGGCTATCTGATATATTTTACTTTTACAATTCGTTTATACTTTTATCTTTCTCTGATGCTTTCACTTTTTTTTTCTTTTTAAGGGTTTTCATCCTACTTCTTAAGTAGTTAAAAATTTACATCTATAGTTTTAATGACCAGCCTCATTGAATATTTAAAAATCCCTGGAGTTAACCAATATCTTTTGTATATTGCTTAACAATATGAAAACTATAGAATGCAGTGGGTACATATCCTATTCTTAAGCTGATGGGCTTTTTAAGATTGAGATGGCTCAGTTTTCTGTTTTTAAACATTTATGTTCTCAATTCACATGCATGAATTTCATGATCTCATCCAATGAAAGAGTTTTAATTGCAAATCTTAAATTGAAGACTCCAAAATTTGCATTTTTTTCTGGCATATTTTCCCATGGACTGCAGCCCTATAATTCCAATACCACATCTACATTTGGATGTTAACTTGTATCTCATAATTTTCTGATTTAAACCTGAGCTGAGCTGTACCCCACACCAAACACGTTTTTCCTGATAGCTTCACCATTTTGTTTAATGGAAGCTCAAATTTTCCAGTTCCTTGAATGAAAAATGCACACGTCCAAATGCATCTGACTCTCTCCTACTGCATAAACTATTTACCAGAAATTCCTATCAGCCATACTCTCAAAATACATGCAGAATTCCATTTTTCTCAGCACATCCATCAGCATTATCCAGGTTAAAACTATCATCATTTCACACCTAAATGAAAGTACTTAACTTTGTAGTATAAACTGCAGTGAAAGAGAGAAAATGGTGATCATGCTCTAACCTGCACTGAAGTTAATTTCTCTTGATGTAATTGTTCAAAGGAAGACAAAAATGTCTGCTTTTAAGTCATCCAGGTTTCCAGGAACTGGTTCTGTTATTGCTCTCGCATCCCTTGAAGTATAATTTTTGTCCAAAGGTTTAGGAAAGAAATGTGTGTTCTGGCTGGAGAAGAAGCTGGAAAGAAGAGGAGGGCAGCAACATACTTTTTAAAAAATGCAATCCAAAAATTGTACACTTTAGTTTATTCACATGGCTTGGGCACAAACTTAATAATTTAGGGAGACTAAGAGTTTCTCTAGCTATCCAAAAAGGTAATATGAATTACCACTGAGAGACTGAAATTGTCATCCACTGAAGTTCCCTCCAGTCTGCCTCACCTGGAGAAAAGAATTTGGTCATGCATTGATGTTGCACTCAAAAATTTCTTGCAATTAAAAGCTATTGCATGTGACTTACTACATAAGTTTTAAGTAATGCATTCATTCAATAACAATATTTATTTCATAGCTCAAATTTAATTTATAGTTATCCATTGTTATAATGATTAAATTTAATGTGAATAACTTAATTTAGGGAAAGGTTTTAATGGTTAATTTTAGTTTTGTGTTCTTGATTCATAGAATACTATTCCAAATAAGTCTTCTGAGTTTATTTATCAACTTTTATCCACTCTGTGCAATTTCATCCTCTCTTATTTTAATGCCCAACATAATTGTCATTGTGAATAGCTACCTTTAATACAGAAATCTCGATAATGCTTTAAGCTTAGTCTTTCTTAAAATGCAATGTAAATGTCATACACATCAAATTCACCAGGGGATTGATAATGACTGCAGAATGTCAGATACATAAATTAAGATATCTTAAGGACATAAACACATTGGCTCTGAAGCTGGGAAATCAGTTCTCATCCAGTCTCTAACTATCTCAATCCTTGTGTCCGTGGGCAAAGTTTATTCGTTATCAAAATCAGTTACTGGAGTATATTAAATCAGAAATAACTCCAAACACTGAAACAGCGACTAAAAAAATGCTGTCCTCACATTATATGACCACAAACTGAGATTTTCTTTCTTTGTTCTTTTTCTCAACTGTAAAATATGTTTTCTGTATACTAAAATGATTTAACTTGTAATTGGAAATTAAGTTCTTTTTTAACATTTTTATTATATATGTTATATATAATAATATATATGTTTTTATTATTGCATATGTTGTAGTATAACATATATACAAAGCAAAGAAATAAAAAAGCAATAATTTTCAAAGTACTCTTCAAAAAATAGTTACAGGACAGATCCCAGAGTTTGTCATGGGATATAATACGATGCTCTCAGATTTTTCCTTCTACCTGCTCCAGGATATAGGAGGCTAAAAGGCTTAAATATTTTTTTATCATCACAATCGACTTCTTTCCCTTCTCTTTTTGTGATAAATAACATATATACGAAAAAGCAATAAATTTCAAAGTACAACACCACAATTAGTTGTAGAACGTGTTTCAGAGTTTGACATGGGTTACAATTCCATAATTTTACGTTTTGACTTCTAGCTGCTCTAAGGTACTAGAGACTGAAAGAGATATCAATTTAATGATTCTACATTCATATTCATTTGTTAAGTCCTATCTTCACTGTATAACTCCACCATCATCTTTCATCTTTCCATCCCTCTCTTTAGGGGTGTTTGGGCTATGGCCATTCTAACTTTTTCATATTGGAAGGGTCTGTAATATGGGGTAGGGAGATGGAATTATCTGATGTTCTGGAGAGTCTGGGCCTCTAGGTTTCAGGATATATCTGGACCAGGGACCCATCTGGAGGTTGTAGGGCTCTGGAAAGTTACCCTAGTGCATGCAACCCTTATGCAATCTTACGTATTGCCATAAATGTTTTTTTGGGGATTGGGTGGAATGGTTCTGCTTGTGGTTTGGCAGGTCTACCTGAAACTTGCATAAGAGCAACCTCCAGAGTAGGCTCTCAACTCTATTTTAACTCTCTCTGCCACTGATACTTTATTAATTACACTTCTTTTCCCCCTCTTGGTCAGGATGGAATTATTGATCCCACAGTGCCAAAGCCAGATTCATCCCTGGGAGTCATCTCCCATGTCTCCAGGGAGACTTTCATCCCTGGATATCATGTCCCATGTAGGAGTAGGACAATGATTTCACTTGCACAGGTGGGCTTAGAACAAGAGAGGCCATGGAAATATAGTTCTTTTGTACATAATTTAAGAATAATACCTAAAATCTGCCCCCTTTAAAAAATATCATTTGATAGGACTAAGGTATATCAAAAGACTGGGTAAAAAATGATATCATCTATTTTTAAAACTTAAACTACTGTGTGAGACTAAAGGGAGAGATGTTTAGTTGGCACAAATTTTATTTTTTGGGTAGTGTATTTCCTAAATCAACTTGTACTGTCAGCTTAATTAAATACCATAAGTATGGGAAATCTTGAACAGGGCATGAGATTTTGTGTTTTGTCTAATTTAGTATAATGCTACAATAAATTCCAGAGTGATGTGGACAATGAAAAAAGAAGTCTTTGCAAAGACCCCTTGGGGGAATGGAAGAAAGGGGGAAATATTCAACTTCCCCATTTGGAGAATTTCTGATTTTCTCACAAGCAGTGGGAACAACCAAATTGTGCTGGTTTGAAAGGAAGTATGCCCCCTAAGAAAAGCTATGTTTTAATAGAAATCCCATTTCATAAAGGTAGAATAATCTCTATTCAATACTGTATGTTTGAAACTGTAATGAGATCATTTCCCTGGATGATGTGATTTAGTCAAGAATGGTTGTTAAACTGGATTAGGGGATGGCATGTCTCCACCCATTAGTTTCTGAAGTCCTATAAAAGAGGAAATATTTTTGAGAATGAGAGATTCAGAGAGAGCAACACTACGAAGCAGAGAGTCCACCAGCCAGTGACCTTTGGAGATGAAGATGGAAAACGCCTCCCGGGGAGCTTCATGAAACCGGAAGCCAGGAGAGAAAGCTAGCAGATGACACTGTGTTTGCCACATGCCCTTCCAGATGAGAGAGAAGCCCTAACTGTGTTTACCATGTGCCCTTCCACTTGAGAGAGAAACCCTGAACTTCATCGGCCTTCTTGAACCAAGGTATCTTTCTCTGGATGCCTTTGATTGGTCATTTCTATAAACTTGTTTTAACTGGACATTTTCTCGGCCTTAGAACTGTAAACTAGCAACTCATTAAATTCCCCTTGTTAAAAGCCATTCTGTTTCTGGTATATTGCATTCCGGCAGCTAGCAAACTAGAACACAAATCAATGGGCCAAGTGCTTGATCTTGGGGTTCGCCCCTATGAAACTTATCCCTGCAATGGATAGGCTAAGCCTTAAAATTAGGCCTATGAGTCACCACCAGAGAACCTCTTTTGTTACTCAGTTATGGCTTCTCTCTCTAAGCTGACACAGAAAGTGAACTCACTGCTTTCCTCCCACCCCCAATGTGGGACGTGACTCCCAGAGGTGTAACTCTCTCAAGCAACATGCAACAGAAATCTCAGGATGAGCTGGGACCCAGCATTAAGGATTGTAAAAATATTTTTGACCAAAAGTGGGAAGAGAGAAATGAGACAAAATGAAGTGTGGCTGAGAAATTTCAAACAGAGTTGAGAGGTTATTCTGGAGGTTAATTTTATGCATTATACAGATATCCCTTTTTAGTTTATGATGTATCGGAGTGGCTAGAGAGAAATACCTGAAACTATTGAGCTGTGTTCCAATAGCCTTGTTTCCTGAAAACAATTGTATAATGATGTGGCTTTTACAATGTGTGCTAAAGTGTGACTGTGAAAACCTTGTGTCTGATGCTCCTTTTATCTAGGGTATGGACAGATGAGTAAAAACACAGATAAAAAATAAATCATAGGGGGAACAAAGGTTAAAATAAATTGAGTAGATTGAAATACTAGTGGTTAATGAGAGGGAGGGGTAAGAAGAATGGTATGTATGAGTTTTTTTTTATTCTTTCTTTTCAGGAGTGGTGTAAATGTTCAAAAAGTGGTGATGGTGATGAATATACAACTATGTAATGATATTGTGAGCCACTGATTATACACCATTTATGGAATGTTTGTATGATTGTATATTAAGTTTTTACAATAAGAATATTAAAATAAAAAATACATATCATTTGAACACAAAATTAAAGTAAGCATGTGATAACAGTATGCTCCTCTCAAAAAAGGGTCAATGTGGGTATGAATTATGCAGGGATTTGTTACCAACAAAATAGTGTTCCTTCAATCTATTGTGGTGACAGTATAATATTCTTTTTCTACCCCAGATTCCTTCATCCCTCCCTCACTCCTGCCCTCATTTTTTATCCATATATCTTTTTGTTTCCTTCCATCCTTCTCTCCTCTTTCATTCTTCCTTCCTCTTTCGTTCCTTCCTTCATTCTTCCTGAATTCCTTTCATCCCTCCTTCCATCATCCTTCATTTTTTTCTTTCTTTACTCCCTCTTTTTCATTTTTCTTATTTACAGTTCTTCTTTCATTGTTTCCTTATTTGAGCTCTAATGCACTCTTGTTTTTGATATACAGAATCCATGAATTTCTGAAGGACACAAATTGATTTTTCCTTTCACAGCTCATCAGAAAACTAGTGCTATAATTGTTCCTATTGATATATTATGCTAATTCTTCTACCCACCACTCTTTATTTCCTCCAGGAAGACCCACTACATTATGTGAGACTGTGGGGAAAGCTGAAATCTGGCTAATCCGAACATACTGGGATTTTGAATACCCTCATCCATACTTACCTAATTTTGAATTTGTGGGAGGATTGCACTGCAAACCTGCCAAACCTTTACCTAAGGTAAGGCCATTAAATTGGGAGATTTTATATACCTTATGACACTATACCTGATGCTCATTTTCTCTCAAAGAGCACTGCCTCAATAACAGACATATGGGTTAAATAACTTAAGATTGCTATTTCAGTTCTATTTTCCAGATCACAGATGCTCTTATGAGTAATATTAAGTATATTAGTCTTTACATGGAAAATTTAAGCAGAAGATGTTCTTAAAAATGTTCTTGTAACTATCATTCAGGCAATGGATTGCAGAGCCTGGAAGGTAAAACCAGAAATCATTAGGACACTAACAAGCATGTCAGAGTTCTATATAAGGGTATATATCATGAGAAGAAAGAGATAAATTGCTTTCAGAAGAACTTTGGGCTAAACCCACAGATTTGATGGATAATAGGAAATGCTGGCAATGAATATGGATTCCAGGAGGACTCCTCAGTTTCCATAACGAAAGTTTATTTGGGTACTAGTGAATCTTTCTGAGATAGGAAACGCTTGAAAAACTCTGAGAATAGGATGGTGAGTTCATTATGGAGCTAATCACGGTGAGGTAACAGCACAATTTTCAGGCAGAGTATTCTAGATGTCATTTGGATAGTACAAGGTCTCAATCACAGCAGACTAGATTGAGAAAGATTGAGATCTATCAGCATAAAGTAAAATTCATAGAAATAAGAAACCCAAATGCTGTATTGGCTTTTTATCAGAAGACACCACTGTTTGTAGTGAAAAAGAAAATTGTATAACATACACCAAAGTATAATTGTAGAGTGCCAGGAATGTTGGACGATAACAGTACTGAGAATCAAAGAGAGCCATAGATAAACAGGATAAGAATACAGTATTTATTTATCAATAGGTAGTAAGAATACAGACCCTGTTTACTTGGGTTGTGGGAAAATGGGCAAAATGTTTTTGGAATTTATCAAGGTAAATTTTGTTCCCAGGAGATTTTTTAATTTATTTTTATGATCAGATGCAAATTGATATATGAAGTTTCATTTCAGGATTCTGAATATCCTTTCCTTACCAGTGAAGTTATAATTGTGAACCAAGCTCCACTGAGAGTTGGTATCATGGGAGAAAATGAACCATTATCCATCGAGAGATACAGAAAGCTATGAGATATTATCATACCTTTCTAGATCCTCTCATTATAGCCTACTATGCTTGCCCTTCCACCTCCCTGTTCTCCCACCTTCATCTTCCCCTGATATATATAAACACACCACATAAATCTCTGATTTCATAAAACATATTTGAAAAGTGATGCAAAAGGGAGAAAATTATTCCCTATCACTCAATGTACCTATTGACATAGAAGTCGGAGCAGTCTGAATACCAATCTTTAAAACTCTTCTGAATAATTTATGCCAGTCAATTAATACACAAAATAAAAATAATGCTTGGAGTATAAAAATTTTTAAAAAACTTGAATATAATGAAATCAAGATCCAAAATTCAACTGGCACATATGTATGCTTTTGTACACATTTGTATACAAACATACATGCACAAACACAAACATGCATTTATTTGGAATAGACGAATCAAAATAGTAAAACAGCAATTTCTGTGGCTTCAGAGATGTCTCCTAACATTAAGCAAGCTGATAAATCACATTCTACTGACACTTCATATGTTACCTCCCCCTAATAATTTTAATATCTGTAAATTGTGAAACATAGTATTTCCAGAGGTGCTACAAACAGTTGCATAGGGAATGTATGACATTATTTAAAGGGATCACAGAGATTATGATGTGAATAATTCCAAATTCAGAGACTGCAGTGCCAAACTTGCACAACTATAAGTGATGTTCCAGTGAATTAAATTTCAATTCCAGGATAAAACTGAAATAAAGGCATAAAGCCAGTGTTCCAGGCAGGTGAGAATTTTATACATCACGATGACAAAGAAGCACTGTTTCATAATATTTGTATGTTATAGCACCATAAATCATATCAACATATTTTAAAATATATTATTTTATGTTCCATTTCTAACAAATTTCTTCTTAGCCTTATTAAGCAGAAAGTGTAAACTTGAGAAAAATAATCCTTAACTTCTGTCTGAAAGGAAAGATGATCAATTTAGTAACAATTGATTGGATAAAAAATAGCCTGTTAAAAATTCCAGAAGCCCATCTCAGGACCTTTCTTTGGGCTTGCTTCCAAGTAATAATTTTACATTTTACAAACAATTACTTGCTTGGTAAATTTAAACCTGAAGGATAACAGTGTTCGTCAACCAGGAAAAGGGCTACCCCCTTATCACCTATTGCTTTGTATGATGACTTGATATAATGCATTTTCTAGTAGTCACTGAGTATATTTTTAAGCCATAAGTATCAGAGATACCTTTCCTCCTAAAGAAATTAGATGCTTCTACTTTTAATAGAGCCTTTCTAACAATGGTTTTTATATTTTGCTTGAATCTTCAAGTTAAGTAATATAGGTGAACCTTATTTTTTATTTTTATTTTTTTTGATACTGTACTTTTCTGATAGAGATATTTTTCTCTACAGGAAATGGATGAATTTGTCCAGAGCTCAGGTGAAGATGGTGTTGTTGTGTTTTCTATGGGGACAGTGGTCAAAAACCTCTCAGAAGAAAAGGCCAATCTCATTGCCTCTGCGCTTGCCCAGATTCCACAGAAGGTTGGTTCAACTGCTTATCCTTTTAGGCATTGTTTTAGTTTCCTCAAAAGGATCACCTTTCTTTCAATTTCCAGTAACACATTCATCTTTCCTTCTAAGGCATCATCGGAAGGAACTTTTGCATCCATATTTCTACCAACAGTCTCTTCAAAGCATTCTAAGCTTTTTCTGTCAAATGCATCACAGTTCTTCCAGTCTTTACCCTTCACCCAATTCCAAAATCTTTTCTGCATTTTACATATTTGTAATAGCTGCACTCCATTCGCTGGTACCAAAACCTCTTTTAGTTTCCTGGTTGTCAAAACAAATACCATGCAGTGGCTTGGCTTAACAATAGGAATTTATTGGCTCATGGTTGTGAGGCTAGAATTACAAATGAAGAAGTCATCAACTGATGCCTTCTCCCAGATTACTGGCTTTCTGCTGTTAGCAGCCGGTGATTCATGGGTCTTGGTTCTTCTGTCCTATAGTAATGCATATGGTGGCCTATCCTGGTTTCTTTGGGGTGCGTTGGCTACCTACTTCTTCTCGTGGTTTTCTCTCTTTCTGTCTGAATTTCATTCTGCTAATAAATGATGCCAGTAATAGGATTAAGACCTATCCTGATTCAGTTTGGCTGCACTATAAATGAAGTAACCAAAAAGGTCCTAATTATAATGAGTTCATACCCTGGAATGGATTAAGATTAAGAACATATTTTTCTGAGGTGCATAGCTCTATGTCACCACAGACAGCTACTACAATAATTGCAAAGATAGTGAGGTCACCATTGCTCCTTTGAGATGACTATGGGAACTCACTGTAAAATTAGCCTAACTAGCAAGAATGTGAAGCAGATATTCATTAAATATTAAAATATTTTATGTAAGAACATTTGATCATTTGTCTACTCAGCCTTGGAATTACTGGGGAAATATATTTTGTAGTTATGTGTTTTAAAGGCAATAGACATGAAAGCATTAGGACCCTACCATCATTTCAGTATTTGAAAATAAGGCCTGGCCTGACTACCCACAAAAGTTCTCAAATATTTTAGCTCCAAGTTCTTGGAATAAGAGCTGAAATGACTAAGAATAGAGAGGAATTTTGCTCAAAAATATATTCCACATCTCTAGGCATTCTTAGGACTCTATCCATGTATGTTTGGGTTAGAAGTAATAGTCTAGATTTATTTAGTCTTTCTGCATAGAGTTTTCTACAATTAAATATTATATAAAATCTTAATATTATCATCAAACAATATGCATATTCTTACCTATGATATTACATTAATCTTAAATAGTTGTCACTACATTTCCATATTTCAACACTTTAGGTATTACTATTCATGGACTATCCATGGGCTCCTTTTATTTCTATGCTGAGTATGTTAAAATTTTGATTTTTGTGTTTAAATATCTTCAGTTAAAAATTTAGTACATCTATACTGTTCTTTATTATTTAATCTGAAATTAGTCTAACAGACTTCCCAAAGAGTAAAAAGCATGCCACAAAAGATTTATACCCTAACAAGAAACTTCCCTGAACAAAGGAATAAAAGCAGACACATCCTTTCATACTCACTTTCTTTAAAAGATAAGGGAGGAAGGAAGGAAGAAGGAAGGAAGAGAAGAAGGAAAGTTGGTTGGAAGGAGAGAGGGAGGAAGGACGGAAGGAAGGAACGATTGAAAGAAAAGGAGAGGAAGGTTGGGACTAAGGAAAGAAGAAAGAAAGGCAACCAACCATCCAAACAAGAGACACACAAAATATAAAGCAAATTATGTTTATGAAAAACATATTTGAAGTATGAGAGTTAGGATGTACCAGTGACGTAGATTTACGCAAAAGTTGTATCGTCCACAATAAATTTTAACTTCCAACGCTCATTATTTAAAATGTTCTTTTTATTTTCTAATTTTGCTATTATAATCTCATACTCAAAGTTCATAAATAGAAATTGTCGAAATGATTTTGTGAGAAAACACTAGAATTGAAACATGAGCGCGAGTATGGCCCATCGACTTTACCTTAAATGGGGTGGTTTCCGGGATCAGGTACCGGGATGGAGCTGACTCTGCCTTCCTCTTGGGTCTGCTAACTGCACCAGTAGCGACAGTGGCCTCCTGCCTGGGTTTGGGCTTTACCGGCAAAACCAGGAAGAAGCATTTCGTGCAGCAGAAGGTGAACGTGTTGCGGGTGGCCGACCGCTGGTGGGCATGTTTCTGTAGGGAGTAGCCCACTTGAACAACGGGCTCAGTCAGGTGCCTCCTCGGATGATCTTGCTGCCAGACAACTTTAAGGCCAACTCCAAGATCAGTGTGAGCAGTCACCTTTTCCACAGGGAAAATCTGCCCAGTCATTTCAAGTTCAAGGAGTATTGTCCCCAGGTCCCCAGGTGATCGATTTGACATTGATGGCCAGAATTACTTGGTGTCTTTTACGGGAAGCCCCCTGAATGAAAGAGAAGGCAGTGATGGGGACTTCCTCATCACCTATGATTGGACTCTATTCATCAAAGAAGTATCCAGTGAGGACATTGCTGACATGCATAGAAACCTCTTCTACCACCACCAATATGGGGATGTACCGAATCAGCATGGACAGTGAAGAGAGCTGCATCCTTGTGATGTGCAATGTTTGGCTGTGGTCTTTCTTGCATAAGAAATATGACCTCAAGGCCTCTGTAGTGTCCCAGCAAGCCAACGATAAGGAAAAGGTAAAAAATTGCCCACTCTTAAGGATATGGAATTTCTCAACAAGAATCAGAAAGTTTTTATTGGTGAAAAGAAGAAAGTATTTCTAGAGAAGCTAAAGAGAAATGGGGAGCTCCTAGTACAACTGAAGATCATGGGCTACAGCCTTCTGCTGGGCATCCAGGACATCATTCTAGGCTCTGAACCAGAGGAGGAAGAGCTTGTGCAGGAGGAGGAGCCAGAAGGGGACAGGGACCATGGCCTGCCTGGACCTCCTGCTCTGATGGGCTCCCTTGGCACCTCCCCAGAGGGCATTGTCAACTGTATCCATTCTTATCTGTCTCTAGGCCCTGTGTTGGTTGAGTCCTTCGTTAATGTCTACGTCACCTGGAGTACAGAGGGAGCCCCCAGAAGGAGGTGTATTTCATTGGCCTCATTGACATCTTCACACAATATAATGCCAAGAGAAGCAGCTCATGCAGCCAAAATTGTCAAGCATGGGACTGGGGCAGAGATCTCCGCTGTCCATCCTGAGCAGTGTGCTAAGCGATTCTTGAATTTTATTACCAACATACTTGGTATTACCATTTTTCTTCCCTTTCTCCCCTTTGACAAGTTTGCTTGCTTCATTAGAGTATAATTGTTGACTCTCTTCCAAGTGTCTTGATTTTTGTAAAATGTCTTGTTCTTTCTATAAAATAGGAGGACTGGGGGAAGGGGGTTGTTTGCCATCTTCAGAATCTAATTGGACAGATGGACCTGGCTCAAGCAATTACTCTGGATGCACTTTGCTGTGTGGGATGAACTAAGAGTGACTTTTGCTGTTAACTTTGTAGAACTCACTGTGGCATGATTCCCTCCTGGTAGGCCCTGGATGGAGGACTTTCAAGATACTACAGATGTAGGTGCAGGTATGCACACATATGGTCACTCTTACACACAGAGGTGGGGTAAACAGTGGTCAGCATGTTGGTTCCTTGCAGGAGTGGGATCTAAGAGGACTCCTACAACTATGAATGGAATTAGAGTTTCTGTTAAAGCTTGACTACTCTCCAATCTCTTTCCTCAGCCTACTTCCATCCCCAACTACCTGTACTTCTGGGCCCAGGAGCCCAGAGATGGTCATGGTGTTCAATCCAGGTATGACATTCTGGAGTAGAGGACCTTGGTGAAATGAGATATATTGCCCTCTCCTCTCCAAATGATAGCCTTTCTTGTTATCGTCTACTGTCCTTGAGGCTTCTTCATTTTTCTAACATACAGATGGGCATCAGGCAAGCAGCTTGTGGGGATATAAAAGCTTCTTTGCTTTTTATCTGGCTGGACTTATCTGTCTCACAAGAAGTCATGAGGTCATAAGGAGAATCCTTCTCTCCCCTCCATCTTCTTCAAAGGAGGTAAAAAGAAAAATCCTGTTAGAGGTTTGAGCTCTTAAAATGTATTACTGTGGCAGACTTGATGGGTCTTCTTTTCATTCTAACCACAAACCTTTCCCTTGTTGAATGCAATAAAACTCCATGCCACCAACAACCATTGTTCTTTAGAAATAAGTCTTCTGACCATGTGGGTGACACATCGTGGGCAATATGGTCTTCATCTGTTGCTTCTGTTTCTCATCTTTTTTTCTATTAATAAAACAATAAAAATAAATACCTGTGCATTTATTCCCAATGCTGTCACATATAGAAAATAAATTATTGAATTAAAAAAAGTACATGGATATCCATATTTTCTGCATTTTTATTTTAATTTCATAATTTTATTTAATCAGTACTAATTTATTTGTTCATTCTATACTTATAATCTCATTACCCAAATCTTTTAAGTCATAATGTCAAAATGATAATACTATACCTAATAGATATTTAATGGTTTAGTAATCCATTAAATGAATAGGTTGTTTCAAACAATCCTTTGCAAATGAATTTCACTGTTTGCAAAGAACCTGCTCATCTATCACCTGAAATAGGATGAAAATTGTGATTATGTGATTGGTAAATGGTCCCAAAGCCTTAAAATGCAATCATCGTGGTGTTTTATTGTGAAATAAATTCATTTTTCCCACAGGTTTTATGGAGATACAAAGGAAAGAAACCAACTGCATTAGGAGCCAACACTCAGCTCTATGACTGGATACCCCAGAATGATCTTCTTGGTAAGGCTATAAGGGAGGAAACATGTAGAGTTGCATGAGGACCAAGTTGAGTAGCTGTTTATCAACAAGGAAGTTCAAAACATATTTAATAATTATGAAGTTTCACGTTTTATCTCCTGTTTTAAAGCAGATAGAATACAATAATTCTCCACCAATTTTATAGATTCATGTTTCTTATGGTTGGCTTAAATGTACCCTCAGTTCAGGCTTATTACTCATCAAGTTCAGACAGCATCACTCCAGTAAAACCTCCTGACTATGTAAAGGTGTGGAGTCATTCTTTTCTAGGCTGCAATTTCCTGTGCTACCAATGTGCCATGTACTTAGTTTTTATAGAAAATGTTTCCTTCTTGAGTAATTAATCCTGTTTGATTTTTCCCCTTCTGTTTCTGAAATTATGCTAACATATTGTAATGAACTCTGCCCCACTTCTTACCCAACCTCCAAACTAGGTCATCCTAAAACAAGAGCGTTTGTCACTCATGGTGGAATGAATGGAATCTATGAGGCTATTTATCACGGGGTCCCTATGGTGGGGATTCCCTTCTTTGGTGATCAGTCTGACAACATCCTGAACATGAAGGCCAAAGGAGCAGCTCTGGATGTGAACATAGACACCATGACAAGTGCAGATTTGCTCCGAGCTTTGAGAACAGTCATTAACGAACCCTCGTAAGTACTCTTGCTTTCTAAAGGGTCACCATGGATGCATTAATCATCATCTTAGAAAATGTCCAGTGTTCACATGGAAGGAGGTTCTGAAGTGCCCTCTCCTCATTCCACCCCCCCGCCCCTCGCTGGGCCTTGGAAATGCTGGAAATACTGCATCCATGTGCACCATCCAGGCTGGGCCTGCCATGCCAAGACTATTGCCTGCTGTCAAAACTAAACAATAACTTAAATTATCTGTAGCACATAATCTAACTCAATCTGTCTGGATAGATTACTTTAACAATCAAAACACATTGAGCCCAGATTGGAATGAGGGCTTTTGATTCTGTATATCTTAATGTAACACCCGGATACATCCAAGAGTATATTGAACAGATAATTAAAAATTATTGGCAAAAGATCACCTGCCATGCCAGAGACCCAGGTTTGATTCCCAAAGGTATTGGCGAAAGAGTTTGATTTTCGTCCTGGTGGGGAAATTCAGGCAGCGGAGGTGGTGAGAGTGTCTCGGGACCATCGGCCTAGTGAGGGGCCCCAGGCAATGCTGGGGAGCCATAAAGATAGAGAGAAGGATCAAAGGAAAAGGAAAAGTTATAACAGAGAAGATAGGATTTAACAAATGAATATGACTGCTGAGTCTTATACTGATATTTCTTTTAGTCTCCAGTGTCTTGGAGCAGCTAGAAGGAAAAACCCAAAATTGCAGAACTGTAACCCATATCAAACTCTGAAATCTGTTCTATAACTATTTGTTACAATGTTCTTTGAAATTGAATATTTTGTATAGATGTTATATTTCACAATTTAAAAAAAGTTTTTAAAAAAGTGAACAATAATTTCTGAAATGTGCGTGAAGGAAGACTGAGATGGGACCTAACCACTCCCACCGTCCCCTGACCACCAGGGACCTCAGACTTGGGGATCAGACACAGCAGAACCCCTGACTCAGACTTCACTTCTCTAGGGACATCAGGCACAGCCCACCCTTCTCACAGCCTAACACTCCAGATATGCATTCTTTCCACAGAAACAGTCTTCAGTGAAAGCTTATTGGAAACATGATGCATTCAAGCATCTGTAATTCATTGAAAATAAGCAGTTGCTCTATAGATGGAGAGTTGGCATCTCAGGTCTGCATCCCCTAATTGGGCAATGGCCAGCCCCTCAAGGAGTTGCAGACCCTTCAGCCTCACCTTCCTGACTCAAGAAGGGAGAGTATGCCAAAGCAGAGGGTTAAGCTGGCCAGCAGCGAGCAGGGCACTGTTGGCTCACATGACTTCTCTCACTTGAGCCCCCCAGGCCCTGCCCCAAAGCTGACCCCGGGTAAAAAACACTTAGAAGATTGAAGTGACTCTCCTGGAGTCCCCAGTGTGTGAGTGGGGCCTCCCTTAGAAGGAAGGAACAAAGCAAAGGGAGTATTTTCAGTTGACTCTTTTTAAAAATGTGATTTTTATAAATGGTTTATCTTCAAATAACCACCATAATATGACAAATAAAAAAATCACTTTCTGGCTTCATTTCCCAAACTAAGTTCTTTATTGAAATTGAAATTTAAAATGATGATGACCTCAGATACTGAATCAAATTATTTTTTTAAATGAATGTATTGTTATGGCTCATATAAATTATCAGTTTTTTTCCATAAAAGTCTGCTTATTTTTATAAATATATATATTAAATTATATAAATACATATATTATATTATATATATATATATTTACCCTAATTTATATAATATAATCATTCAGTAAGGACAGAAATGGAAAAGATAGTTTTCCTGATATTAGCCATTCTGAAATGATCATCATTTATAGAATTTAATCTATTCATCACTATATATATATAATACAGAGAGGAGATGTGGGAGAATTAATAATTTTATAGATATTGGTGGGTATTATTATATTAAATAAGTTTTAAATATAATATCATCTGATTTAACTGAGACATAACGTCAAATGAAACCATAAGATTTGTTGAATTTTAGATAGATATCATTATTCTTAATTTTTTCTCTTAAAGTGTTCCCTAAGAGATTTATATGTATATGTACATAATGTTTTGGATCATCATTTACTTATGCATTTTAAATTTAGACATTATCATTTAAATTATTGCTATGGAAGTAATATTATTCACAATTTGTATTGCTTATATGACAAGTTGAATATCTTAAAATGTTACATTTATTATCCTTACATCTGTTAAGTCTTTTTGCTATATTTGAAGGGATTCAATATTCACTTCAGTGTTCAGTCTTTCAATTAGAGATTCTTTATTCCAAGTATTTTTGATGACAACCCAGGATAAGGATTTTTGGATTCATTTCTTGTCTGAGCATGTTACACAGATTGTTTTTCAATAAAGGTCATGGATTTCAATTCTTTGTGACGATGTTTAGCAATGTTTGTTGTCTTTTATAAGAATGACCACTACTTAGTATAATGCTCTTAGGTCTCATTTTCTTTCTTTCAGAACTTTGTAAATATTATTCATAGACTTCTAGTTTTGAATGTTCCTTTAGAATTTTGAAGACTAACCAATCATGCTCTCATTTTAAAGGCCTTTTTTCCAGACCGGAAAAAAAGTCTTTCTAATTCAGAAATTAATTGTGATATGTCTTTATGAATTATTTCAGGCATTTTTTCCTGAGTTGTAGTATACTCTGACAACACTAAAAATTCAGAACAATAAATAACTCAATTTTTCACTTCAGAAGTGTCTCTTATGTTCATTACTCATTAGAACAGGTCTTTGTTCCAAATTTTGTTCTCTATTTCAGGGATATCAGATTTCAGTTTCCTAAGCTTTAAATATTTTGTTTTGTGCTCCTCCATTATTCTCTCTCTAATTATTCTAATCAATTTCTATCTTCTTAATTCATGGTGATTCTTTTATATATTTCCTATACAATGATAAATAGACCTTTTCTGCTTGAGCATTGCATATTCTTTCTAATCTTTATAAATTTAGTAAAGTATTATTTTTAACAATTTGTTTTAATAATTCTCCAATATACTATGTCTCCTGTTGCTTGATCATCTGATCTTTGGTGTCTTATTTTTTAACTTCACATTCTTTAAATACTTCAAATCCTCTCTTCTTTGAGTTTTATATCATGGGTGACTGCATTCTTCATTTTTCACATTAATGTGTACATGGTTGTGTAATTTTCAGTCTATGCCAGTTTGAAACTGTTATGTATGCCTAGAAAAGCCATATTTTAATCCTGATCCATCTTGTGGGGCCAGGCCTATTGTTCAGGGTGGGAAACCTTTATTGGATTCTTTTCATGGAGATGTATCACACCCAGTTGTGGGTGTGACTTTTTGATTAGACTACTTCCATAGAAATGGGGCACACCCCATTGTAAGTATGGCCTTTTGATTAGATGGAGAGGTGACTCCACCCATTATTGATTAGTTAACTAGAGTCCTTTAAAAGAGGAAACATTTTGGAGAAGCTTCAGATACAGACACTTGGAGAACAGTTGCTTCAGAGCCAATAGAGCTGACAGAGCCAACATGATACCCAGATGTTTGGAAACGTAGGGCCCAGCAGACATTGCCATGTACTTTTCCATGAAGTACTAAGCAAGCCAGAACCTGGAGAGAGCCAAGGGAAGCCAAGAGATGAAATCCAGCTCCAGAGAAGCCAAGTTACAAAACCCCACAGGAAAAAGAGGCTGAATGGATCCCAGCAGCAAAGGACAAGCAGATATCAGGCACTTGCCTTCACAGATGATAGAGGTGTTCCAGATGGCATCAGCCTTTCTTGAGTGAAGGTAATCTCTTGTTGGTGTCTTAATTTGAATATGTTTATGGCCTTAAAATTGTAAACTTGTAACTTAATAAATTCCCTTTATAAAGAAAGCGATTCCATTTCTGGTATATTGCATTCTGGCAGCTTTTGCAAACTAAAACAGATTTTGGTATCAGGAGTGGGGTGTGCTGCTGTGATTTGCAAATACCAAACATGTTGGAACATCTTTTTAAATATATAAGGGAAAGGTGCTGAGAGAGTTGTGAGGATTTCGATAGATAAGACTTAAATTGCTTCAAAGCGACCATTGGTAGAAATGTAGACTTTAAAGATACCACTGAGAGGCTTTAGACAGAAATGAAGAATGTTCTATTGCAAATTGGAAGCAATGGTGATCCCTGTTTTAAAGTGGCACAAAATTTGGCAGAATTGTATACTGCTTTTGGATGGAAGTTAGAATTTGAAGATGACAACCCAGGATACTTAACTGAGGAAATTTCCAAACTAAGTGTGGAAAACGCAGACTGGCTACTCCTTGAAGCTTATAGTAAAACACAACAGGAAAGAGATGAGTTGAGAACTGAACCCGTGAGTACAAAGAAAACAGAAATTTATGGTCTAGAAAATTCTGGGCTTCCAGAAAGGGAGACCCCAGAGAATAGTTTCCTACATGAGGATTTAGCCTAACATGGAACAGTCAGCCATTACAAGACAAGCCAGGATTTGAGATGGAGTTATGCAGAAAGGATTTGCGGAAAGTCCTATTTTCTGATGGGCATGATCCTGATGCACTGCATCAAAAACCAACAGGAGTGTTGTGGGATCTTTTTGAATGAAACAACTATCAGTCTGGACTCAAAGTGACAGAAAAGGGACAAATTAAAGGAAAATTACTTCAGAGGCAGAACCATGGAAGCTAAGGTCTGGAGCCCCACATATCCACATGGAGAGGGTGAGTTTGTACTGGAAACAGAGGGTGGACCTTTCCCTTTATTGCTCAGGAAGAGTTCCAGTGTCTCAGGCCTTGGGGAGAGTGGTGCACAGAAACCTGGAATTGGGGGGAACCTGACAATTGTTCCATTGTTTTGAGGAGTTGAGAGATGGCAGAGAGCCTGGATGCTGCTGCAATGTTTGGAGAAGATGGAGCTGAGAAAAAACTGCCCAATCCCCCTAATGAGCCCTAGTTTGCAATCTTCATCCCAGCATTTGGAGAGAGCAAGGCCACTGCATAGGCCCTTGGAAAGGACAGGCAAAATCCCCAAGGATAAATGATTCTCAGACATTGAAATCCAATGGAGTTTGCCATTTTGATTTCTACCCTTGCAAATGGGAATATATAGATATATATATCTATATATATTATAATTGTTCCTCCTTTGTATATTGGCAGCAGATAACTTTTTCTGAGTTTCACACTTCCAGAGTCAGAGAACTTTTTACCTTAGGACAAACCATGCCTATAACTGACTTTGATGAGATTTTGTTTTTTTTTTTTAAATTTTATATGGTATTTGTGGTGTTACTGAAATGGTTTAAGGCTTTTCTGATATTGTTATGGAGTAGACATATTTTATATATGGAAATAACATGTCTTCTTGGAAACCAGAGTGTGGAAGGTGCTGGTTTGAAACTATTATGTACCCCCAGAAAAGCCATATTTTAATCCTGATCCATCTTGTGGGATCAGGCCCATTGTTTAGGGTGGGAAGCTTTGACTGCATTGTTTCAATGGAGATGTATCATACCCAGTTGTGGGTCTGACCTTTGGTTAAATTACTGTCATGAATATGGATCATGCCAATTGTAGGTGTGGCCTTTTGATTAGATTTAGAGGTGACCCCACTCATTCAAGGTAGGTATTGATTAGTTTACTAGAGACCTTTAAAAGGGGAAACATTTTGGAGAAACTTCAGATATAGACACTGGGAGAATAGCTGCTTCAGAGCCAACAGAGCCAAGAGAACCAATATGAGATCCAGATGTTTGGAGATACGGGCTCAACAGACATTGCCAAGTATTTTCCCATGAGATGCCAAGCAAGCTGGAGACTGGAGAGAGCCAAAGAAAGCCAAGAGATGAAACCCAATCCTGGAGAAGTCAAATCAGGAAACCTCACAGGAAAAAAAGGGTGAAAACAATGGATCCCAGGGGCAAGAGACAAGCAGATGCCAGCCACTTGCCTTCACAGATGACAGAGGAGTTCCAAATGGCATCAGCCTTTCTTGAGTGAAGGTAACCTCTTTTTGGTGCCTTAATTTGGACATGTTTATGGCCTTAGACATGTAAATTTGTAACTTAATAAATTCCCTTTAAAAATCTGTTCCATTTCTGGTATATTGCATTCTTGTAGCTTTAGCAAACTAAAATGCAGGCCATGATTTTCATCTTGGTTTACACGCATTTGATTAGGTTTTGTATGAGTACATTATATTTGCCTTTGTATTCACTTTATCTCAGATTCAATTTTTTTTTTTGGAGAAAATTTTGAAAGGTAGATAAAATATTTCATTCACTTTTCTGAAAGCTGAAATTCAGGACATAGAGGAGAAAATTATATCAGTTAGAATTTGTGCTGCTTCTTTAAGAGAATGCCCCTTTACTAAAGTTTATTAGATCAAGAAGCCAGTAATTCGCTTTCAATTGGGAAAGCAACGGGTAACTTGGATTCATCATTAGTCAGCCCTAGTTGTTAATTTGCCATCCCATCCATATTTCAATCAATGAATTCACACTAATATATTAATGTGTAAATCACAGTTTACAGGAAATTATAGAAATCTAACTGGGTTTGGGAGTTAGGGAATGTAACAAGTTTTACTAAATTTTTGGATTTCCATAAATGATGTCTTGATTTCTAACGTACAAGGCTATTACCATTCCCTCAGGTGATAGTTGTTGATAATTTGTTTCAATTTATTAAATATCATAGCACAATTGTGTGATTTTTTTCATTCTACTTCATTATAATGAATGCTCCTTAAAATGTTTTTGTCTGAAAATATTGAAGCAAGCAGTGCAGATTCACTTGTAGTGACAGATTTTTTCAAGAAAATACCTTAATGTCAAGCCTCAACCAAACCCTATCCTGCAAATTATCTTGGAAAACAGGAGCATAAGTTAGGGTGTATATATATTTATCTTCCATTATTTTAGTCCATAAGGTGATTAAGGAACACAAAACTTTTGCATTGAATATACAAAATATACTTATATTTATTTATAAATATATTATATACAAAATATATTTGATTGATATAAATAATTATTTATATCAATGATTAAGACATAATATATCCACTTAAGATTTTAATTTGAGAATGATCCTTGCTTTATCTTACCACATTAGCAGGAAAGCATACTCTACTGTTATTTGGCTTCACATGCATCATTTTATAAAACAAGTATTTGTATATATAGAATTGTTGTTTGCAACTGTAATTTTTCTATAAAACTTTGGGGAAAAATTCAAGACATAGGCTTTCATCGCCACTATGATTTCTCATAAATGTATTACATTGAATCATGTAAAATACCATTTTGAACCTATCTATGGTTCAATCTAATTGTGGAGGAGTATGACAATTCTCTTTCATTACACGCTAAAAAGGAACACAAAAATAATTACCCCCTGATGCTGGACCTATAGTATGATGTTCATTCATGATTGTTGATTGCATTCACTCATCCATAGTCCTAAGAATGTACTACCTGGAACTGGAGTCCTCTTCAGGAACCACCTCTCTTCTCTAATATTCATGTCTTTAGACTGAAACTTTTACTTCCAACCCCAAACAATGGAAAACCTCCTATTTTGGGGTCAACCACCAGGAAACTTCAAGAAAATACATGTCTTGCCCTTCAAAGATTTAGACCTCTGTCCTGACTGTTAGGAAACAATTAGAGATGTTAACCATATGATTATTGCTGCTGCAATTCCCAATTTTATTAGAAGCCCTCATTCTAAGGAGATGTTTACCTTCAAAATTCAAAGTCTAATTACATGAAGATGCAGCCACCTAAATTAATCTTGTATGCTTCTCATCTTGAGACTATTAAAAGAAACACTATCCTTTGCATCACAAACACACAAGTGAGTGCAAAACAAGAGGTATCACAGTACTATGATCTTGGAAACTGAGAAAGTGACTCAGTATTGTTGACTACCAGTTTCATGTCAGCCATCTTCAATGAGACAGAAATTAGAGAATATGCTTGCAAACTTTTTAATGGATCTTATCCCATCTCAACCATTATGTTATCTTGGAATAGTCATGGGAATTGTAGTTCAGTGTCACAATTCCTTCCTGAAGAAACTGATACATGTTTATAACTTCTTATAACACTATTTTCTCTGTCTTCAAGTGCGCACACTTGCTAGGAATGTATTCCTCCCTCACCTTTTGCTTTATACCTGTTAAGAAGTTACATAACCAGCAAAGTATATGACATAGGAAAAATAAATCTTTTCCTCAACATTTCATATGAACCTTCCCTGTATAACTTTTATAATATGCATTATACATATCTATAATGCAAAAAGGTGCTTATTTCTCTGTACTCATTTGTCTTCCAGTTACAAAGAGAATGCCATGAGATTATCAAGAATCCACCATGATCAGCCTGTAAAGCCCCTGGATCGAGCGGTCTTCTGGATCGAGTTTGTTATGCGCCACAAAGGAGCTAAGCACCTTAGGCCAGCAGCCCATGACCTCACCTGGCTCCAGTACCACTCTCTGGATGTCATTGGGTTCCTGCTGACCTGTGTGGCAACCACTATATTCTTGGTCACAAAAAGTTGTCTGTTTTTCTGTCAAAAATTTAGTAAAGCTGGAAAGAAGAAAAAGAGAGAATAGATACTTTCAGTTTGTCAAATAACTGTGACAATCCTATTTTTTCTAGTCATAACAAGTTTAATGAGAGTATTTCTCCTCCTTTTTTTCCAATTTCGCATTCCACCGCCTTAGCCTAGTGATAAATCCAAGAGTTAGAGAAGACCATTAAGTAAGTAGTGGGTTTGTCCCATTCTTCCTTTGTCTTTTTCCAGGTGTCCTCATACTTGTTCCTCACACTTTCTTGACACAGGGGCACTAGTAATTCTTAATATGTTCTATTATAAAATCAATAATTTCATTCTAATCTACAGTAGCAATATGAGTAGCAATCTGAAAATTCAATATTGCTATTCAATATGAAGTTATATATTGCTACTCAATATGCACTGAGTAATAATATGTGGATTTCTGGCAAATTGATTAATAAATTGATTAATCAGAGAGCTCAGATTAAATTCTGAAGTTCTCATAGTGTGTATAAATTGGGAGCATATCATAGAAACTTAGTTTGCTATGAGAAAATTAATCACTTCTTTTACAATAAAAAAGCCCAGTAATGTGGCATGTTACTGGGATTAGAGCATAAATTGATACGGCGACAGGACATCACACTAGCAAAGTTTCCCAATAAGCACTCAGAGCCACTTAGATTATCTTGGTTTATGTTTCTGCCTTTAGTCAACAAATATTTCCACGTCTTCCATGTTCAATGGATCATTCTAGACATTATCTTCAAGCAATAAAAAGAATCCATGAGTCAATATTTTTTTCTCAGAGAAAGAAAATATTATCAATTTGTTAAAAGTTAACATCATTTATGGAAAAATAACTATAAAAATATAAAGAATGTTGTAATTATTTTATGCAACTTTTAATCAACAGTACAATTCATAACCTTATAGCTAAATGTAAGTTTGTTATACTTTAGTATCATTCATATTCATAATCTTTGATTAATTTTTATAATCAAAGGTGTAATTTATTGTGGAAAATAAAGAAACATTTACTCTGAAAATAAGATTGTTATATTGTGGTCCAGTTTCTATCTTCTTCAAAGGTAAACTCATCACTTAATTGCCTGTTATGCTAAAGAATATATTTATATAAGATATTTGTAGACTATTTGATAAAGAATATACTGTTAAATATTTCTCAGTGTAAAGCTCTACACTATGACAAATATCCATCTTTTAATAATCTTGGTATTAATTTACCACTCGCTGGTGGACTCTGCTTCTCATGGCAGCGTCATTCTCTGCTCTCTCAGAATCTCTTATTCTCCAAAATGTTTCTTTTTTTATAGGACTCCAGAAATTTACCAAGACCCACTCAAATGGGTGGAGACATATCGTCACCTAATTCAGTTCAACAATCACTCTCGATTAAATCACATCTCCAGGGAGATGATCTGATTACAGTTTCAGACATACAGCATTGAATAAGGATTATTCTACCTTTATGAAATGGGATTTTGATTAAAACGTGGCTTTTCTAGGGTACATACATCCTTTCAACCAGCACATGCACAAATGCCTGCCCCAGACCAACCCGCCTCTCATGCAAAAGTGCAGTCTTGACCTGCTCCTCCCTAGCCTTACTACACAGTCCCTACCCCCTGTAGGCAACTGACAACAGGGCTGAGGGCATTTACCCTCCATACCCAGGTTACACCCACCCCCAGCCCATACAGTCACACAACCTTCCCCCACCCCCACTGAGGTCAGCATATATCTACATCAGTCTACAGCCCTCCCAGATAGGTGCATGTGCATGGCCCCCAGTCATTTGTCCCAGCTCTGGGCAAGCAGTGACCTTCACAACCAGGACACATCCATTTCCACCCCATGCAGGTGCAATGCTGACCTGCTGCCCTGAGCTCTGTCCATGTGCACAAAGGACCATGTGCCCTAGGCCACTATACACTAGGGCCTCCCAGGAAACCCATGCACCCACACAGCCACATACTGCTTGCCCTTGGGCGCCCATGCTTACAGGCAGAAGCATGCATCCTCAACATGCACCTGTATCTGTGCTACAATGCATCACTGCACTGTTGTGCCCCACTCCGTGCCTTGCAACCTGCTCCACATCCATCTGGTAAATATAAGGCTTAGACTACTGAAGGAAATCAACTTCCAAAGCAAATCAATCACAATAATTACATGCTGCAAAGATGCAGAAGATCACTAAACATATCATGATGCAGACATACATAGCCGAGTCTAATGACCAAATTAAAACACCAGAGGAGACACAGACATTGGAACAACTAATCAAATATGTTCATATAACTCTACTAAATAAAATAAATGGGATGGCTAATGATACAAAGCAGATCAAGAAAACACCAGGAGAGCATAAAGAGGAACTTGAAAGAATAATAGAAAAATAGCAGATATAACAGAGACTAAAGATGCTGTAGACCAAATAAAAAACATACTAGGGACGTACTAGAGACCAAATAAAAAAGAGCAGATTTGAAGCGGTGGAAGAAAAAATAAGTGAACTAGAGGACAGGACAGATGATTTCAAACACTCAAAACAGCAAATGGCAAAAAAGATTGAAATTTTTGAACTGGATCTCAAGAAAATGATGGACAAAACAAAGTGCACAAATATAAGAATCACTGGTGTCCCAGAAGGAGAAAAGAAGAGTAAATGGCTAGGAAGATTAGTTGAGGATATAATGGGGAAAAATTTCCCAACCCTTATAAAGAACATAAATATACAAGTCTAAGAACCTCAACAAACTCCAAAGATAATAGATCCAAATAGACCTTCCCCAAGACACACACTAATCAGTCTGTAAAATGTTGAAGAGAAGCAGAAAATCCTGAAAAGCAGCAAAAGAATAATCTATTGCATACAAGGGTAATCACATAAGACTAAGTTCAGACTATTCAATGGCACTATGGAGGCAAGAAGACAAAGGTATGATATGTTTCAGATCCTGAAAGAAAAAAGATTTCCAGCCAAGAATTCTGTACCCAGCCAAATTTCCTTCAAAACTGAGGAAAAGATTAAAATTTTCACAAACAGATCCTGAAAGAATGTGTCAGCAATAGACCAGATCTACAAGAAATACTAAAGAAAGCTCAGTTGAAAAAAAAAGATAAGAAAGGGAGGCCTGAAGGAGTGTACAAAACTGAAGAGTACCAGTAAGGGTAACTTAAAGGATAAAAAGAGAAAGAGGGAAAAGAATATATAGAACTGAAAAATAAAATCCAATAGATAAGATGATGAAATAAAAAAATGCCTTTTCAGTAAAAGCTTCAAATGTTAACAGACTAAATTACTAATTAAAAGATACAGATTGGCAGAATGGATTAAGAAATATAATTCAGCTATATGCTGCTTACAAGAGACTCATTTAAGACACAAGGATACGAATAGATTGAAAGTGAAAGGATGGAAAAAGATGTTCCACCCAAGTTGTAATTAGAAGAAAGCAGAAGTAGCTATACTAATTTTGGAGCAAATGGGTGTTAAATGTACAGACATCACAAGAAACAAAGGAGGACACTATATATTAATAAAAGGGACAATTCACCAAGAAGAAATAACAATCACAAAGGTTTATCCTCCTAGTCAAGGAGTTCCAAAGTACAGGAGACAGACGTTGGCAAAACTGAAGGGAATGATAGATGTTTGAACAATAATATTAGGAGACTTCAATACACCTCTCTCCTCTATAGATAAAACAACCAGACAGAAGATCAACAAAGAAATAGAGAAGTTAAACAACTAGATTAATGAATTATACCTAACAGACATATATAGACCATTTCACCCAAAAACACCAAGGTGTACATTCTTCTCTAATGCTCACGGAACATTCCCCAAGATAGATCATATGTTGGGGCATAAAACATGACTTTATAAATTTATAAACATTGAAATTACTCACAAGCGTTTTCTGTGAGCTGGATATCAATAACCACCAAAGACTGAGAACTTTCACAAATATAAGGAGATTAAATAACACACTCTTAAACAAACAGTAGTTCAAAGAAGAAATTGGTAGAGACATCAATAGCTATCTGGAGACAAATGAATATGAGAATATAACATATCAGAACTTCTGGGATGCAGCAAAGACTGTGCTGAGAGAGAAATTTATTGCCCTAAATGCCTATATTAAAAAAAGAAAGAGCAAAAATTGGGGACTTAACTGCTCACCTGGAGGAAATTGAGAAAGAACAGCAAACTAACCCCAAAGCAAACAGAAGATGAGAGATGACAAACATTAAAGCAAAGTTAAATGAATGAGAGAACAAAAGGAGAATAGAAAGAATCAATAAAACCAAAAGTTGATTTTTTGAGAAAATCAATAAAATTAATGGCCACTAGAAAGACTGACAAAGAAAAAAAGAGAGAGGATGCAAACAAACAAAATCAGAAATGACAAGGGAAGAATTACCACAGAACCTGAAGAAAAATAAATCATAAGAGGATACTAGGAATAACTAACTATACACCAACAAACTAGACAAATTAGATGAAATGGAAAAATTCCCAGAAACACACAAACAAACTACACTGACTTGGGGAAGAAATAGAAGATCTCAACAAACCAATCACAAATAAAGAAATCCAATCAGTCATCAAAAATCTTCCTACAAAGTAAACCCATGGCCAGATGGCTTCACAGGGGAATTTTATCAAACATCCCAAAAAGAACCAACACCAATCCTGCTCAAACTTTTTCCAAAAAATAGAGGGAAAAGGAACACTAGCTAACTTATTTTATAAAGCTAATATCATTTTAATACCAAAACTGGATTAAAATACTGTAAGAAAGGAAACTATAGGCCAAACTCCCTACTGAACATAGATGCAAAAATTCTCAGCAAAATACTAGGAAATCAAATCCAACAGCACATTAAAAGAATTATATATCACATTATACCAGAAATGCAAGGATGGTTCAATACATAAAATCAATTAATGTAATACAGCCCATTAACAAATCAAAAGGGAAAAAAATCCTATGATCATCTTGATTGATGCTGAAAAAGCATTCAACAAAATTCAAACTTTTCTGATAAAAACACTTCAAAAAATAAGAATCAAAGATAACTTCCTCAATATGATAAAGGCATATATGAAAAACTGATAACCAGCATTCTACTCAATGGAGAGAAACTGAAAGCTTTCCCCTAAGATCAGGAACAAGGCAAGGATGCCCTCTGTCACCACTATTATTCAACATTGTACTAGAAAATTCTAGCTAGAGCAATCAGGCAAGAAAAAGAAATAAAAGGCATCTAAATTGGAAAGGAAGGAGTAAAACGTTCATTATTTGCAGATGACATGATACTTTACTTGGAAAATCCTGAGAAATCTGCAACAAAGTTACTCAAGCTAATAAACAAATTCAGCAAGGTGGCAGGATATAAAATTAATGCACAGGTGCACAGATAGTTCATGGTTTAGAATGGCCACCTTCCATGCGGGAGACCCGGGAATGATTCCCGGACCATGTAACCTCCCCCAAAAAAATTAATTTGCAAAAATCAGTAACATTTCTATACATGAGCAATGACCTAACTGAGGAGTCAGTTAAGGAAAAAAATCCGTTCAAAATAACATCTAAATGAATTAAATATTTAGGAATGAATTAGGAACTAGGGACACAAAAGACTTGTACACAGAGAATTACATAACATGGCTAAAAGAAACCAAAGATCTAAATAGGTTGAAAGATATTCCCTAACCATGGACATGATGGTTAAATATAGTTAAGATGTCAATTCTACCCAAATTGATCTACAGATTCAATACAGTACCAACCCAAATTCCAACAACTTACTTTCAAGACTTGGAAAATCAAGTTACCAAATTCATCTGGAAGAGAAAGAGATCTTGAATAGCTAAAAGCATCCTAAAAAAGAAGAACACAATGGGAAGATTAGCACTTCCTGACTTTAAAACGTATTATAAAGCCACAGTGGTCAGAGCAGCATGGTACTGGCACAAAGTTACAAGTATTAACTAATGGAATCAAATTGATAGCACAGAAATAGACCACCAAACCTACAGTCAATTTATTTTTGATGAGGCCCCCAAATTCACTGCATTGGAACAAACTAGTCTTTTCAGTAAATGAGCATGGGAGAACTGAACATCAATAACCAAAAGAATGAAAGAGGACACTTACCTTATACCCTGTCATGGTCAGGTTCATGTGTCAACTTGGCCAAGTGGTGGTACCTGTTTGTCTGATTGGGCAATTGCTGGCCTGTCTGTTGCAATGAGGACATCTCATAGAATTAGATCATGATCATGTCAGCTGCATTTGCAGCTGATTCCATTTGTAATCAGCCAAGAGGAGTGTCTTCTGCAATGAGTGATGTTCAATCTAATCACTAGAAGCCCTGTAAGGAGGATTCAGAAGATACAGGCTGTCTTCCTGCTTCAGCTGACGAGCCTCTCCTGTGGAGTTCATCCAGACCCTCCATTGGAATCGTTGGCTTCACAGCCTGCCTTGCGGATTTTGGACTCTGCATTCTCGTGGTCACGTGAGACATTTTTATAAATTTTGTATTTGCGAGTGTTCCCTGTTGATTCTGTTTCTCTAGAGAATCCTAACTAATACATGCCTTAAACAAAAATTCTCTCAAAGTGAATCAAATACCTATAAGAACTAGCACCATAAATCTTCTCAAAGAAAATGTAGGGAAACATCTTCAAAACCTAGTAATAGGAGGTAATTTCCTAAACTTTACACCCAAACCATAAGCAACAAAAGAAAAAATAGGTAAATGGGAACTCCTGAAAATCAAATGCTTCTGCACCCCAAAGGACTTTATGAAAAAGGTGAAGAGGCAACCAACTCAATGGGAGAAAATATTTGGAAATCACACATCAGACAAAGATTTTATAGCTGTGTACATAAAGAAATCATATGACTCAACAACAAAAGAACAAACAACCCAATTATAAAATGGGTTAAAAATATGAATAGGCATTTTTCTGAAGAGCAAATACAGATGGCTCAAAAGGACATGAAGAAATACTGATAGTATTAGCACTACTTGATATATATCCAGAACAGCTGAAAGCAATGACATAAACAGACATTTGTACACTGATGTTCATAGCAGCATTATTCACAATTGCCAAAATATGGAAACAATCCAAATGCCCATCAATAGAGGAGTGAATTAACAAAGTATGTTATATATGCCATGGAATATCATGCAACAGTTAGATAAAATGACATCCTGAAGCACGTGACAAGATGTATGATCCTTGAGGTCATAATGCTGAGTGAAATAAGCCAGACACAAAAGGATAGATATTGTATGGCTTCACCTTTATGACTGTTTAAGTTTCCTAGCTGCCAGAATGCAATATACTAGAAATGGAATGGTTTTTAACAAGGGGAATTTAATAAGTTGCTAGTTTACAGTTCTAAGGCTGAGAAAATGTCCCATTTAGAACAAGTCTATAGAAATGTCCAATTTAAGGCATCCGGGGAAAGATACCTTGGTTCAAGAAGGCCAACAACATTCAACGTTTCTCTCTCAGCTGGAAGGGTGCATGGCAAACATGCCGGCATCTGCTGGCTTTCACGTGGCTCTACCAGAAAAAATGACTCTCTCCAAAATATTTCCTCTTTTAAAGGATTCCAGCAAGCAACTCCACCTTCAGTGGGTGGAAATACACTTCCACAGAAATCATCTAATCAAAAGTTACCACCCACAATTGGGTGGGTCATGTCTTCATGGAATCAAAATGCTCCCACCCAGCAATATTGAATGCGGATCAAAGGGTGTGACTTTTCTGGGGTCCACCACAGATTCAGACTGGCACAATGACCATGGTAAAGGTAAAATCAGAGGCTTATAATACAGAAAATGGGAGACTTAGAGATACATCGAAGTGAGAAATGGGTGAACAGTTGGCTAATGAGATTTAATCTCAATGTAAGGGAATAGATAGAAGTAAAGTCAGTTCTGTAGTAGACCTATAAGCACTATTACCATATTAAAGGTTAACATTGTTGAAAGGGGTTGGATAGACCTATCTATCCCACTGATTAACACTATAAATATAAACAAGTTCTGGCAAGAACTACTTCATAGATATGATTCATGTACAAAGAGTGTTTAAGTCCAGGGTATAGGGAAAATTACTATTGTATGCTATTGGCTATGTTTAACAGGAAAATATTAGCAGTACCACAGCAACAACAGGGGTAAATAATAGGGGGAGGGACAAGAGTTAAGGAGAGGTTTAGATTTCCTATTGAGTGAGTGTCATGGTCAGGTTCATATGCCAACTTGGCCAGGTGTTGGTGCCTGGTCATCTGGTCAAGTGCTGGTTTGTCTGTTGCTATGAGGACATTTCAATGACTTAAATCATGATTTAAGCTCTATCCACGGCAGACTATATTTGTAATCAGCTAAGGGGAGTTTCTTCTGCACTGAATTACACTTAATCTAATAAGCAGAAAGCTTTTAAGGAGTATTCAGAAGAGACAGTCTTCAGCCTGTGAGCCTCTCTGGTGGAGTTCATCCAGACCCTTCATTGGAGTCACCAGGTTCACAGCCTACCCTATGAATTTGTGTTTTTTCCATTCCTACAGTTTCCACCCAGCCTATCCTGAGAGTTCATTGCAGACTTCATCAGAGTTACCAGTTTGTGGCCTGCCCTACAGACCTTGGACTCTACATTCCCACAGGTTTGTGAGACACTTTTACAAATTTTGTATCTACAGATATCTCCTGCTGATTCCATTTCTATAGAGAATCCTAGCTAATACACCTTGGTACCAGGAGTGGTTATTAAGAAAAAGAGTCTTAAAAATATTTTCTTGCAATTGGTTTTCTACTCTGACTGAACTCAAAGGCATGAAGGACTCTGTTTTGCATAATCAGAATGATTCTGCCAATTCATGGGGTGAATTGGCAAAAAAGATATTCAAAATATCACCACTGGATTCTTCCCATGCTTCACTTGTATAAAGCTAGGCTCTGGGGGATAATCTTTTTGATACCTTTACAGAGTTTTGTGGAAATAGGAGGTATAGAGATATTGACTGGTTATTGTTGGATATACTGTATAAATTAATGAGGAAAAGGGAGGGGCTGACAGCTTCAAATGAGATGCTTACCCAATGTATGAGAAATATAAACATTTAGATGAGTGCCCTGACAGATGTAAATGTTTCTGAGTGCCCTGAAAGAAAATCTTGGGCCAAGATGGCGGCTTAGTGAAGTGTGGGATTTAGTTCATCCTTCAGAGCAGCTAACAAATGGCCAGGAACAGTACAAAACAATGCGGGGGTCACATCAGTGAATTGACACACAGAGTACCCCAGTCTGGACAAGCTGGACTAACTGCAAGCCCACCCAGAACCATGAGTTCCCCAAACCGTGGTGGCCAGCTTCTCTCTCCCACAGGCTGCTTCCCAGAGGGGATAGGAAAAAGACTTTACCAGCAACAGGACTGAGCACAACCAAGCCCCAATTATAGAATTAATTCATTCTGACGACTAAAAATAGGCCTCCAGATCAGCTAAACCTTGAGTAAAAGCTGAGTTTGCTGTTTTTTCTCCTGGCACAAAGGGGGCAGGGTTGACAGAAAAAGAAAAAAGAAAACAGTGGTATTTGGGATCAGATAACACATAAAACTAGAAAGGGTCTGGGCCCTGAAGGAAAGGAGGGGGCACATAGGACCTGAAGGTACACAAAGCAACATACCAACTTAAGCTCTTGATTGGCAAACCTGAGGAATGGGGGTCCTGCTATAAAAAGGATTTTTCTTTTTCTCTTTCTTTTTTGTGGCTTCATTTCTACATCTTGACTACTCTTTGGATACAGCTGTAAGGCTTCTCAGGCTCCAACTGCCCCAGACATAGGCAGAATTAAGCTTGTTTGGGTATTTGTCTGGAGACTGTTCCTTCCCTGGGAGATGAGGGGCCCAGTGCAGGTGGATTCCCTCCCTCAAGGAATTCAGACCCAAGTGAAGTGATTAAAGCCAGCCTACAACCTCTACTCTGTCTCAACTATACTCCCAGCAGGGACAGCCTGATAAAGTAAAAGGTACCTCATCACTTTATGCTGATGGGACCCACAGGCAGAAAAGCTCCACATACTGGGCAGGATAGGAAAAACACAGAGTCCAGAGGCTTCATAGGAAAGCCTTTCAACCTGCTGAGTCTCACCATCAGAGAAAACTGATGCAGGTAACTGTTTTCTCCTGAGAGGAGACCAGTTAGGTCTGTGAAAATCTGACTGAGGTCTATAATACCTAAGTAGACCCTCCTAAGTGGGAGGGGTGGGGAGAGAAGGCACTCTACAGGCAGGGCAAGAAACAAGAAATCTGAAAAATTCTGATCTGTTAAACAAAACCTAAGCTAGAGGTCCAGAATAAGCTGAACCAAATGTCAAAGAACAGATAGACAACAAAATCATCCAGCAAGAATATCCTAGGTAAAAAAAAGAAAACAAAACTCCAGAATAAACTAATTAAGGTAATTAAGTGCCTAGACGCCAGCAAAAAAAATAATGAATCAGAGTAGGAAAATTGAAGGTATGACCCAGTCAAAGAAACAGACCAACAATTCAAATGAGATACAGGTGTTGATACAATTAATTAAGAATGCTTGAACAGACAGACATGGAAAACCTCATCAAAAATCAAATCAGTGAATTGAGGGAGGATATGAAGAAGGCAAGGAATGAACAAAAAGAAGAAATCAAAAGTCTGAAAAAACAAATCACAGAACTTATGGGAATGAAAGGCACAGTAGAAAAGATGAGAAAAAAAAACAGTGGAAACCTACAATATCATATTTTAAGAGGCAGAAGATATGATTAGTGAACTGGAGGATAGAACATCTGAAATCCGACAAGCAAAAGAAAATGTAGGGAAAAAATGGAAAAATATGAGAAGAGACTCAGGGAATTGAATGACAACATGAAGCGCATGAATAAATATGTTATGGGTGTCCCAGAAGGAGAAGAGGAGGAAAAAGGAGAAGAAAAACTAATGGAGGAAATTATCATTGAAAATTTACCAACTCTTATGAAAGACTTAAAATTACAGGTCCAGGAGTTGCAGCATGCCCCAATGAGAATAGATCCAAATAGACATACTCCAAGACACTTACTAATCAGAATGTCAGAGGTCAAAGAGAAAGAGAAGATCTTGAAAGCAGCAAGAGAGAAGCAATCCATCACATACAAGGGAAACCCAGTAAGACTATGTGTAGATTTCTCAGCAGAAACCATGGAGGCAAGAAGACAGTGGGATGATATATTTAAATTACTAAAAGAGAAAGACTGCCAACCAAGAATTCTATATCCAGCAAAACTGTTATTCAAAAATGAGGGGGAAATTAAACATTTTCAGACAAAAAAATCACTGAGAGAATTTGTGACCAAGAGAAGTACTAAAGAGAGCACAAGAGAGAGATAGGAAAAGACAGGACAGAGAGGTGGGAGAAAAGTGTAGAAATGAAGGCTATCAGTAAAGGTAAAAAGAAGAAAAATTAGATGTGACATATAAAATCAAAAAAGCAAAATGGTAGAACAAAGTACTGTCCATACAGTAATGGCACTAAATATTAATGGATTAAACTCCCAATCAAAAGACATAGTATGGCAAAATGGATTGAAAAACAGGACCAATCTATATACTTTCTACAGGAAATTCATCTTAGACCCAAGAATAAACATAGGTTGACAGTGAAAGATTAGGAAAAGATATTTTATGCAAATAACAATCAGAAAAGTGTAGTAGTAACTATACGAATATCCAAAAAATTAGACTTCAAATGTAAAATAGTTAGAAGAGATAAAGAAGGACACTGCATATTAATAAAAGGAACAATTCAACAAGAAGGCATAACAATCATAAATATTTATGTACCAAGCCAGAATGTTCCAAAATATATGAGGCAAACACTGAAAAGAAATAGGCATATCTTCCATAATAGTTGGAGACTTCAATTCCCCACTCTTATCAATGGCTAGCACATCTAGATGGAGGATCAATAAAGAAATAGAGAATTTGAATAATGCAACAAATGAGCTAAACTTAACAGATATTTATACAACATTACACCTCACTACAGCAAGATACACCTTTTTATCAAGTGCTAAGGTTTATTCTCAAGGATAGACCATATGCTGGGTCACAAAGCAGGACTCAATAAATTTTAAAAGACTGAAACAATACAAAACCCTTTCTAGTGTCATATTGGAATGAAGTTGGAAATCAATAATAGGCCGAGTGCCAAAAAAATTCACAAATATTTGGAGGCTCAACAACACACTCTAAAACAATCAGTGGGTCAAGGAAGAAATTACAAGAGAAATTAGTAAATATCTTGAGGAAAATGAAAATGAAAACGCAACAACCAAAATGTGTAGGATGTAGCAAAGGCAGTGCTAAGACGGAAATTTATTGCTCTAAATGTCTATAGCATAAAAGAAGAAAGAGGAAAAATCGAGAAATTAACTATCCACTTGGAAGAACTAGAGAAAGAACAGCAAACTAACCCCAAAGCAAGCAAAAGGAAAGAAATAATGAAGATTAGTGCATAAATAAATGAAATTGAGAACATAAAAACAATCAAGAAAATCAACAAAACCAGAAGTTGGTTCTATGAGAAAATTAAAAAGTTTGATGGACCCTTAGAGAGATTGACAAAAAGAAGAAGAGAGAGGATGAAAATAAATAAAATCAGAAATGGAAGAGGAGATAACCACTGACCACACAGAAACAAAGGAGGTAAGGAGAGGATACTATGAACAACTTTATGCTAATAAACTCGACGATGTAGATGAGATGGACAACTTCCTAGAAAGGCATGAACACCAACATTGACTCTAGAAGAAATAGATGACTTCAACAAGCAAATCACAAGTAAAGAAATTGAATGAGTTATTAAGAAGATCCCCCAAAAGAAAAGCCCAGGACAAGGTAGCTTCACATGTGAATTCTACCAAACATTCAAGAAAGAATTAGTACCAATCCTGCTCAAACTCTTCAAAAAAAATTGAAGAAGAGGGGAGGATACCTAACTCATTCTATGAAGCCAACATCACCCTCATACCAAAACCAGACAAAGATATTACAAAAAAGAAAACTACAGACCAATCTCTCTAATGAATATAGATGCAAAAATCCTCAACAAAATCTTACAAATTGAGTCCAGCAGCACATTAAAAGAATTATACACCATGACCAAGTAGGATTCATCCCAGGTATGCAAGGATGGTTCAACATAAGAAAGTCAATTAATGTAATGCACTATATCAACAAATCAAGCAGAAAAACCACATGATCATCTCAATTGATGCAGAAAAGGCATTTAACAAAATTCAACATCCTTTCTTGTTGAAAACACTTCAGAGGATAGGGGTAGAAGGGAACTTCCTCAATGTGATAAAGGAATATATGAAAAACCCACAGCTAACATTATCCTCAATGGGGAAAACCTGAAAACTTTCCCCCTAAGATCAGGAACAAGACAAGGATGCCTACTATCACCATTGTTATTCCACATTGTGTTGAAAGTTCTAGCCAGAGCAATTAGACATGAAAAAGAAACGCAAGGCATCAAAATTGGAAAAGAAGAATTAAAACTCTCACTATTTGCAGATGATATGATACTATATGTAAAAAAAAAAAACCCAAAATCCACAGCAACACTACTATAGCTAATAAATGAGTACAGCAAAGTGGCAAGTTATAAAATCAACACTTAAAAATCTGTAGTGTTTCTCTACACTAGTAATGAACAATCTGAGGGGGAAATCAAGAACAAAATTCCATTTACAATAGCAACCAAAAGAATAAAATATTTAGGAATAACTCTAACTAAAGATACAAAAGACCTATACAAAGAAAACCACAAGAAATTGCTAAAAGAAATCAGAGAAGACCTAAATAAATGGAAGAGCATACTGTGTTCATGGATTGGAAGACTAAGCTAAGATGTCAATTCAACCGAAATTGATTTACACATTCAATGCAATACCAGTTAAAATCCTAAAAACTTACATTATAGAAAAAGAAAAAACAATAACCAAATTTATCTGGAAGGGCAAGTTGCCCCAAATAGCTAAAAAAATAACCTGAGAAAAAAAAATGAAACAGAGGTCTCACACTACCTGACTTTAAGGTACATTACGAAGTTACAGTGCTCAAAACAGCATGGTACTGGCATAAACATAGATAAACTCACCAATGGAATAAACAAGAGTGTTCAGATGTAAACTCTCTCTTCTATGGACAATTGATCTTTCATAAGGCAGTCAAGCCAACTCACCTGGGGCAGAACAGTCTCTTCAATAAATAGTGCCTTGCAAACTAGATATCCACATGCAAAAGAATGAAAGAGTATCCATATCTCACAGCCTATACAAAAATTAATTCAGAATGGATCAAATACCTAAACATTAGAACAAAGACCATAAAACTTTTAGGAGAAAATGTAAGGAAATATCTTATAAATCTTATAATAGGGGGTGGTTTCAAAGACCTTACACCCAAAGCACAAGCATTAAAGAAAGAAATGGGAACTCCTCAAAATTAAACACTCTCGTGCATCAACGATCTTCATCATGAAAGTAGAAAGACAGCCTAGACAATGGGAGACAATATTTGAAAATGATATATCAGATAAACATCTAGTATCCAGAACATATAAAAGATTGTTCAACTCAATAACAAAAAGACAGACAACTCAATTACAAAATGGGTCGAAGATATGAACAGACACTTCTCAGAAGAGGAAATATAAATGGCCAAAAGGCACATGAAAAGATGCTCAACTTCCTTGGCTATTAGGGAAATGCAAATCAAAACCACAATGAGATATCATCTCACACCCATCAGAATGGCCATTATTAATAAAACAAAAAACAACAAGTACTGGAGAAGATGTGGAGAAAGAGGCACACTTAATCCGCTGCTGGTGAGAATGTCAAGTGGTACAACTGATCTGGAAAGCAGTTTGGCAGTTCCTCAGGAAGCTAAATATAGATTTGCCATATGAGCCAGCAATTCCATTGCTAGATATCTACTCAGAGGACATGAGGGCAAGGACACAAACAGACATTTGCACACCAGTGTTTACAGCAGTATTATTTATGATTGCCAAGAGATGGAAACATCCAAAATGTCCATCAACAGAAGAGTGGCTAAACAAGGTGTGATATGTACATATGATGGAATATTATGCAACTGTAAGACAGAATAAAGTTATGAAGTACGTAACAACATGGATGGACCTTAAGGACATTATGCTGAGTAAGAATAGTCAGAAACAAAAGGACAAAAACTCTATGGTCTCACTGATATGAACTAACATTAGTGAATGAATTGGAGAATTTCAGTTAAGAACAGAGACCATCAGGAGATAGAAATAGAATAGATATTGTGCAATTGGAGCTGAAGGGACATAGATTGTGCAACAGCACAGATTGTAAAAATTCAGAAATGGGTAACACAATATTACCTAACTGTAATACAATAATGTTAGAACACTGAATGAAGCTGTATGTGAGAATGATAGAGGAAGAAGCCTGTGGACACAAATTAAATCAGAAGAAAAGATAAATGATAAAGACTGAGATGGTATAATCTAGGAATGCCTAGAGTGTATAATGATAGTGACTAAATGTACAAATTTTAAAAAGTTTTTGCATGAGGAAGAACAAAGGAATTTCAATACAACAGGGTGTTGAAAATAGATGGTAATCCATATTTTAAAACTTTAACTTATGTGTCAGACCAAAGCAAAAAAAATATTTATTTGGTACAAAATTTATATTTTGACTAGTGCATTTCCTAATATAACTTATGTGGACAGCTTAACTGAACATCATAAGTACATGGAACCTTGAGTAGGACATGAGATTTTGTAGGTCTGTCCAGAGTGATGCCCCAATAAATCTCAGAGTGATTTGAACAGTAAATAGAAAAGTATTTGCAAAGTCTCCTTGGGGGAATAGTGAGAAAGGGAGAAAATTCAACTTCCCCAAGTAAAGAATTCTTGATGTTCTCACAAGCAGTGGGGAAAATCAAAGCAATGGGCAGAGCCCCCAATCTTGGGGTTTGTTCATATGAAACTTAACCCTGCAAAGGATAGACTAAGCCTACTTAAAATTAGGCCTAAGAGTCATCCCCAGAGAACCTCTTTTGTTGCTCAGATGTGGCCTCTCTCTCTCTCAGCCAACATGGCAATCAAACGTACAGCCCTCTCTCTCTCTACATGGCACATGACTCCAGGGGTGTGGACCTTCCTGGAAACATGGGACAGAAATCCTAGAATGAACTGGGACTCAGCATCTTGGGATTAAGAAAACCTTCTAGACCAAAAGAGGGAAGAGTGAAATGAGACAAAATAAAGTGTCAATGGCTGAATGATTCCAAACAGAGTCAAGAGGTGATCCTGGAGGTTATACTTATGCATTGCATAGATATCACCTTTTTAGTTAAGGTGCAATGGAGAGGCTGGAGGGAACAGCCTGAAAATGTAGAGATTCAGTAGCCATGTTTTTGAAGATGATTGCATAATGACACAGCTTTTGCAATGTGAATGTATGATCATGAAAACCTTGTCTGATGCTCTTTTTATCTACTTTATCGACAGATGAGTAAGACATATGGATTAAAAATAAATAAATAATGGGGGAACCAATGTTAAAATAAATTTAGTAGATTGAAATGCTGGTGATCTGTGATGGGTAGGGGTATGGGGCATGATATGTATGATTTTTTTTCTGTTTTCTTTTTGTTTTTGGATTGATGAAAATGTTCTAAGTGGTGATCATGTTGATGAATATACAACTATATGATGATATTGTGAGTTATTGTTTATATACCAAGAATGGAATGATCATATGGTAAAAATGTTTGTGTTTGTTTGTTGTTATGTTTTAAAAAAAAATTTTTTTAAACGAGGGGGAGAATTTTCCAACAAATAATCACTGAGATAATTTGTAACTAACAAACCAGATCTGCAAGAAATACTAAAGAGAGCACTAGAGGCAGATAGGAAAAGACAGGAGAGAGAGGTGTGGGGAAGAATTTAGAAATGAAGAATATCACTAAAGATAAAAAGAGAAAAAAAATAGATATGACATAAAATCCAAAAGGCAAAATGGTAGAAGAAAATACTGCCTTTACACTAATAATGCTAAATGTTAATAGATTAAACTCCCCAATCAAAAAACATAGACTGGCAGAATGGATTAAAAAACAGGACCCATCTACATGCTGCCTACACGAGATGCATTTTAGACCCAAGGACAAACATAGGCTGAAAGTGAAAGGTTGGGAAAAGATTTTTCATGCAAACAACAATTTAAAAAGAGCAGGAGTAGCTATACTAATTCCAACAAATTAGACTTCAAATGTACAACAATTAAGAGACAAAGAAGAACACTATGTATTAATAAAAGAAACAATTCAACTGGAAGACATAACAATCATAAATATTTATGCACCAAGCCAGAATGCTCCAAAATATATGAGGCAAACACTGAAAAGAGAAATAGACACCTCAACTGTAATAGTTGGAGACATCACTTCCTACTCTCATCAGTGGATAGAACATCTAGACAGAGGATCAATTAAGAAATAGAGATTTTGAATAATACAATAAATTAATTAGACTTAACAAAGATTTATAGAACATTACACCCCACTACAGCAGGATACACCTTTTTCTCAAGTGCTCATTCTCAAGGATAGACCATATGCTGGGTCACAAAGTAAATCTCAATAAATTTAAAAAGATTGAAATCATACAAAACACTCTCTTGGAACATAAAGGAATGAAATTGGAAAACAATAACAGGCAGAGGGCCAAAAATTTCACTAATATATGGTGGCTCAACAACACAATCTTAAGTAATCAGTGGATCAAGGAAGAAATCAGTAAATATCTTAAGGAAAATGAAATTGAAAATGCAACATATCAAAATTTATGGAATGCAGCAAAGGCAGTACTAAGAAGGAAAATTATTGCTTTAATGTTTATATCAAAAAAGAAGAAAGAGCAGAAATTGAGGAATTAACTGTTCACTTGGAAGAGGTAGAGAAAGAACAACAAACCAACCCCAAAGTAAGCAAAAGGAAAGAAATAATAAAGATTACAGCAGAAATAAATGAAATTGAAAACATTAAAACAAGTAAGAAAAATCAACAAAACCAGAAGTTGGTTATTTGAGAAAATAAAAAAAAATTGATGGATACATACAAAGGTTGACAAAAAGAAAAAGAGAGGGGATGAAAATAAATAAAATCAGAAATGAAAGAGGAGACATAACCACTGGCCACCCAGAAATAAAGGAGGTAATGAGAGGATACTATGAACAACTTTATGATAAAGTAGACAACAAAGATGAAGTGGACAACTTCCTAGAAAGGCATGAACAGCCAACATTGATTTGACAAGATATAGATGACCTCAACAAACCAATCATGAGTAAAGAAATTGAATCAGTTATCAAGAAGCTCCCAAAGAAGAAAAGCCAACATCACCCTCATAACAAAGCCAGAGAAAGATCTTACAAGAAAAAAATTACATACCAATCTCTCTAATAAATAGAATGCAAAAATTCTCAACAAAATTCTTGAAAGTAGACTCAAGTAACACACTAAAAGAATTATACACCATGACAAGTGGGATTTAATTCAGCTATGCAAGGATGGTTCAACATAAGAAAATCAATTAATGTAATATACCATATCAACAAATCAAAGCAGAAAAAGTACATGATCATCTTGATTGATGCAGAAAAGATATTTGACCAAATTCAATGTCTTTTCTTGATGAAAACACTTCAAAGGATAGAATAGAAGAAAACTTCTTTAACACAATAAAGGGAATATATGAAAAACCCACAGCTAACATCATCCTCCATGGGGAGAGACTGAAAGCTTTCCCCCTAAGATCAGGAACAAGAGAAGGATGTCCACTATCACCATTTTTATTCAACGTTGTGTTGGAAGTTCTTGCCAGAGCAATTAGACAAGAAAGAGAAATAAAAGGCATCCAATTGGAAAGGAAGAAGTAAAACTCTCATTGTTTGCAGATGATATAATACCATATGCCAAAAATCCTGAAAAATCCACAGCAACACTACTCAAGCTAATAAATGAGTACAGCAAAGTGGCAGGATACAATATCAACATCCCACAATCAGTAGTATTTCTATACACTTGCAATGACAAATCTGAGGAGGAAACCTAGAAAAAAATTCCATTTACAATAGCAACAAAAATAATCAAATATTTAGGAATAAATTTAACTAAGGATACATAATATCTATACACAGAAAACAATAAGAAATTACTAAAAGAAATAATGGAAGACCCAAATAAATGGAAGGGCATACCGTGTTCATTGACTGGAAGACTAAATATAGTTAAGATGGGCAATTCTACCCAAATTATTTATAGAGTCAATGCAATACCAATTAAAATCCCCCTCCCCCAAAAAAACTTACTTTGCAGAAATAGAAAAACAATAACCAAATTTATTTGGAAGGGCAAGATGCCCCAAATTGCTAATAATATCTTGAGAAAGAGAAATGAAGTGGGTTGTATCACTCTACATGACTTTAAAGCATATTACTAAGCTACAGTGGTCAAAGCAGCATGTTACTGGCATAAAGATAGATATACTGACCAATAGAATTGAATAGAGTGTTCAGATAAAGACCCTCTCATCTATGAACAATTGAGCTTTGATAAGGCAATAAAGCCAACTCACCTGGGACAGAGTGGTCTCTTCAATAATGATGCTTAGAGAACTGAATACTCATAAGCAAAAGAATGAAAGAGGATCCATACATCACACCTATTACAAAAAATAACTCAAAATGGTCAAAGGCCTAGACATTAGAACTAAGACCATAAAACTTTTAGAAGAAAATGTAGGTAAATATCTTCTAAAACTTGTAATAAGAAGTGGTTTCCTAGATCTTACACCCAAAGCATGAGCATTGAAGAAAGAAGTAAATAAATGGGAACTCCTGAAAATTGAACACTTTTGTACATCAAAGAACTTTGCCAAGAAAGTAAAAGGCAGCCTATGAAAAGGGAGATAATATTTAGAAACCACATATCAGATAATTTTGCCTATTAAAAAATGGGCAAATACATGAACAGACACTTCTCTGAAGAGGAAATACAAATGGCCAAAGGCACATGAAAAGATGCTCAACTTCACTGGCTATTAGGTAAATGCAAATCAAAACCACATTGAGATATCATTTCACACCCACTAGAATGGCGATTATGGGGAAAAAAAATAAACTAGAAATAATAAGAAGTGGTTTCCTAGATCTTACACCCAAAGCATGAGCATTGAAGAAATAATAAATAAATGGGAACTCCCCAAAATCAAACACTTTTGTTCATCAAAGAACTTTGTCAAGAAAGTAAAAAAGACAGCCTACACAATGGGAGATAATATTTGAAAATGTTATATCAGATAAAAGTCTAGTATCCAGAATATTAAAGAGATTGTTCAACTCAACAACAAAAAGACAAACAACCCAATTAAAAAATGGGCAAAAGACATGAACAGATACTTCTCAGAAGAGGAAACACAAATGCCAAAAGGCACATGAAAAGATGCTCAACTTCCCTGGCTATTAGGGAAATGCAAATCAAAAGCACAATGAGATATCATCTCACACCCACCAGAGTGGCCATTATTAATAAAACAGGAAATGACAAGTGCTGGAGAGGATGTGGAGAAAGAGGCATACTTATCCAGTGTTGGTGGGAATGTCAAATGGTACAACCACTTGGAAGGCAGCTTGGCGGTTCCTCAGGAAGCTAAGTATAGAACTGCCACATGATCTGGCAACACCATTGTTAGGTATCTCCTCAGAGGACATGAGGACAAGGATGCAAATGGACATTTGCAGACCAATGTTTATAGCAACATTATTTACAATTGCTGAGAGATGGAAACAGCCAAAATGTTCATCAACAAATGAATGCCTAAACAAGCTGTGTTTGTATACATACATTAGAATATTATGCAGTTGTGAGACAGAATAAAGTGATGAAGTATGTAACAGCATGGATGGACCTTGAGGACATTATGCTGAATGAGAGTAGACAGAAGCAAAAGGACAAATACTGCATAATCTCACTGATATGAACTTACATTACTGAATGAACTTGGAAAATTTCAGCTAAGAACAGAGACCATCAGGAGATAGAAATAGAGTATATATTGGGTAATTGGAACTGAAGGGATGCAGATTGTGCAGCAGGACTGATTGTGAAAACTCAGAAATGGATAGCACAATACTACCTGTTATACAATAATGTTAGTACACTGAATGAAGCTGAATGTGAGAATGATAGAAGGAGGAGGGCTGGGGACACAAAGTCAGAAGGAAAGATAGACAATAAAGACTGAGATGTTATAGTCTAGGAATCGCTAGAGTGTATAATGATAGTGACTAAATGTACAATTAAAAAATGTTTTTGTATGAGGAAGAACAAAGGAATGTCAACATTTCAGGGCACTGAAAATAGATGGTAATTCATATTTTAAAACTTTATGTGTAAGGCTAAGGCAGCAAATGTTTATTTGTTACAAAATTTATACTTTGACTAGTGCATTTCCTAATATAAGTTAATGTGGACAGTTTAATTGAACACCATAAGTACATGGAACCTTGAGTAGGGCATAAGATTTTGTAGGTTTGTCCAGAGTGATGCCCCAGTAAATCCCAGAGTGATTTAAACAGCAAATAAAAAAATATTTACAAAGTCCCCTTGGGGAAATGGTGAGAAAGGGGGAAAATTCAACTTCCCCATGTGGAGAAGTCCTGATATTCTCACAAGCAGTGCAGACAATCAAAGCTATAGGCTGAGCCCTCAATCTTGGGGTTTCTTCATAAGAAATTTATCCCTGCAAAGGATAGACTAAGCCTACTTAAAATTAGGCCTAAGAGTCACGCCCACAGATCCTCTTTTGTTGCTCAGATGTAGACTCTCTCTCTCTCAACCAACACAACAAGCAAATGCAATGCCCTCCTCCTCCCTATGTGGGACATGATTCCCAGGAGTACAAACCTTCCTGGCAACATGGGACAGAAATCCTGCAATGAGCTGGGACTCAGCATCAAGGGATTGAGAAAACCTTGATCAAAAGGGGGATGAGCTAAATGAGACAAAATAAAGTGTCAATGGCTGAAAGATTTCAAACAGAGTTGAGAGGTTACCCTGGAGGTTAGTCTTATGCATTATATAGATATCACCTTTTTAGTTAAGGCATAATGGAGGGGCTGGAAGGAAGAGCCTGAAAAAGTAGAGCTGTGTTGCAGTAGTCATGCTTCTTGAGGATGATTGTATAATGATTTAGTTTTCACAATGTTACTTTATGATTGTGAAAGCCTTGTGTCTGATGCACCTTTTACCTACCTTATCAAAAGACAAGTAAAACATATAGATTATAAATAAATAAATAAATAGGGGGAACCAATGTTAAAATAAATTTAGTAGATTGAAATGCTAGTGATCAATGAAAGGGAGTGATAAGTGGTATAGAAAAAAATAAGATAAACAAGGTCTAAAGTATGTTGGATAGAAGGAAATACTAGCAATCAATGAGAGGGAGGAGTAGGGGATATGGCATGTATGATTTTTTTTCTTTTCTTTTTTCTGAATTGATGCAATGTTCTAAGAAATGATGTGATGAATATTCAACTAGGTGATGATATTGCTAGTTATTAATTAGATACCAAGAATGGAATGATCATATGGTAAGAATGTCCATGTTTGTATGTTGTTATGTTGAAAAATTAAATTAAATTAAAAAAAGAAAGATAAATTTTAGAAAAGGTTTAGTACCAACAGAGCCCACTCAGCCAGAGATCTTTGGAGATGCAAAAGGGAAAAAATAAACAAACAAACAAACCAGGAAGCCTTATAAAATGAGGAGAGAAAGCTAGCAGTTGTTGCTGTGTGCTTTCCCAGCTGAGAGAGGTGTCAAGAACCCGAAGACCCCAGCAAATGCCAATCACATGACTTCCCAGCTGTAGAGTTATTTCTGATAGAACCAGCCTTCCTTGAATGAAGGTAACCTCTTGTTGGTGCTTCAATTTTCATGGTCTTGCAAGTGTAAACTTGCAACTTAATTAATTCCCTTTTAAAAAGCCTTTCTAAAGTGGTATGGGGATTTTCTTTTTGAAGTACTGAAAGTGTTCTAAAATTGATTGTGGCAGTGAATACACAACTCTGTGATTACACTAAAAGCTATTGATCGTACATTTTTGATGGGTTGAATGGTATGTGAATATATCTCAATAAAACTGCTTAAAAATAAAAAAAAAGGCTTTCTATTTCTGGTATATTGTATTCTAGCAGCTTAACAAACTAAAACATGGGCCTTCCTTTGTTTAGGGATCAACCTGATAACATTGGTTGCATGAAGGCCAAGGGATCAGCAGTGAGTCTAGACATTTTCACATTGGCAAGCACATATCTTCTTAACACTTTGAGGACAGTCATCAATAACCCTTCCTGAGTTGTCCTGGAAAGGATTTTTAGTGGTGTTGGGGGAAAAATTCATCAGAGGTTTGAGGGTAGTGGAGATGTTTTGGAACATTCAATAGGGAGAATGAGAGGAATCACTGAAGATGGTAACATCAAGAACAAAATTCAAACAGAGAACCATGAATATTTTAACAGCATTTGTCTGCACAATTGTGTCACTTTCAGGGTGAGAACTAATCAAATATTTTTTAAAATTCTAGCATGGCTGTTTTTGCATTCTGGTAAATCAGCATGACATAATCAACATCAAATTCCCAGTACATTTAACAATTCCAGAAATGTCTGTGCTAATATTTTAATCCCATTAGTGATAAATAGAAAACATCTTGGACTTCAAATTTATCCAATTAAAATTTTTGAAAAATGAGGTACTTATAAATGTATGCAAATTCATAGGTATTTTGCTTGTGGTTGTTTCTGTCTTATTTGGAGGAATCATAAAACCTAAAATTGATTGGCTTAGATGAAATATGTTGGAATATTTCTGTTAAAAAGCAAAAATTTTTGAAAACATATATTTGATGCCCAATTTATCTCGATACATGTTGATTTCAGTTATATGGTTACTTTTTATCATAATTATCATGATTATTATGTATATATTTCTGTTTTTATTTCAAAATAACTTTAACTGAAATAAAATATTTTATTTGACAATATATTGATAATAATAGTGTAGTAGACATTTATATCTTCAAGAAGTCCTATTTTAGTTTCAGCACACCTATTTCCTATCCTAAATGAGAACATGTAAAGCACATTTCCTTTTTCATTATTTTCTAATAGAATATACCCTTCATTTGGTGCATTCATGAAAAGCGCATCTTTCCAATATAGACATTTTTCTACATTTTTTTCATTTTTTAAATTAAAAGGCTGTCATTGAAGGCAGTCATTGAAAAATGAAGCTAATTTCTCTATAAGCTAATGTTTGTTGGATATTTATGGCATGCTAGGCATTATACTTACTTTTTTCCACATATTTTGTCACTTCTTCATTATGGTTTTTCAAAATAGTATTTCCAAATTGTTTCTGGAGTAGCTCCATCTTCTCAAACACCCTGTCTTCCCACTGTGTTTCTTTTTAATTTATTTATTAATTAAAAAATTAAGGAACCAAATAAAACATCAATATATATAATCAGTAATTCACAATATCATCACTCAATTGCATATTCATCATTTCTTAGAACATTTGCATTAATTCAGAAAAAGGAATAAAAAGACAATAGAAAAAGAAATAAAACAAACACAGGAAAGAAAAAAAAAAGATTATACCTACCATACCCCTTACCCCTCGCTTTCATTGATCACTAGCATTTCAAACTAAATTTATTTTGACATTTGTTCCCCCTATTATTTATTTTTATTCCTTATGTTCTACTTATCTGTTGACAAGGTAGATAAAAGGAGCATCAGACACAAGGTTTTCACAATCACACAGTAACATTGTGATAACTATATCATTATTCAATCATCCTCAAGAAACATGGCTACTGGAACACAGCTCTACATTTTCAGGCAGTTCCCTCTGGCCTCTCAATTACATCTTGAATATCAAGATGATATCTACTTGATGCATAAGAATAACCTCCAGGATAACCTCTCAACTGTGTTTGGAATCTCTCAGCCATTGACACTTTGTCTCATTTCACTCTTCCCCCTTTTGGTTGAGAAGGTTTTCTTAATCCCTTGATGCTAAGTCTCAGCTCATTGTAGGGTTTTTCTCAATCCCTTGATGCTGAGTCTCAGCTCATTCCAGGATCTCTGTCCCACATTGCCAGGAAGTTCCACACCTCTGGGAGTCATGTCCCACGTAGAGAGGGGGAGGGTGGTGAGACATCTCGCCATGTTGGCTGGAGAGAGAGGCCACATCTGAGCAATAAAAGACGCTCTCTTGGGGGTGACTCTTAGGCCTAAATTTTAAGTAGACTTGACCTATCCTTTGCGGGGTTAAGTTTCATAGGAACAAACCCCAAGACTGGGGGCTCAGCCTATAGCTTTGGTTGTCCACACTGCTTGTGAGAATATCAAGAATTCAACTTGGGGGAGTTGAATTTCTCCCCGTTCTCACCATTCCCCGAAGGGGGCTTTGCAAATACTTTTCCACTCACTGATCGGATCACTCTGGGATTCATCAGGGCATCACTCTGGACAAACCAACAGAATCTCATGTCCTACCTGAGATTTCAAGTACTTATGGTGTTCAATCAAACTATCTACATAAGTTATATTAGGAAATGTACTAGCCAAAATATAAATTTTGTAAAAAATAAACATTTTTTGCTTTAGTCTCACACATAAGGTGACATTTTAAAATATTAAGTACCATCTATTTGCAGCACCCTGCGATAATGACATTCTTTTGTTCTTCCTCATGCAAAAACATTTTTAAAATTTGTGCATTGTACATTTCACTATTATTATACACTCTAGGCATTCTAATTATACCATCTCAATCTTTAACATCTATCTTTCTTTCTGTTTTCATTTATGTCCCCAGCCCTCCTCCCTCTATCATTCTCACATGCAGCTTCATTCAGTGTTTTAACATAATTACATTACAGTTAGGTAGTATTGTGCTGTCCATTTCTGAGTTTTTGTATCAAGTCCTGTTGCACAGTCTGTATCCCTTCAGCTCTAATTACCCAACATCTTACCTTATTTCTATCTCCTGATGGTCTCTGTTACCAATGACATATTCAAAGTTTATTCACTTATGTCAGTTCGTATCAGTGAGACCATACAGTATTTGTCCTTTAGTTTTTGGCTAGTCTCACTCTGCATAATGTTCTCACGGTGCATCCATGTTGTTACATACTTCATAACTTTATTCTGTCTTAAAGCTGCATAATATTCCATCGTATGTATAATACCACAGTTTGTTTAGCCACTCCTCTGCTGATGGACATTTTGGCTGTTTCCATCTCTTTGCAATTGTAAATAATGCTGCTATAAACATTGGTGTGCAAATGTTGATTTGTGTCTTTGCCCTTATGTCCTCTGAGTAGATACCTAGCAATGGTATTGCTGGGTCATATGGCAATTCTATATTCAGCTTTTTGAGGAACTGTCAAACTGCCTTACACATGGTTGCACCATTTGACATTCCCACCAACAGTGGATAAGTGTGCCTCTTTCTCCATGTCCTCTCCAGCACTTGTCATTTTCTGTTTTGTTGATAATGGCCATTCTGGTAGGTGTAGGTGATATCTTATTGTGGTTTTGATTTGCATTTCTCTAATGGCCAGGGACATTGAGCATCTCTTCATGTGCCTTTTGGCCATTTGTATTTCCTCTTCTGAGAAGTGTCTGTTCAAGTCTTTTTCCCATTTTGTAATTGGATTGGCTGTCTTTTTGTTGTTGAGATGAACAACCTCTTTATAAATTCTGGATACCAGACCTTTATCTGATATGTCATTTCCAAATATTGTCTTCCATTGTGTAGGCTGTCTTTTTACTTTCTTGATGAAGTTCTTTGATGCACAAAAGTGTTTAATTTTGAGGAGTTCCCATTTCTTTCTTTCTTTCTTCAGTGCTCTTGCTTTGGGTGTAAGGTCCATAAAACCACCTCCAATTATAAGATTTATAAGATATCCCTATATTTTCCTCTAACTGTTTTATGGTCTTAGACCTAATGTTTAGATCTTTGATCCATTTTGAGTTAACTTTTGTATAGGGTGTGAGATATGGGTCCTCTTTCATTCTTTTGCATATAGATATCCAATTCTCTAGGCACCATTTATAGAAGAGACTGTTCTGTCCCAGGTGACTTGACTTGACTGCCTTATCAAAGATCAAATGTCCATAGATTAGAGGCTCTATATCTGAACAATCTATTTGATTCCATTGGTCAATATATCTATATTTATGCCAGTACCATGCTATTTTGAGCACCGTGGCTTCATAATATGCCTTAAAGTTAAGCAGCATGAGACCTCTAGCTTTGTTTTTTTAAATCAAGATACTTTTAGCTATTCTGGGCACCCTGCCCTTCCAGATAAATTTGCTTATTGGTTTTTCTATTTCTGAAAAGTAAGTTGTTGGGATTTTGATTGGTGTTGCATTGAATCTGTAAATCAATTTAGGTAGAATTGTATATTTAGTCTTCCAATCCATGAATACGGTATGCCTTTCCATCTATTTAGGTCTTCTGTGATTTCTTTTAACAGTTTCTTGCAGTTTTCTTTGTATAGGTCTTTTGTCTCTTTAGGTAAATTTATTACTAAGTATTTTGTTCTTTTAGTTGCAATTGTAAATGGCATTTGTTTCTTGATTTCCCCCTCAGATTTTTCATTACTAGTGTATAGAAAAACTACAGATTTTTTAATGTTGATCTTGTAACTGCCACTTTGTTGTACTCATTTATTAGCACTAGTAGTTTTGCTGTGGATTTTTCAGGGTTTCTACATATAGTATCATATCATCTGCAAACAGTGAGAGATTTACTTCTTCCTTTCCAATTTTGATGCCTTGTATTTCTTTTTCTTGTCTAATTGCTCTGTCTAGAACTTCCAACACAATGTTGATTAACAGTGGTGATAGTGGACATTCTTGTCTTGTTCCTGATCTTAGGGGGAAGTTTTCAATTTTTCCCCATTGAGGATGATGTTAGCTGTGGGTTTTTCATATATTCCCTTTATTATTTTAAGGAAGTTCCCTTCCATTCCTATCCTTTGAAGTGTTTTCAACAGGAAAGGATGTTGAATTTTGTCAAACGCCTTCTCTGCATCAATTGAGATGATCATGTGATTTTTCTGCTTTGATTTGTTGATATGGTGTATTACATTAATTGATTTTCTTATGTTGAACCATCCTTGTATACCTGGGATGAATCCTCCTTGGTCGTGATGTATAATTCTTTTAATGTGTAGCTGGATTTGATTTGTTAGAATTTTGTTGAGGATTTTTGCATCTATATTCATTAGAGAGATTGGTCTGTAGTTTTCCTTTTTTGTAATATCTTTGCCTGGTTTTGTTATGAGGGTGATGTTGGCTTCATAGAATGAATTAAGTAGCTTCTCTCCTCTTCAATTTTTTTGAAGAGTTTGAGCAAGATTGGTACTAATTCTTTCTGGAATGTTTGGTAGAATTCACATGTGAAGCCGTCTGGTCCTGGACTTTTCTTTTTGGGAAGCTTTTGAATGACTGATTCAATTTCTTTACTTGTGATTGGTTTGTTGAGGTCGTCTATTTCTGCTCGAGTCAAAGTTGGTTGTTCATGCCTTTCTAGGAAGTTGTCCGTTTCCTCTAAATTGTTGTATTTATTAGCATAAAGTTCTTCATAGTATCCTGTTATTACCTCCTTTATTTCTGTGGGGTCAGTGGTTATGTCTACTCTTCCATTTCTGATCTTATTTATTTACATTCTCTCTCTTCTTCTTTTTGTCAATCTTGCTAAGGGCCCATCAATCTTATTGATTTTCTCATAGAACCAACTTCTGGTTTTATTGATTTTCTCAATTGTTTTCATGTTCTCAATTTCATTTATTTATGTTCTTATCTTTATTTCTTTCCTTTTACTTGCTTTGGGGTTAGTTTGCTGTTCTTTCTCCAGTTCTTCCAAGTGGACAGTTAATTTCTGAATTTTTGCCCTTTCTTCTTTTTTGATATAGCATTTAGGGCAATAAATTTCCCTCTTAACATTGCCTTTGCTGCATCCCATAAGTTTTTATGTGTTTTCATTTTCATTTGCCTCAAGGTATTTACTGATTTCTCTTGTAATTTCTTCCTTGACCCTTTAGTTGTTCTAAGAGTGTGTTTTTGAGCCTCCACATATTTGTGAATTTTCTGGTGCTCTGCCTATTATTGATTTCCAACTTCATTCCTTTATGATCTGAGAAAGTGTTTTGTATGATTTCAATCTTTTTAAATTTGTGAGGCTTGCTTTGTGACCCAGCACATGGTCTATCCTTGAGAATGATCCATGAGCACTTGAGAAAAAGGTGTATCCTGCTGTTGTGGGGTGTAATGTCCTATAAATGTCTGTTAAATCTAGCTCTTTTATTGTAATATTCAAATTCTCTGTTTCTTTATTGATCCTCTGTCTAAATGTTCTATCCATTGATGGCAGTGGGGAATTGAAGTCTCCAACTATATTGGTAGATGTGTCTATTTCCCTTTTCAGTGTTTGCAGTGTTTGCCTCACGTATTTTGGTACATTCTGGTTCGGTGCATAAGTATTTATGATTTTTATGCCTTTTTGTTGAATTGTTCCTTTTATTAGTACATAGTATCCTTCTTTGTCTCTTTTAACTGTTTTACATTTGAAGTCTAATTTGTTGGATATTAGTATAGCCACTCCTGCTCTTTTCTGGTTGTTATTTGCATGAAATATCTTTTCCCAACCTTTCACTTTCAACCTATGTTTATCTTTGGGTTTAAGATGTGTTTCCTGTAGACAGCATATAGAAGGATCCTGTTTTTTAATCCATTCTGCCAGTCTATGTCTTTTGATTGGTATGTTCAATCCATTAACATTTAGTGTTATTACTGTACGGGTAGTACTTTCTTCTACCATTTTGCCTTTTGGATTTTATATGTCATATCTAATTTTCCTTCTTTCTACACTCTTTTCCACACCTCTTTCTCTTGTGTTTTCGTATCTATCTCTAGTGCTCCCTGTAGTATTTCTTGCAGAGCTGGTCTCTTGGTCACAAATTCTCTCAGTGACTTTTTGTCTGAAAATGTTTTAATTTCTCCCTCATTTTTGAAGGACAATTTTGCTGGGTATAGAATTCTTGGTTGGCAGTTGTTCTCTTTTAGTAATTTAAATATATCATCCCACTGTCTTCTTGCCTCCATGGTTTCTGCTGAGAAATCTACACATAGTCTTATTGGGTTTCCCTTGTATGTGATGGATTGTTTTTCTCTGGCTGCTTTCAAGATCCTTCCTTTCTCTTTGACCTCTGACATTTTGACTAGTAAGTTTCTTGTAGAATGTCTATTTGCATCTATTCTCATTGGGGTATGTTGCACTTCTTGGATCTGTAATTTTAGATCTTTCATAAGAGTTGGGAAATTTTCAGTGATAATTTCCTCCATTAGTTTTTATCCTCCTTTTTCCTTCTCTTCTCCTTCTGGGATACCCACAACACGTATATTTGTGTGCTTCACATTATCATTCAATTCCCTGAGTCCCTGCTCATATTTTTCCATTTTTTTCCCGATAGTTTCTTGTTGGATTTCAGATGTTCCGTCCCTCAGTTCACTAATCCTAACCTCTGTCTCTTGAAATCTACCATTGTAGGTTTCCATTGTTTTTTTCATCTCTTCTACTGTGTCTTTCATTCCCATAAGTTCTGTGATTTGTTTTTTCAGACTTTCCATTTCTTCTTTTTGTTCATTCTTGCCTTCTTCATATCCTCCCTCAATTCATTGATTTGGTTTTTCATGAGGTTTTCCATGTCTGTTCATATATTCTGAATTTTTTCAGCTCTTATATCTCATTTGCACTATTGGTTTGTTCCTTTGACTGGGCCATATCTTCAATTTTCCTAGGGTGATTTTTTATTTTTTGCTGGTGTCTAGACATTTAATTACCTTAATTAGTTTATTCTGGAGATTGTTTTCACTTCTCTTACCTAGAGTTTTATTGCTGGATGAATTTGTTGTCTATCTGCTCTTTGACATTCAGTTCAGCTTTTTCTGGACCTCTAGCTTAGGTTTTGTTTAACAGAGGATAATATTTCAGTTCTTGTTTTCTTGTTTCTTGCCATGCTTGTACGGTGCCTTTTCTCTCCCCACACTTAGGAGGGTCTACATAGGTATTATAGACTCTAGCTGGGTTTTTCCCGACTAAACTGTCCTCCTATCAGGGGGATGGAGTCACCTGCATCAGTTTTCCCTGAGGGTGAGACCCAGCAGGTTAAAAGACTTTCCTGTGAAGTCTCTGGGCTCTGTTTTTTTATACTGCCCAGTGTGTGGCACTTGTCTGCCTGCAGGTCCCACCAGAAAAAGATGTTGCAGTATCTTTAACTTTGGAAGACTCTCCCTGCTTGGGCATGTGGAGACAGAGGAGAGGTTGTAGGTTGGTTTTAATGGCTTCAAATTGCCAAGTCCTGGGGTCTGAATTCCTTGAGGGAGGGATTCCACCTAAGTTGGCCTTCATCCCTCCCCTGGGGAATGCACAGATGGGAGACAGCCCTGAAAGCAGTCCATTTCTGCCTATGCCTGGGGCTTTGCAGCCCAAGAAGTCCCGAAGCTGAATCCAGAAGCAACCAAGCCTCTGTAGAAACACAGCCACAAAAACCTCCATTTCCTCCCCTTTCCTCTTTTTCCATTAGCCCAATGAGCGACCTCCTCCTTGACCAGGTTCACCTGAGCTGGGGGCCTATTTTTAGTAGTCAGAATTTGTTAATTAGTGCCAAAATTGGTGGTTGGTTGGACTCAGCCCCTGCTGCTGTTACAGTCTCTTTCCTTTTCCCTCTGGGGAGCAGCCTGTGGAGGGGTGCCGGCCACCATGCCTTGGGGAATTCCCAGTTCTGGGGAGGCTTGCAGCCAGTCCAGCCGGTCCAGATTGGGGTACGCTGTGTATCCAGTCACTGATGCAGCTCCAGGAGCTGTTCTGTACTGTTTCTGGTTATTTAATAGTTGTTCTGGAGGACGAACTAAAACGCGCACATTGCTAAGCTGCCATCTTGGCCACACATTCCCACAGTCTTCTTCCTTCCCACTGAATTTTTAAAATAACATGGAGAAAAGTTTTGTCCATAGCTACTGATACAGTACTATACTATTACAACACTTTGGGATTCTAATTTCATAGACCATATGCCTTCATGGCTTCTCTCTCTCTCTCTCTATTAGTGCATAGTCATTTTTAACAGAAGAAACAAATGCAACTGCAGTGCCTCAGTGAGATGCTTAGCATTCTCCAGATCATAAATAATAATACTAAGAAGAAAAACTAAATTGATAATCACAAACATTTACTGAGTCTACAGCATGGTAGGAACAATTCTATGTATTCTAAGAATTGCTCCACTATACTTCACAATAATAAAATAATCTGAGAGTAACAATGAGAAAACAGAGGTACAGAGAAAATAAAAAAGCAAAGAACAAATATCAGAGTCAGGATTCAAACCCAGGCAACTCATTTTCACTCTTGTAATCACTAAATCATTGACTCAAGGCCAATTCTAATTTCTGGCAATACTAACTCCTGACCAACTCTCCCTAAATATGTCCCTGGACCTCATCAAGGCCCTGCTTCTTCTCTCTTGATTATGATAACGTTCTTCTACACTGGACCCATCAGTAACTCTTTACTGGATAATTCAAACTCTGTACTCTCAAGTGATTTCTCTTTCATTCTGTTCTTTCTTTTTTCTTTTTTTGCCTTTGGAACTTAGCTCATTCTTTTTTTCTCTCATCTTTCCTCTGTCTACACTTCTTGAAATCCTATGCAATCAAAAACTTCTAGCCCACAAACTGTGATCTGTATAATCATCTCTGAAGAAGACAATATATTTTTCTTATTGACCACTCATTTTTACCATCTGCATGAAAATTTCACTTGGTTATCTTTTCCAATTCATTCTCTAAGTTTATGTTTGTTTCATTTACCTTCAGCTCTAAAAAGAATGCCCTGAAGTTATCAGGATTTCATCATGATTCTTCTCTAACCCCCCTAGAATAAACAGTTCTCTAGATTGAGCTGTTATGTGCCACAAAGGAGCCAAGCACCTTCGCTCAGCTGCTCTCAACTTGACCTGGGCCCAATACCACTCTTTGGATATAATTGGATTCCTGCTGACCTGGGTGGCAATTGTTACTTTCCTTATTGTAAAATATTGCTTGTTTGGTTGTCAAAGGTTTGTTAAGACAGGGAAAAAGGAAAAGAGGGAGTAAAGCTCCTGGAGGTCTAAGACTAATAGGCCTGATAGGTAGGGTTATTCCATTTATTTCAACCACTGTGGTTCCAGTTGTGAGAAGATTCTCCTCACAACTTGAATCCTACTGATTACCTGCAGTACTTCTAAGGCTTTCTTGCTTTTAAATTGATTTTCTGGCCTTAAAGCACCGCTTGTTACGATATTTGTGATTTGATTCAATCTTTTTGCTTCATTTTTATTTCATTTTATCCTGGCTTGTGCAACCTGCATGTCCTCATTATGATTGATCTACCCAGTTCCAAAAGCTCATCTTCTCAGATATTGGAGTTCTGATTAATTTTGCAAGACCTGTTCCTTTGATGATTTACTCAAAGTAAAAAGAAAATAAAATATTTTACTTTTTAAAAAATATCATGGTGTTAATTTGCTCTACCTTCATGTGGGAATAATTCTGTGTTTTTTGGTAAATTCTTCCTCAATATTCCTTTTAAAATGGTCAATTTTATACATCAAACTAAGGAGACAATGATACCTGGGGACATAAGGGTAGATTATAATCAAGGTATGATTCTTATTTTGTAAATCCACAGGAATTCTATTTTGGCACTGATTTATATATAATTTCATAACTTTGAAACAAAATGAGATTTACTGGAGTCTCAGACTACTGATTTGAAAACATTAGAAACGCTGATATTTTTACTGTGCATTTTCAGAAACATCTTCTATACAAATAAAATGCATTTAAATGGAATGCATTTTATGTTCAAGAAGCAAAAACTTTTTTATATGGAAATGTTCCTAATTTCAGAAATTTTGAATGGTCTTATCTGGCCTTCTACCTAAAACTATGTACCCTGAATTAAGTCTTCAGTTAAAATTTTTTTATGTGAAAAACTGTTTTCAGAATAATCACAAATGAAATGAATTATAACAATTATGATCAGAAATTAATTAGAAAATGAATCTTTTATTAAACTTTGATTATATAATCAAGCCAATAAAAAGTAAAGAATAAAATGTGTCACAATATAAAAGATATTTTCTGCACAAGACCTTCAATATGCTGGAGTTACTATTGCTTTCTTGAGCAATCCTTTGTAATTGGATAGTAAGCCACAAAATTAGAATAGTTTCCTTTCATTAGGAATGATGGGTGAGGGTAGCAAGTTTAGTGTAGTCTGGATTAAAATGGTAGCATTCTCTCCTCCTGTAATGATAGTCCCCATTTCCTGGCTTTACCTTGTCAAGCCAGATACTTCCAACTACTTGAAACTTGGAATACTTAGGATATGAAAACCAGAAATCTGTGTAATCTCTTTATTGATTCTTCCCATGTACCACATAGAAAAATAAACCACAGACAGGATAAAGAGCGAAGTGTTGCTGTGTGCAACAAATTTTCAAACCCCTGCAAAAGACTGCCTGTAAGTATTAGTGATCAGAGTCATTGGACTCAAAACACACTTTACAAAACAAACCACAGAGAAGAAAGAAACCTAGTTAAGAGCAGTTTTATTGCCTGAGAAGAGACATAGTTAGACAATTGGATGGATGGGCAACACACAGCATTTTTGACAACTGGAGAAAATTTTAATATGAAAAAATTATTTTCAGTAATAATCACAAGTGAAATGAATTATAAGTTATGGCCAGAAATGAAACAGAAAATGAACATTTCCTTTTATTAAATTTATAATCAAAACAGTAAAAAATAAAGTACAAATTATAGTACGAAAGAAAAAAACTACTGCATTAATGTCCCTTAATAACTTTAGTGTAATTTTTTTTAAATGGGGAAAAAAAACCTTACTTGTACATATTCATCTGAGGCAATAATGAAGATCCACATACGTGACCAAGTTCAAATTCCAATCTATTCATGTCTTCAAAAGGTATCTTCTTCAAATTCATTAATGACTTTGTTAAAATTGATCTTTGAAATTCTTAGACCATATAGCTATATACATCAATTTATGTACAATGATAGGTCATCAAAGAATCCTTCCATTCATTTTAATATTGAAAAGTGTTTTCACATAAAGCAACATATATAGACATTGTTAGGAAAAGCTGTAAATTAAAGCTACATTTGGTACAAAGTCATAAAATTGTATTATACATTAAACTCCTAAAATTTCAGTAATCTCCATGTTTTTCTGTCTTCAGAATTGACTCAAGAGGCTTTCCAATGTCTCAGAAATCAAAACATTTTAAACACAAAGTAAAAATTCCAAGTGGTGCCATGGAATGATAGAATTAATGCAACTTTCTTACCTTTACAATTTGTGCGCTATATCGCTTATTTTTAATCTACTGTTTAAAGGTAGGAATACGCAAGTGCCACAGAGATTGGAGACAAATTTCAAATGATTATGGATTTAATCTTGAAAGAACAAATTAAACTGAGTCTGTCTGTGTCAGGGACTAACTGTATAACTAGAAGCTTTCTGAATTAATTTCTGTGGAGTATGCAACATTCATTAAAGGATAGGTAATACAAATAAATGAATTAGAAATTTTCACATATATTCCTAAAATCCAATAGTAATCACAACAATTACTGAATAGAAGGGTAGGACCTGGGAAGGGATGTGTCTTCCTGCCATTAGCACCTTGCAGTGTTGCTCTAGTGCCCACTATTAATGACTGTTCCATTCAGCCAGATAGCAAAGAAGAAATGTTTACAAAGCCCATATTCAGTATTACAAAGCAGAATTTGGAGCTGAGAAGCAATGAATTGCACAATGACACCATAGACTACAGTATGTTAAATTTTTTCATCTGTTGGAATTTCAAAGGTTTTTGTATCTTTGGGCACTGCCTTATCATAAGGTTCAGATGAGCAAGAGACATGACATTCTTTTGAAATGAAGTTTATGAAAGTGAGGTATGTGGATGTCAGGTAATGAATAGAGTCCTGATGAAGACCAGCTTACAGTAGGTGCCCTGGGTCTGCAGCACCACCAGTGGTCATTCCCTTAGTCCCAAATGTGTAATCAGAATAGACACACTTGCAGTTTGGATTTTTGGTTGCAGTAGTAGGCAGGTTAGTCTTGGTTAGAGGGAGTCTGTTCTGTTGTGCTCATGTGCAGATCATCTCTGCCCTTAGCACCACTCTGTTCATGAACCCAACAAAATCAGCACTTGGGAGGTCCATTATTTGGTGCCTCTCCTATTGTGGATATTAATTTTTACCAATCCAAAGAAAATTAAAATTATCTTATTGATTTAATCTTCAACCCCTTAATTATTCATCTGGTTAATCATCTTTTCATACATTCATTGTTCACTCAGAATTTTTGCTCTGCATTCATGCATTACACTCATTTTCTATGGTGATGTTTTTCTGCTGACTCTTCTTTGATGTAGGGAGGTTACAAAGTATATTTGTATATTTGATATTTATAATAAAAAAGACAAAAAACTTCTAACATCCCAGGCCATGTATTCATGGTTAACAGTGGTTCAGTGTAAAGTGGCAAAGATCAAGGTAGGTAAGACAAACTCTGATAAAAATTAATCAGAACTCTAACATCTGAGAAGATGAGCTTTTGGAACTGGGTAGATCAATCATAATGAGGACATGCAGGTTGCACAAGCCAGGATAAAATGAAATAAAAATGAAGCAAAAAGATTGAATCAAATCACAAATATCATAACAAGCAGTGCTTTAAGGCCAGAAAATCAATTAAAAGCAAGAAAGCCTTAGAAATACTGCAGGTAATCAGTAGGACTCAAATGTAAAGTATTAATGAGTAACACTTTTATATTTTAATCAATTTTCTGGAAATTCTTAGAGTCTTTCTATGGTTTCTGTTGGAGGCTGTGTCAACCAAGGTTCATTCAGGAAAATAGAAACCATCATATATTTTAAATAGAAAAAAAGATTTAACAAAAATATTAAATGCTTGCACTTCCAATTTCCAATACGTTGGAAAAGCAGAGTCAAGAAAGAGTGTCATGTACTTTCAAATTTGCCTGTTGTCCAAAATATCAGGATGTTGCTAATGCTGCTAGATAAAGAAAATGCAGGAAGCTCTTATCAAGGGTCATAGCTACCCCACAGCCTCAGAGCAGCTGATAGTTATGGAAAACCTCACATGGGAGATCTCACATCTGCTGAAGCTCACTCATTTTCCTACTTCTGCTAGAAGAAGAAGAAAATGACTTCTTTCTTATAAATGCCTCCTCACATATGATAGAGCATAACTCACATCCAGACTTTGAAGGTAAGAGAATCTAGAAAATGTAATTCCAAGTGAAACATGGGAGAGCATAAAGGTGGTAGTAAATGCTGGTACCAAAATCAAACAGCAAATAACATCCAACCCAAGGACAGACCCCAGTTTCAGGTTTCTGGCTAGACTAGGTAGATACAAGTTATACAGAGTCCCCATTTAAGGGATGGGGATGGTAGAGACATGAAAGAAGCTTCTAGATAGCAGATCTACCCAGGACCCTCTCTTATTTCTGGTGAGTGTATACTCACAGAATCAAAATTTTCTCAAGTTTAGAAAGCAAATTTGGCCCCGACAAATAGCTCCTGGGCAAGATCATGGAGTACAACTTGAGGTTTGTATTTTTCCTAACCAATCTTCAAGGAACATACCTTTGAAGCTTTTCAATTTCAAGAGAGAATACACATTCACTTATGCAACAATAGACAGAATATCTGTCATCTAAGATAGTATGGAAAATATTAATGAGAATAAGATACAGCATGTGCCTGTTTGAAACTATTATGTACTCCAGAAAAGCCATGCTTTAATCCTGATCCAATCTTTTGGGGGCAGCCATTTCTTTTAATCCTGACTCAACATTGTAGGAAAGAATCTTTTGATTAGATTACCTCCATAGAAATGTGGCATGCCCGATTGTGGGTGTGGCCTTTTGATTAGATGAAGATGTGACTCCACCCATTCAAGATGAGTCTTGATTAGTTTACTGTAGTCCTTTAAAAGGAAAAAGATTTTGAAAAACCCTTATATGTAGATGTAGACACTTGGAGAATAGTTGCTTCCCAGCTGACAGAGACACGGATATTTGGAGATGCTTGGCATGGCAACAAAGAAAACAGATGTCTAGACATGGGCAGAGCCCAGCACATATCACCATGTGCATTCCTATGAAATGCTAAGCAAGCCAGAACCCAGAGTTGTGCCCCAGAAGAGCTGAATGAAGGCCAACAGAGGCTAAGTGAGGATCCCACATGAAAGCAACAGAACCCAGTAGCAAAGGACCAGCAGATGCCAGTCATGTGCCTTCCCAGCTGACAGAAGTGTTCTGGATGGCATCAGCCTTTCTTGAGTGAAGGTAACCTCTTGTTGGTGCCCTAATTTGGACATTTTCATGGCCTTGGAACTGTGAACTTATAATGTAATAAATTCCCCTTTAAAAGTCATTCAATTTCTGGAATATTGCATTCTGGAAGCATTAGCAAAATAATACACAGCATCTGCTCCCAAAGATCTTAAAATTTAATCAGGAACAAATTGATGCAAATGTTCTAAGAAATGATCATGATGGTGAATATACAACTATGTGATGATATTGTGAGTTATATATCAAGAATGGAATGATAATATGGTAAGAATGTTTGTGTTTGTATGTTGTTATGCTGAATAAAGAAAAAAATACATTTATTAAAAAAATGATCATGGTGATGAATACAAACTGATTGTATACCATGTATGGAATTTGTATGTTAAAGATGCTTGTATGTTTGTTAAATTTTATCAATAAAAATTTTTTTTAATTTATTCAGGAACAGAAAGCATATATAGATTAGAATAGCAAAAATCAGAATGTGATAAATGTCAAATGACAAGTATAATATTCATGACATTTTTCTTTACAATGAAAATAGCTTTGCTGTTATTCTAATTATATAAATAACTCATTTTCCAGGTAAATAATTCAGGCAATACGTAAAAACATAAGTAAGATTCACCTAAATTCTCACCAACTTGTGAAAACCACCATGAACATTTTATGCTATTTATATAATATTACTTATTGGGAACCTTTAGACACATTTAATTTTACATAAATGGGATATCTTAATTTCATATCAAGTGCTCCTTTTTGAAAACGGTGCACTTTTTTTGCATACTTCTTCCTTGCCTTCTGGGAAATTATCATCATTTGGGAGTTATCATCATTTGTTTTACTAAAATGTGGTTATTTTACATATACTTCTTTGAAGGTTGTTCTTCTCATTATGGAGTACTAATAGAAATCCAGCCAGAATTGATCTTACTCTTTTAACTGAATGCTTAATGTTCATGAATATATGCCAAATTGTATTCAATATCCCCATTGTAAGGCATTCATTTTATTCTCAGCTTATTGCCACTCCAAACAAGACTACAACAAACACCCTTGTGCACATGTGCTATCTTCTGAAATTTTTTTCATATTAAGTGCTTATTTTTGTATCAATGTACCATTCAAAGGTAAATCTTAGCAAATATAATCATCATTTTTCTTCATATTTATCTTCCAATTCACCGTTTTCTGCAGTTGATCTGTTATTTCTTTGGTTCATCCATTCAGTTCCGTTTTATTTTTTGTTTCAATGAATGTATTCATTATTTCTAGAATTTCTAAATGGTTCATGTCCATCCTCTTAACTCATACCATTCCTGCCTTATGTTAACTATTCTTTCACCTTTAAATATACATATTTTTAACTCCGGTTCTGATTTTTTTTCTCTACCTGCGATCTTTGTGTATAAATTCCCCTATTTCAATGGTTGTTTATTTCTTTGTGTGTTTTTATGAGTTAATCTTCAGTAGGTGTTGATTTCTGCTATCATTTTACATGCCCTGGACTGTGAGAGAATCCCTCCATAATGTTTTGTTTGTTTGTTTGTTTACTTATGTCTACTGAAGCCTAGGGGAATCTCTAGTTCCATTTCAATTAGCCATTTCTTTCTTTAGGCTAAAATCATTACACTCAGTAGATAGAATAAATTCTGCTCCCTACTGTTAAGGCCTAAGTCTCATTTTAATTTCACCCAAGACCCACTTTTTTAGTTCCTATACATGTCAACTCATGGAATTCCCTCTTAGGCTAACAATTAGTGGACATCCTTCTTGGTTTTAAGCTTGGCTGTTTTTAAACTTGGGTTTTTTTTCTTCAGCATATTTATATATGCTTGGAGCAGCAGAAATGGGAAAGGATTGGGGCATTTGTAATCAGTTCAGCCCATTACACTGAATGGAACTCTTGAACATGTGTGTGGTTTGGAGAAGGGTATTCTCTCATTTAAAAAAATGTTTATTGTACAACATTATACCACACAAAAAATTCCCATTTTAACTATTTTCATATGTACAATTCAGTAATATTAATTACATTTACAATATTATGCTACCCAAACCATCATCCATTACAATTTGAAGTCCCCAAACAGAAACTTTGTACCCTTTAAGCAATAACTTCCACACACTTCCAAGCACTGATATGCTGTAATCTAATTTCCATCTCTATGTATTTACTAGGTATTTCTATAAATGAGATCATACAATATTTTTCTTTTTGTGTCTGGCTTATTTCACTCTGTGTGATGTCTTCAAATTTCATCTATGTTACAGTATGTATCAGAACTTCATTCCTTTTCATGGTTGAAAAAATATTTCATTACACGTGTATACCACATTTTGTTTATCCATGTATCTGTTGATGGACAAAGTTACTTCCATATTTTGGTTCTTGTGAATAGTGCTGCTATAGACATTGGTGTAAAACTGTCTGTTCAAAGCTTTGGGTATACCTAGAAGAGTTATATGGTAATTCTATGTTTAACTTTCTGAGAATCCATTAAACTGTTTTCCACATTTCCACATTAGCTGCACATTTTACATCCCCACCAACATTGCTACAGGGTTCCAATTTCTTCACATCCTCACCAACAATTGTTCTTATTTTTTAATAATAGCTATTCTTGTGGGTGTGAAGTTGTATCTCACTGTGGTTTTAATTTGCATTTCTCTAATGGTTAATGATGGTGAGTAACTTTTCAAGTGTTTATTGGCCAGTTGTATATTTTCTTTGGAGGAATGTATACTCAGATCCTTTGACCATTTGTAATTGGGTTATTTGTCTTTTTGTTGTTGAGCTAAAAGAATTTTTATATATTCTGTATATTAAATGCTTACCTGATATACAATTTCCAAATATTTTCTTAAATTCTATGGGCTATCTTTTCACTTTTTTGGTAATGTTCTTTGATGCAAAAAGTTTTTAATTTTGATGAAGTCCAATTTATCTATTTTTATTGTTGTTGCTCATGCTTTTTGGTGAAGAGAAATTCTCTTTTAATTTAAAAAATGTTATTGTACTGTACTCAGAGATATCCCCTATAAAAAACTTAGAATTTGTTGAGATTTCACCTGTGGCTTTTCCTGATCTATTAGATGTTCCATATGTGCTTGCAAATAATATATATACTCTATTTGGGGCTACAGGATTCAGTAGAGTATTCTTGTTACTTTCATTGTACAAATAACCAACTTTCATACCATTTCTTCTGCTTATTCTATCCATTTCTGGGTATATTAAAATCTCACAATATGATTGTAATTTTTTCTTATTTGTTACTTCTTAGTGAATTATTTCTATTCACATGAAATGTTTCTCTATCACATTTGATGCTTTGAAGTTTTATTTTACTTTGATATTAACACTATTATATCACTTTCATTTAATTAGAGTTGAGAAAATATATATTTTTATTTTCTAAATAAATTGAAATAATTTGGACAGAGTGAAATAACTGTAATTGCAATTGATGGTAACCTACCAGAGTAAAGCCTCCCTTACTCTGACATTTCAAGGTCCTCCAAAATAATTCCTAGTAACATATGTGCAGCATAAAAATCAGTCGACCAGTTAATTCTTTCATAGGTAAAAAGAGATCTCAGTGAGACATTCTACTGCCTATTTTTAAATATAAATGGACAATCAAAGACCAGCATTTGGGTGAAAGCCAATAAAAGAGTAAGGCCAAGATACACAAGCACACAAACACAATAACCAGAATAAATAGTGAACAAAATAGAATTTTTTTAAATAAAAAGTTTTATTAGAGGGAGTAAAAAATATTTAATCCCCCAAAAGTATAATAAAATGTAAAATGGAACAATAAGAAAAGGGAGTGCATATATTTTGCACCTCTTAAACCCCATGTCATAGCTTTTCAGTCCATTTTTCTTCTCTAGCTTTTGCTGTGGTAAAGAGCATCTGTACAGGTACAATATGATAGCACAGGTCTCACATTCTGTAGTAGGGCTTCTTTGATACTGCTGCATGGAAACCAAGAAGCAACTTACTTGGCACTAGCAGTTTGATTGATAGGAGCTGATGATATATATTCTCCATCCTTCCGTGGTCATTTCTGGAGGTACTCCACAAGGGTTCTGTTGGGAATTGACCACCGGACATGTTCAAGTCCTAATCCATGTTCCTGTCGATATAAACCCATTTGTAAATAGGACTTCTGAAGATGTTATTATTAGTTAAGTGTGGACTCATTTGTAGGAATAGGATCTTCAAAGATTCTATTTAGATGAGGTCAAATTGAATCAGGGTGGGTCTTAATCCATACTGCTGAAATCCTCATAAGCAAAGGAAATTGGACACAGTGCCAGAAGAAGTCAGAAGCCAGAGAATGAAGATCACCATGTGATGGAAGCTAAGGAATCCCAAGAATTTCAGCATGCCAGCAACAAAACAGCAAGGACTTTGGGAGAAAGCATGGCCTTTTGAGACCTTCTAGCCTCCAAAACTGTAAGACAATAAATTCCTGATGCTTAAGCAAATCAGTCTGTGATATTTATGAAAATATCCCTGGCAAACTAAGGCCGTTTCCTGTTGCATCCCATTGGGTTTAAGTCTCACAGTGATGACCATCATCTTGTAACACATACATGCACTGACTTTGCTCTCTTTCCATTTTCCTCTTTCCCATTATTATGCCTTAGGATCATTTCTCAAAATAAATTATTACAATCCTTACCACAGACTTTTACTACCTGAAGTGGCTATAAAAAGCAGAACCTCAAGGTAGGAAATTGGGAACTGGATAATTCACTGGTGAATGTCAATAACAATCTTGTTACTGATGACAAGTGGTATGATGATTAATCTAGCATTCAATAAAATCACAGTTTATAAGCTTCACACAGGGAAAGTGATGTACATTTTAGAAACTGAGGCATCAGCTTATGAACATATGGGGACAAAATTGATAGTCTATATATAAAGTTTATAAATATAGTAAATGTATTACAACTGAAAACTAAGTCTAGTATTTAATTGTAAAGATAGCAGCGTTACAAAGCAAACTTAACTCATAGTCTTACAGGACTCCTATGCCAAAGTTAGTGCCTAAATGGGAAAAGGATGGTACTCTGCGACCTGAGGAGGGGACATTTAAGGGGGCCATTATTTTAGTTTCTTTGTTGTTAAAATAAAGCCCATACAATGTGTTGGCTTAAACAACAGTAATTTATCAATGCATGGTTTTGAGGCTAGAAGACCAAGTCAAGGCATCAAGGCCATACTTTCTTCCCAAAGATTGGCATCATGGGATTGACCGCCAGTGATCCTTGGTTCTGGGTCCTGTCATAAGGTAATGCACATAGTGGCTTCTCCTGACTGTTCCTATCTCTTTTGAGATCTATTAACTTTCAACTTTTGGGCTCATGGCTTTCTTTTTATCTGTCTTTATTTCATTTTGCTTATGAAGGACTCCAATAATAGCATTTAGACCCATCCTGATTGAATTGGACCCCATCTTAACTGAAGTAACCTCACAAAAGGTCCTACTTAAAATGGGTTCACATCCACAATAACAGATTAAGAACATGTTTGCCTGGGGTACATAGCTCTAAATCACCAAAACAATCCTAAAAACTCTGAACCCTCTCTCAGATTCCTCTGGCTTCTGGCTCTGGGGGTGGATTATTGGAGGCATTTCTATTAGGGGTTACCATAAGGTTTATGAATTTTTTTAAGTTAGGATTACTACATAGTCATTTTGGACTCCTCATGCCAGTGGATAACTGGGCAAAGAAAAGAATTACATTAGTGGGGACAATTTACCCTGGTTATCATTAGGAACTAAAATTCATAGGGTGGCTCTTAGTAACTCAGTGCCTAGTTGTATTATTCAGAGTTCTTCAGAAAAACAAAACCAACTGAATGGAATTAATTCATGAGGCCATAGGATTTGGCAAGTCTGAATTCCCTAGAGGCAGGCCACAAATTGGGAATTCAATGGTGATGTTGAATTTCCCAGGAGAAGCCGCAGGTTGGGAACTCCAGTAAAGGTGTGATGAATTCCCCAAGAGAAACTGGCTGGCTGAAGTAGATAGAAATTCTTGGTTCTGACTGCTGAAATCTGTTTTTCCCTTTAAGAACTCCAACTGATGGGATGAGGAGACTTCATCTGCTGAAGACAATATCATTTGTTGATTGTAAATGTGATCACCACAAATGCAATCAACTGACTAGTGATTTAAATCCACAAATTACCCTTATAATAACAATCAGACCAGGGCTTCCTTGACCAAACAACTGGACACATTAATGTAGCCAAGTTGACAAATGAAATTAATCATCACACTAGTGATAACTCTAACAGCACATTTGCAGTGACTATGGTCAAGAAGGGCAAGGCATCTTGGAGAGAGCCATTTCATGCCACCAGACCAGCAATTAAGAACTGAGTTGCTGGCCCTGAGGGAAGAAAGTATGAAATTTGTAGTGGAGGAGGAAGATCAATACTAATTACTTCTCAGAGCCAGTTGCAACAGAAGGGACAAAAGTTTGTTCTATTAACCTCCATTGTAAAGATTGAATTTAGCCTTTACATTGAAGACTGTCTGATTGGACTTAATGGAGGGTAACTCAGCCATTGCATTAGCAACTAGCTTCCTTGCAGAGATAACCAGACACCACCACTTTTCAGCTTCACTGCCTCTATCTTGCTTTTTAACCTTGGGTTTTTAAAGATGTCACCCTTTTGGACATGTGTGGGAAACTGCTTTAACTCACTTGTACATGCACACGCAATTAATGCAGGGAGTTAATACCATATGGACAACTCTTGACCAATGAAAGACAAAAGCCATGAATTATATTCTCTACTCTTCTTTCAATTGGATTAATCTGAGGAGCATTCTATACACCACTTCGGATGATCCGTAGAATAGAAATCAATTATCCACAGCAGTAACCAGCTTGATAATACACCCTGGTACTGACTTCCCCTATTTCTTCCTACTCCTAAACTCCTATTTGTGGGATCAGGACCAGGAACAAACAAACTTTCTGAGAACTAGGCTGAGAAACATTCTTAGAAGTTAAAAACATGGTGGCTGAAATTAAAATACATGAAATTTAAAAAAATGTTGGAATCAAGTCATAGAAATGTCTTAGAATATAGAACAAAAGAAAAATGACAGAAAATAAGAGAAATGAAATAAGAAGTAGAGTATCAATTTAAAGATCCAACTAAGATAAACTGAAGAAAAATAATTGGGAAGATAATGAAAATTATTAGTAAAACAATGCAATGATGTTTTCAAGAATGCAGAGATATATGTTATTCTTTAACCAGAAATAGCCAATGAAGATCCAGACTGGATGAAAAAAGACAAATATGAAACTTCAACCAAGATAAATAAAAGATCCTAAAGGATTTCAGAGGCAATAATTGATTATCTGCAAAAAAATAAGATTTATACTGTTACCAGTCTTTTCATCAGCAAAAATGCTGGAGGATACTAGAAAAATGTTTTTATATTTCTAGGGGAGAATTTTTTATCATCATTACCTCACTCTAGCTACTTCAATATACCATAAACTAAAAGGGGTTATCTATATAATGTGTAAGGATAACCTCCAGGATAACCTCTCAGCTCTGAAATTTCTCAGCCACTGACACTGTATTTTGCCTCATTTCTCTCTTCCCCCTTTTGGTGGTTTTCTCAATCCCTTGATGACAAGTCCCAGCTCATCCCAGGATTTCTGTCTCACGTTGCCAGGGATGTTTACACCCTTGTGAGTTATGTCCCATGTAGAGAGGGCATTGAGTTCGCTTGCCTTGTTGGCTTAGAGAGAAGCCACATCTGAGTAACAAAAGAGGTTCTCTGGGGGTGATTCTTAGGCCTAATTTAAAGTTGGCTTAGCCTATCCTTTGCAGGGATATGTTTCATAGGGGTGAACCCCAGGATTGAGGGCTTAGTCTATTGCTTTGGTTTTCCCCATAGCTTGCGAGAATATCAGAAATGCTCCAAATGAGGAAGTTGAATATTTCTCCCTTTCTCTAAGGGAGAATTATTTTTAATCTAGAATTTTACATAAATTCAAATTAACTATCAAGAAAATATAATCAGATACTATAGGAATGGAATGGACTCACATATCCCTCCTATATCAGGACACATTCAGTTATGCTGCAATAACTCAAAAGTCTCCCTAGCTTAAAACAAAGATTTATTTCTCTCTCATGCTACAAGTCATTGCAGGTAGATTGAGTGTTGTCACTCCAGAAATCAGGCTAATAAAACCGTCACTACTTGGAGCATTGCTGGTCACTATCACATAAGGAAAAGGCATTTTTCATTGGACAAAGCAAATTACTTTAAGGCAGCAGGGAAATACAATCTTACCATGTGCCTGGAGGGGGGTGGTATGTAGGAGGGGAGAAAAATACATGATGAATAGAGACCTCAGTTTAAAATAAGCAGAAGAGAGGACTGAGAACCTGTAAAAAAGTGAAGACATGATGAAGACCATTACTAGAGAAGGAAAAGGAAGAGGGAAAAAATGGGGGAGGAAATCCAATCAAAATTGACCCTAAGAATATTATCCATTTAGGGACATGTGTTACATAATAAGGAACACTTAAGAAAAAAGAATTTGGTTTTAGAGTGAATAAAAATCGTACAATCAAAGTTAAGAAAATACTATTTATTAACTTTCAGGGTGAAGAATCAAACACCAGACAAAGTAAGAAGTTTTAACTATGGTTACATAGTTTTAACTATGATTGAAACTAAAAACCTGGCTGATTTCAAAGGTGAGAAGTTTTATGAGAGTTTGGTAAATAAGTTAAATACTCACTTAATATCTAAATTTGATAAATCAAGAAACTACAAAACTGTATTATTTAGAGATACAATCATCAGTAGGAACACAAACTGAAATTCAGGTTAAATAAGACCCAGGCTTGGAAGAAGTACTTTTTCAAAATTAGCCCATATATTCTATTTGATCTGTTTAACCATACATATGAATTACTTTGATTTTTGCTGGGTTTTTTTTTTTCCTAATGAAGTAGTATCATGAAAGTCAAGACAAGAATTCTCAGTTGTCAATTTTAGTATTCAGCATTGTACTAGAAGTCCTGGCCAATTCAGTAAACAACGAGAAATATGTAATAAAATGTGGAACACAGGAGTAGAATTTGAGATTTGTGGATAATATAGTTGTCTACTGAGAAAATTCAGAAATTTTGAAAAAGCAACTGAAAAATTATAGATTTTTAAAAGCTCTGCAAGATGCCCAATTGTAAGGTTAATATTAAAATTATCAACGGATTTCCTAAGTGTCAGCAAAAATCAATCATAAAATACTGGAAAATTTATCACAATAGCAACAGAAACCAAAAAATATAAATAAAAGTAACCTTAAAAGAAATGTGTAAAACCTATGGGAATAAAAACATAAACATTTAGTGAAGAATATAAACAAAGACATGAAAAAATGGAGAGATCTGTCATATATTTGGATGGGTAAACTCAAAATTTAAATTATTCTAAGTAATCCTATAAACTTAATTCATTTATGGCAAAACCCCAAAAATATTTTTAACAAAAAATATACTAAAGTTATTCTGGAATAGTAAATGAACAAAAGTAAGAAAAATTTGAAAATGAAGAACACAAGTGGAGTGGGCCAGTTATTAAAGCACTGGTACACTGGTGCATAGACACAAGAGATCAATGAACAGACTAGATCAAAACAGACCCAGGTGTGTGTAGAAACTCAGTGTCTGATAAAGGGGGCAATTAGAAGCATTCAGACAGGATTATTCAATTATAGTGTTGGGACAATTATACAACGATATTCTCATGCCATATCTTCACAAATATAAATTTCAGATTGGATTACAAATTTAAATGAAAAATGTAAACTTTAAAGGTACTATATACAGAACACGTTTTAGAAAATGGCATCAAAACGTTTCAAAAATCCATAATTTACTTATGTAACTGTATAAAGAATTTAAACTTTTATATAACGGTTCCATAAACAAAATTAAAAGACAACCTATCAATAGAGAACATTGACAATACATATCACGACAATACATATCATGAATATTCCATACATATAAAATTTATTTTAGAAAGTCATATATGAGTAAAGTATAGAGAAGAAATATAGATGGTTAAATGAACGCTCAAATTCACAAATATTAGGGAAATGCAAATTAAAACAAAAAATGAAATAACATTCTGTCAGTTTGGAAGAATTTTAATTCTTCCAAAATTTCTAGTTTTGATGCATATAGTAATCTAGCAAGTCTCACAGACTGCTGCTGAAAATGTAAACTGTACAATTGTTTAGAGGGTAGTTTGAAAATATCTATCAAAATGTAAAATTAATGAACCATATCCCTTTTTGATCCCTTCTAGATCCTTCCCTAATCTTAAAATAATAGTATAAGTCTAAAAACGTAAGTAGAATATTCACTACAGCACAATGTAATAGCAAACTTGAGGACTCTACTTGTCCAAGAATAAGTGAATGGATAAAGACATTTTGGTACATCTATACATTAAGAAGATGAAGCCATTAAGAAAAAACAAGGCAGATCAGTATGTTTATGGTACATTTAATGGAAAAAATCTATTTCAAGAACTTTTTATACATATTTCTCCATATTTCTAAAATAATTTTAAAATATAAATTATATAAACATAGGAAAAAGCCTGGAAAAATAAACATCAAGTTGATAAGATGCTATTTCTGGAAGTTAGACTGGGAAGTGAGATTATCACATTTATTTTATATATTTTTTAATTATTTTAATATTTTTTCAAGGGGAAATGCTTTAATTTTCTAATTTCAATAGATAATTATGGTACTTTAAAAATTTCCCAAAATATCACTTTACATAAAGGAGAAACCAAACCCCAGCAAATAGCTCCAGGCAATTTGTCTCTAACGAGATTTTCAAATTTGCTTTAATCTGCACTCCTCTCCCATCTTTCATCTCCCCCTTCTATTCATAACCCTAAATTTCATCCATTTCCTCAATCTTACTTCATCTTTAAACTCATACTCACATCTTCTTTGAATGTGTTTTATCTCCATGAATACTTTGCAGTGATTGCCTTTTAAATCTATATATAATCACAGTATTCTACTGGAAATTCAATTAGTTATTAACATACTGCATTGAACATATTTTCAAAATCTATTAGTTTATATTTTTCTATTTTTAATGGAAGCTCTAAGAAGGCAGGATATAACTTAAAAAAAAGTATTTTGGTATTTTTCCTTCCTCCCCAGTCAACAGCCCATCTGGACAATTTTGCCAGCAAACATCCATAACACAGAAAAGTTCCTCCTCTTTGAAGACTGTGGGGTGTGGAGTCAGAAAAATATGGCCTAAAGCCTGACTACTGCATGCTAGCATTGTAAGAACCTAAGCTGTCTGATTTGGGAAAGACAATACCTGCCTGTGAGATATATGATTAAACCTAACAACATAAAAGTCCTCTCCCTCCCTTTCCCTTCTCTTCTTTTTCCAGATTTTTCCTATGCAACTCCAATGTGTTTTGACAGCCTTTCTCCATATCAACCCTCAAAGACAGTCTAGGTGAAGTGAAATGTATACTTTATCAAGAGGTTTGCCCCTACTGATTCTGCACTGTTTTATTCAGTTCTGAGTTCTTCCCTATGGCATTCACTGTTTCTGACTGTACTTACAAGACCCTGGTGTCAGGAAAACAATGGAGTGGAAAGCTCCTCAAAGAATTACAAATATGTTTTTCCCCCATTCTATCAAGCAAGATGTTGCTGGTTTTATTCTCCTGTTTGTTGGATTTATCCTTACACGAGTTCCCTGAATCTGGCAAAAGCTCAACAGTTCCAAGTTTCATATTCACATAATTTAGTGCACTGAGATAAAACTGCATTTTCTTTCACTGGCTCTTATCTTAAGCAAATCTTTTTTCCTAGAAATCCTCAGGAAAACTCTCCTGAAATCTCACTGACCCAAGTATGGAAAATGGCCAATACATAAACCAAACATGGCAAAATGAATGCCATGCCCTGGTTGATTTAGGAATTCCTAAGGGAATGGGATTACTTAGGTCAATCAAATCCACTGATAGGGTCAGCTATTTCTGAACCATGTGGGTTAAAGTGAGATCAGGTAGACGGTTGAGATAACTGAAGTACGGTTAGGAAAAATTAAACAAGGAATAGAGGCTAGATGGGAAATCAATTTCTCTTGTAGCCATTATTTAGAATTAGGATAAATTAGTCAGTGCAGTCTGTCTCAAATTATGACCTCATGGCAGCAATGATATATAGCAATTACAGTATATTTCTGAAGATACTGCTTTAAGTATAAAAAAGCTACAATTCTCCCATGAATTTCTCTACATCTGTGATTTTGAAATAAAATGATATAATTTAGCCTTTTGCAAAATCCCCAAAAAGGTAGTTTGTATATTTGAAATGTTTTTATGCCCATTTCAAGAGTTAACATAAAAACTAAAAATTGAGTATTCTGAGCTTTCAATTCTCTCCACAGATTTGTTTAAAACTCTCACAAGTTACACAGAAGAAAAAAACATGATTATTCCATAGTAAAAAAAAAAAAAAACACCTCTTTAATCTGAATAGGATGTTTCCATAAAAACCACGTAAGGATTTGTACCACAGTTCTCAACTAAAAATTACTGCAAAGTTAGTCATAAGCAGGAATTAGGCATTCTATAAACGTTTTTCTCTTTTTTTTCTCAACCTATTTAGTATTTTCAGTCAAATCACCATCATGGCTGATAAATCTGAGTTCAAATTCCAGAATCCCTGAGAGCAGCTTGGAATCTGTGAAGCTTACTGTAGCTTCCTTCCTCTTACCCACATAAAGACAAAAGCTTCTGAGTGACTTCAGCGGGAATCAGGATCTGGAACATGAGTTGACTGATTCACTATACCTTCCTATTCCACACACCCCGGAGGTCTGAGGACTCAGTTAATGGTATGACAAGTAGTATCCATGTATGCTTCAGTTACCAAGGAAGGGATTCTAAGTAGGATGCAGAGAGACGTGTAGGAGGATGTCTAGAAGGCTACACCTATGACGACAAAATATTCTGAATAAAAAAAATCAGACATTCAGATATTAGTCCTACATGAGATTATACATGTAAGAAGAGGCCTTTGTTCTATGTCCATGTTATCTGAACTCTTCCGAATAAATTCCAGTGGAGCATCTCTTGCCTCCCAAATTGACTAGTCAAAGAACTACATCTTCCTGAATACAAAGACTAATCCAAAACTATTTCCCTGAATTAGCGTGGCCACTCAGTGTCTATCTGAGAAACTGACAAGGATTGGGTGAGAAATGGTTTCACTCCTCATACCGACACCTATGTGGTCCTCAATAGAACCTAGAATGAAATTTAAACACTTTAACTTTTTACAAAAATGAGGTGACTTTCCTGGGAAATTTCTGATACTCTCACGTGCACTGGGGATTCCCAATTTAATAAGGGAAGCTCTCGATCTTGAGGATGGCCGTTATGAAACTTATTTTCTATAATGGTGAAGCTAAGCCAACTTATAAACACACCCGAGTAACCACCAGAAAATCCCTTTTGTTACTTAAGTATTGCCTCTAAGTCAAATTCTGCAAATAAACTCATTATCCTTCCCCAATGTAAGACATGAATTTCAGATATGTTAAGTCTCCTGGCAACATGGACATAACTCCCAGGGATAAAGCCAGCCCTGGCATTGTGGGACTGAGAAAGCCTTCTTGACTGAAAAGGGAGAAAAATGTAACAAAACAAGGTTTCAGTGGTTAAGAGCTTTTAAGAACAGTTCCGAGGGCACTTCTAGAGGTTACTTATAAAACAGCCAGATACTACAAATTGCCAAGGTAAGCCAAGCCCCAATCAACAATATTCCTGAAAAACCCAAAGAAATCCTAGGGCTCTAAACTCTGTATATAAAGCTTTATATTTATTTATTATTATTTCTTTTTATTCATGGGCAGTTAGGGGGAATCGAACCCAGGTCTCTGGCATGGCAGGTGAGAACTCTGCCTGCTGAGCCATCATGGCCTGCCCTTTATTTGTATTTTTCAGAAACTGAAAACCTCCATATTGTTCCTATACCAGATAAGTCTTGAAACTTAGAAGTACCAGTTTCTCCTATAACATCAACCAGTTGCATTTCCCTACTCAATGTCAACACCTCTTTTCAACCTGAAGACATTAGAATGGTAATTGCCCAAATATCCCTGAAGATTGAGAGAATGACAGCAAGGGAGAAATTGTGGCAGTGAAGTTTGTAGCTAAGTGATTGTCACTGCTGAATCACCATGTAGCTGTTTCTTTTTGGTTTCTACCATCTTGGAAGAGGCAAGAGTGAAATGCCTGAATTTGTGGCACTGTAACTATACTTTAAAATTTGCTCTATAACTACTTGTTAAACTTAACTTTGAAATTTACCCTCTTCTATATATTATATTTCACAATTAAAAATGTTTTAAAAAAAGAGATAGTTTCTTAGAAAAAAACAAAAGGGATAAAAGTACACATTATCATCGTTCTAACAATAAAAGGTGTTTCTGACACTGCAGAAACTAAAATATTTAAATGAAATTTACATTTTTGTTTGTAATTCCAGAAGCCCATAAAGTGGTATTTCCATAATTATGAAGAAGAATGATTGTATCTAATTTTGCAAAGATACTTCTTGATAGTCCAAGGTACCTTAAAAATCCTAAGTCAATGAACAAACCAAGCATACTGCATATACTATAGCGGCTAAGTGCATGGGCTTACAGCTACAGTGAGGGTTGAATCTTAGCTCCATCAGTTGCTACCATTGCTGGACAAGTTACTGGCCTCTCTAGGACTCAGATTTCTCATAGGTTGATGTTGCACGAGGATGAAATAAGTCAGTACACAGAAGCACAAAAGTGCCTGCTAAAATAATGAAGGCGTAATATGATTTTTTAGCTTTTATTACTATTATTTCAGGAAAACAACTTTAATACTACCTACCAGTTTTGTACAATTGGTTATCTTTTAAAATAGCATTCTTGACAATTCCTTCAAATTCAGGAATTCTTCAGAGTTTAACAACTTGAAAAAAACTTTAGATATTCAAGAACTAGTTTAGTTTAGCTCATAGCATACCAAGATTAGAACGTAGGTTTCCTAACACCCTGTTAAGTTTTTTTTCCCTTCTACTAATCTATAGATTAGCTTTATTTTTCAAACAGGAGAAATAAAATAATTCATTGTAAATGCATGGAAAAATATCTGAAATGTAAGCGTATGAAGGCAGTAAAATTATATTTTAAATACTCCTAAAAGTCTGAAGTTCCTGTGTTCCTCTTTGCAGGCCAATAAACAGAGATTAAATGTATAACTGTGTACCAAAATTCGGTACAAAGTACAACTGTAAATATGAACTGTGTGAAAACAGAAAACATGGTCAAACACTCAAATACTCCCAAATGTTTAGATAATCAATTTTATAAAGACCAAAACTGCAGACATAATCCAAAAACTAAGATGTAAAAAATTCTTTCATGAACTCTGTTTACTTGTATGGCTCTATTTCTGCTATATAGCTTGTTACTACTGAGAAGGACTGAGAATTACAATATAGCAACTAGCTGTAAGAGTGTGTTTTTAAGTCTACTTAAGTAAATAGAAAACATCTACAAAGCAGTTCTCTTCTAGAAGCTGAAAAACAGCAAACCTGAAATAAGAAAATAAACCTGTGACTACAATAGTCAAATATGTTGTCAGATGAATAAATAGAAACGTATCCAAAATACCAGAATAATTCCATTATATATCATCAATTCTTATATTAATATAATCAGCATAGGCCAATTGCTTTGGCTAAAATATGGAGGGGAAAAAAGCAAATTCCTAAACAAAAAGCATTTATTTATGGTCACTAATGCACAAACACAAGCTTGCAACCAGACAAAAAAGAAATACAATAGGAAAGTGTTAATCTTTACCCATTTATTTTATAAAAACAGTAGCAATGTAGAATATGGGAATTATCTTCTGCTGCCACACACGCAAGTTGTGAACATTCCAAGCCAATGTATACAGTTTGGAGGAGTAGGCTAAACACCAGCATCAACCATGCTGCTGAACATAGGAATTATTTCAAAAGGTTAAAAATTAGACAGCAATAATGTCTTCTTAATATTGCTCTCATCATTGAAGACTGAAAAAAATATAAACAGTGACTTTATAAGTTTAAAAAAAAGGGGAACAGGTAGGAGGAGAAACCAAGAGTCTGCTACAACACTGCCATACAGTCAAACCATCATACTTCAATATTTGCATACTTGATAGCAGCATTATTTTTACTGAACCGTGTGCAACTACATAAACACATCAAAGCAAAATATGGCAGTTATCAATCAAGATCCAAAAGAATGAAAACAAACAGGAAAATAACCTTAGGATGAACACACTATAAGTAGATGAACATTTACGGAGAAAAGAATCAGTATCTACATTCATGGACTGTTCCATTCTGCTCCAATGGAAGTGTCAACTCAATTGTCAACTGCATTTTTGGCCGATTTGAGTTTTTCCAGTTCTTATTATACTGCATGCTTGAAACAAGAGGGTCATAATAAATCCTTCTACACAAAGAATTTTAAGTAGACAGCTGAAAATAAATTTACTACTTGTAAACACACACACACACAAAAAAAAAACCAAGATTTTTTATCTTTAAACAATCAGTGCTTCCAAAAGCGCATTATCTTCGATATCGACCTCTCTCCCCTCGGTCTCTGTCCCGATCACATAATCGCTCTCTTTCTCTTTCTCTTTCTCTATCACGTCCTCTATCTCGCTCTCTGTCTCTTCTGTTATCTCTGGGGCGGTCTCGCTCTCGCTCCCGATCTCTTTCACGGGGTCTACTTCTCCGGCCACTGACAACAGCTTGTGTGCGACGAAGGAAATCATCCACCCTCATATCATAATCATGCTAGAAAAAGGAAGGAATGGGTTAAGTGTGCCAAAATTTCAAACGGAATTTACAGATCATAGTTATTTGGTAGAGAAAAAGAATCTAGAGAGATTCCATTATTAATTCACAAAATGTAACTGTGATATAGTTTAGAAAAAGCATTTTGATCAGACACCTATAACATAATTACTCAACTCTCATTCACTTCTATCATACAATTTCCAATTCAACTTGAATGAATTTTCAATCAAATCACTGTAAATAAGATGTAGGTTAACCACCTAGAGATGAGCATCAACCATCATTTGTGCATGCTGCCAATTATGCTGAACGACTTTGTTTTTCTAAAAACAGGCTAACCCTTACTTTGTTTCCTCCTGTCTGAACCAATTCTGTCCTCTTACAGTAAAATTAGGAATTTCTATGCTCCAGATTTTCTTTGAGGCTAAACTGCTGTTAATGTTTAACAAACATTAACGGAATTTGATACAATAGCCAATATGTACCTCACTTAGTAAGACTGTGAAATCTGTTCCACAGAAAGCTACTGATGCAGAAAAATTTGAAGAGAACTAGGAAGGGTAAGATGAGTAACCACACGAGGTGCCAAAGTCAGTGGTCACTGTGGCTACTTCTAAGCTTGAAACCCTGCTCTAATTTAAACTTTCTATCCTTGGATCTCAGGGTGCCTTTATTTACTGCACTTGCTTCCTTTTCTTAAGTCAGCTTATATGCACACAACATAAGCTTCAAAAACGCAAATCCCAGCTACTTTTTTTTTATTGTTTTGCATGGGTAGGTACCAGGAATCAAACCTGGGTCTCTGGCATGGCAGGCGAGAACTCTGCCCGCTGAGCCACCGTGGCCCACCCCAGTTATCTTTTAAATGTAGTTAAGTATGTGAGCTTTATATAAGCATAGTATACATTAACCAAAAATTACTATAAAAAGAAGCAGTTTCCTAGATCTTACACTCAAATTACGAGCACGTAGAAACAAACAATGGGAACGCCTCAAAATTAAACACTTTTGTGCATCAAAGAACTTTGTCAAGAAAGTAAAAAGGCAGCCTATGCAATAGAAGACAATATTTGGAAACCACATATCAGATAAGGGTTTAGGATCCAGAATATGTAAAGAGATTCTTCAATTCAACAACAAAAGGACAAACAAATGCAGGCCATGGTGACTCAGTGGTAGAGTTCTTGCCTGCTATGCCAGAGATCTGGGTTCGATTACTGGTGCCTGTCCATGCAAAAAAACAAAACAAACAAAAAATACAAAACAAAAAAGACAACCCAATTAAAAGTTGGGCAAAAAGCATGAACAGACGTTTCTCAGAAGAGAAATACAAATGGCTAAAAGGCACGTGAAAAGACATTCAACTTCCCTGGCTATTAGGGAAATGCAAATCAAAACCACAATGAGATATAACACTCATTAAATAGCCATTATATAAAAAAAAAGAAAATGACAAGTGCTGGAGAAAATGCTAAGAAAGAGGCATATTGATCCACTGTTGTTGGGAATGTAAAATGGAATACACACACACACACACACACACACATACACACACACAATGGAATATTACACAGCTGTAAGACAGAATAAAGTCATGAAGCATGTAACAACACAGACGGATCTTGAAGACATTATGTTGAGTGAAATTAGCCAGAAACAAAAAGACAAATATGGTCTCACTGATATGAACTAACATTAATGAGTGAATTTGGAGAATTTCAGTTAAGAACAAGGTTATCAGGAGATAGAAACAGGGTAGAGATTGGGTAATTATTGCTGAAGGGGATACAGACTGTGCAACAGGACTGACTGTAAAGATTCAGAAATATAGCACAATACTACCTGACTGTTGCACAGTAATGTAAGTACACTGAATGAAGCTGAATTGAGAATGATAGAGGGAGAAGGGCTGGGGGCACATATGAACCCAGAAGGAGAGAGAGACGATAAAGACTGAGATGGTTTAATTTAGGAATGCCTAGAGTGCACAATGATAGTGACTAAATATACAAATTACATGTTTTTGCATGAGGAAGAACAAAGGAATGTCAGTATTCCAGGATGTTGAAAACAGATGGTCATTCATGTTTTTAAACTTCAACTTTTGCATGAGACTACAGGGAGAAATGCTTATTTGATGCAAAATTTACATTTTGTCTAGTGCATTTCCTTATTTAACTTGTATGGTCAGTTTAATTGAACACCATAAGTACACAGAACCTTGAATAGAGCATGAGATTTTGTTGGTTTGTCCAGGTTAGTGTGATGCTCCAATAAATCAGAGTGATCTGAACAGTATATAAAGAAGTATTTGCAAAATTCCCTTGGGGGAATGGGGAAAGAGGGGAAAAAATTCAACTTCCCTATCTGGAGAATTCCTGATATTCTCGCATGCAGTCGAGACAACCAAATCAACAGGCAGAGCCCTTGATGTGGGGGTTTGCCCCTATTACCCCTGCAAAGGACAGGCTAAGCCTACTTAAAACTATGCCCAAGAATCATCCCAAGAACCTGTTCTGCTGCTTAGATGTTGCCTCTTCCTCTAAGCCAACATGACAAGCAAACTCACTGCCCTCCCAACTGGTACATGGGATATGACTCCCAAAAACATCCCTGGCAAAACGAAACACAAGTCCTGGGATGAGCTGGACTCAGCATCAAGGGACTGAGAGAACCTTCTCGACTAGAAGGGGATGGAGAGAAATGAGACAGGGTAGAATATCGGTGGCTGAAAGATTTAGACCAGAGTTGAGAGGTCCCAGAGGTTGTTCTTATGCATTACATAGATATCCCCTTCTTGGTTTGTGGTATACTGGAGTGGCTTGAGGCAAGTATCTGAAACTGAAGAGCTGTGTTCCGGTGGCCAGGTCTCTTGAAGATGACTGTATAATGCTGTGGCTTTTGCAGTGGGACTGTGTGATTGTGAAGGGCTGGTGTCTGATCTTTTATCTACGGTGTGGACACATTAGTGAAAAATATGGATAAAAATAAATAATAGGGGGAACAAAGGTTAAAATAAATTTAGTAGATAGAGATACTGGTGGTCGATGGGGGAAAGGGTGAGGGGTGTGGTATGTATGAGTTTTTTCTTTTTTGTTTCTTTTGCTGGAAAGATGTAAATGTTCAAAGAAATGATCATGTTGATGAATGCGCAGCTATGTGATGATGTTGTGAGCCACTGACGGTACACCATAAATAGAATGTTTGTATGTTTGTTTGTTGTTTACAATAAAAATACTTTTAAAAAATTACTATCAAAGGCCTGTGAAACTCAAGTTGTTAAAAAGGACAAGCAAATGTCAGTAAAAGAATCCTAAAGACTTCCTATTTTGAAAATCATTTGATCAATTATAAAAGGCACTTGTAAAAACATCATAGCCCATCTAGTCAACTAAACTTTCACTCAACAACGGCTGTATAATCCTTCTTGTGTGACTAATTAGAAAAAAGTAATTTAAAGTCTATTAATTATTAGTCAGGGCTCACAATTGTTTTATTAAATGTGAACAGTCCTATTACAATTTGATGCTGAAACACTAACATTTCTATAAGATAATGAAATAATAAGAATAAAGTACATAAAAGCATCTCAAAGATAAGCTAGGAAAACGACTGTTCTCACTGGCCTTCTCAAACATGCACACTCTTCATCTTAGCAGGAACACAAAAGGATGTTTACATGGCCCAAAACATATCCATCTCAAGCAAAGGAAAAAAGTCCAAACTTTCAGAGCCTACTTTACCAAAGTACTATTCTAAAGCAATCAAACTTAAATGCAAATGGTTTACGCTTCCAGCAAGTGTGAGGGGACAATTTCCACTTTTGAAAATAAAAGTACTGGGGTGCACAGGTGACTCAGTAGAATACCTGACTTCCATACGGGAGACCTGGGTGCAATTCCCGGACCATGTACCCTCCCAAAAAATAAAATAAAAGTACTATTAGGAATGAAAGTTAATGACATTTAATAAACAAAACTCTGCCCATTAATATAACGAAAACTGACAGGCCACAAACTAGAGCATATCTTTCATTTGTCATGCTTTAAAACACTGGCCAAAAAAAGTCTTTGCATCAATTGTATCAAATATTAACAATTGTTAGAACCAAATATTGGACGATAGTTACTCTGTTTCATTTCATAATTTCACTTAGCCGTTTGCTAGAACATTATAAGAACCAGAGGTAGAGAAGAGGTAAAAACAATCATTTGGTTCTGAGTTTTAACAAAATTTGGTAGAAATAAAAATGATGAAATGAGATTGGGAGATTATCTGTTAACTAACAATATAAACCATCTATCCTATAAAAGTTAACTGAGTCAAAATATTAAAAAAAAACCACTCAGAAAATACCTATTAGCAATATTAAATATATAGCTGTAACTGAGGATCCAACTACAGAAAATAAATATCCAAGATACTATATACCAAGTACATTACTTAAAAGTTATATGTAGAAGTTATCTAATTTAAGGATTCACCTGGTAATTTGATCAGTACAAAAAGTATCTCTATCTAAATAATCTAAAGAGGGATGATAAGCCATTTTTTTTAAAAAAATGGGTTGCAAATTACTCCAAAACTATATGGATTAAGAATATGATATAGTCATCACTCAACATAATGTTATCCCCCACATTTAAATTACCTACAGAATTCTAAGTAGTTCCCTCACACCTCTGCCTTCTCATGCACTTACTACTCGTTTATCTCTGTATCTTGCTTCATGTGGTACGGGATGATGTCCTGAGTAAGGGGGATGAGCTTGAGGAGGTGGAGCATGATGCTGATAGTAAGGATGGTGTGGAGGTTGTTCCATTCCTGGATATGGGGGCTAAAAAAAAACAACAAAAAAATATCTATAAGAATCTACCAAACATCCTTGTGAACAAACAAACCATTCTTAGAATTCCCCAACCAAAGCACCACTCCAAAACAAATAATTCAATCTGAATTAGCCATTTACTTTATTTATTTGCATGGGCAGGCACCTGGAATCAAACCCAGGTCTCTGGCATGGCAGGCAAGAACTCTGCCTGCTGAGCCACCGTGGCCCACCCTAGCCATTTATTTAATAGTATTAAGAGTTTTCAAATACTCTATTTGCTTGTTGAAAGCACAATGTGTGTAATAAATTCTCTAACTTCACATCTTTTAAGATTTAACATATTTATTCTTTCCTGTCCATATCATCTAAATAATAATTGAAATAGTAATCACTGTCATAGTAATTACTGTATACCAGGAAATTTTCTAAGCACTTTACAGATCTCATTTAATTCTCATAGCAACCCTACAAAATAGGTACTATTATTCCCAGTTTACAGAAGGGAAAACTAAAGCAGCATGAAGTCAAGCAACTAGCTAATGTCATGCTGCTAGTAAAGCAGTAGGAGGTAGGATGCAACTTCAGATATCTAGGCTCTAGAATCCATGATTCTTAACCATTATGTACAAATCTATCCTTAAAATTAATATTTTGGATATCTTCAATACCTTAAAATAGAACCTAAAAACATCCAGCTTTCTTAAAGGAAATTAAAAATTCAGAATAATTAAGGTTTAATTAACCTTATTTTATACAGAGCTAAATTTACCAAGTTTATGAGGTACTACACAAAACTTCACACGTATTTCGTAAATTTGTCTTTTCAACAATCTTAGGAGATTGATACTATTCCATTAAAATTGTAAGCCACACAAGGACAGGCATTATATGTCCATTTCACGCACCACTGTACATTCAGAGCAAACAGTGCCTGCACAGAGCAGGCTGCAAACACCTGTCTGATGAATCCAAGAAAGAACAAATGACCACTGAGTTTCCAAGATTAGGGGAATTAAGAAAGATATTATGAAAACTTGCCCCAAGTCAGAGCTGGGAAAAGGCAATATATTTGAACCCAGGCAGAGTCTGTAGTACTAACCACTATGTATAAATATTACACTGTCCTATGAACACAGATAAACACTTACTCATTAATCTCTAATTTTTAGAAATACTGTGCATTTTTAAAATCAGGGTATTTATTGTAAGTCTCTCAATGAAAAAATGGAATTATACAAACCATTCCTTGCCAAGGTGGTGGTGGTCCCATGTTATGAAATTCCCTCACATAATCATTGTATGACTAAAAAGAGAGACAATGTCAATATTAAATACAAATCATCCCAGAATACAAAAATCAATGAGATCCTGATTTCATCTACCATAGATGTATAAAATGAAATGCTTACCCCATTTAAAAACACATCTCGGCGAACTCCTGAAAATCGTCTGTTGGGAATAAGATTTGTGAAACTAAATTCAGGTAATTCACAAACTAGTTCCAAGAATGTAATTCAAAACTAAGCAAGAGTGAACCCAACTTACCTGTCTACTTCCTGGTATCGTGGGTCCTTTAAATACCCTGTTCAAACATCAAGCATTTTAGTAAATTGAATTTATATATTTCTATTATGGCATTATAACTTTCTTACCACTCATTTCAACTTTTTCCAGGCATACGTACTTTAAGTGATGCTAATAATATATTATTCCATTTTCAAATTTTTTTTTTCCTGAGATTACATGATACTCTGGGAAGTCACTAAATAACTTAATGATATTACAGAATAATAAACCGTTAGAGAAGCTTTCATACATATCTTCTAAGTCAGTCCCCAAAGCTGGCTAGACAGGAAATTTCTTCATTTTGCACCACAGTAATGTTAAAGGCAAAGAAATAAGTATGAAGACACTGTAGTAGGACTTCCTTGAAACAAATCTGCCATCTTGGGTATACATAAGCCTTGTTAGGTCAATGTGAGATTGTTTTAAAAATGAAAACTTAAGGGACAGGGAACCAAAAACGCAAAATTGAAGATGTACACATTTTAAATCAAAGAACCATACAGATAAGAGAAGAAATATTCTTTTTCTCCCTTCTTTGAATAAGGGCCCAGGGAATTAAAATGTTAAAAACATCTGAGTGGCCATATTACTGGGAAAAGTTAATTTTACTTTCTAGAAGAGTGTGTCATTTTGGGAAAGACTGAGGTTTATAAAACCACTTTTTATGCACTGCTCAATATCAGCAATTTTCAAATACCCGAAAATTTTATAAATGTATCACTGACTGTTCTTTTAAATAAATACTATCTTCTCCTGAATATAGTCTGCCTTTTCTAACCTCAGAAAAAGACAAACTAATTGAAAAAAGTTGCCTTTACACCACAAAACCAAATATTCCTATAAAAAAAAATTTCCTCTCTAAAAACATGAAATTAAAAAGTTTTATTTAAAAAAAAAATGGAACAGGGTGGGCAACAGTGGCTCAGTGGCAGAGTTCTCACCTGCCATGCTGGAGACTGGGTTTCATTTCCCAGAGCCTGCCCATGTAAAAAAAAAAAAAAAAGAAAGGCATACATCCATTTTCTAATTAAAGCTATATACCACATGGACTACTAAATATCACAGGGAATAAAAAGTATAGCAGAGTATATAAAGTCATTAGCTTTCCCTAACTTTAATTTTAAAAAAACATGTACAGGTGTTTTCATTTTTACAATAGCTGTAAAGTAAAAATTTCAAATAATCAATAAATTTACGATGAGGAACCAAACTGGAATAAATTAGACCTTAACAAAACAGGGGAAGAACTATTAACAGTTTCCTAAGGTTTAAGTACTCATGTCCTAAAAGTTCTCTCACTTTAAAAGTTTTTTAACTTTAAGTCAAATAGCTGCAGGATTATAAAATATTAACCTGGTCTCTGGTGAAACTCAGGGGGATAGTCAATCCTTGGTTTCTTTCTGCTGTTATGAATATCATAATCTTCTGGTCGACGCCTACACAAATTAGACACATTAGAAATTAAACCAAAAACTGCTGGGAGAACAAACATTAAATCAAGAGTTTTGACAGAAATAAGAGCAAAGAATAGCCCAATATTTCCTTTTAAAATAATACCTTAATTTCTGATAAGCAAATAATCTCAAAATTCCTATATTTTAATTTTTTCAAATTAATTACTACATACCAAATGTTAACTATATTGCTGGAAGCAGCTACCACTTTGCAATCTCATGCTATGATGAGACATTTGGAAAGAGCAATCTGCCCAAAACATGTAAATCACATTTTAGTATTAGAAATAAAAGTAAATGAGCTGACCTTAAATTAACGTAAAGACCCATTTAATAAATAAGATACTTTCCCAAATAAGGTCTACACTGAGGTGTAAAATAAACAAAGAAAAAATCTACCATAATTATACAACAATAGGTAAATCTTAACCTGTATGTTTAAACTTATTAATGCCATGTTAGGATAGTCTAAACAAAATTAAGAAATTTTTAAAATTTTCTTCTGCTTTGCACAAAATCATATTTTTCACATGATCACACAGAAAATACTATCAAATATGAATTCACAGGAAAACTTTCAAAAATCTTAATATTTTGAGAACCTAAGTTCTACAGTTATAAACATTTATGAATTAAGGGAATTTTTTTTCAGAGACAGTGCCTGAAAACAAAATTGGCTTTTATAAATAGGCAGCTAATGGATCAGTCTTAACATTTATAAAACTAGTTCAACGTAAATTCTTTAGAAGGTGAAATTTTACTGTCTCTGCTGCGGGCTGCTCTTTCCCATCTTCCATAAATCTCGATGGTTATTGTAAAGCACCATTAAATATACTTCATTTTACTTAGCATTTAATGAAGAGCTAAACAAAATAAAAACAAAAATATCCATTTTTTTAGTTAATAAATTATCTTTTTATCCATAATGTCAAGTAAAAGTTCTATAACCTGGCATCACTAGTTTTCTAGCTATTTTTCTGAATACTGACTGCTTTCATTAACTTTTGCACACAAGTTTAACTGTTTATTTACTCAAACTGCAAAGTTAAGCGCAATAATCCCAAGCCCCCCAACAGAATAAAAAGCAGTTGCATCTACAATAAATAAAACTAAGAAAATTAAAAGCTGGTTTAAAAAATAAACATACCGCTTTCTTGTAGTTTGGGGAGTGCATTTACGACCGGTATAAAACATGATATGAACAGTTCATATAGTAGTCCAACTACTGACTTTAAGCTGTAAGCCACATACATAAATGGAGGCCCTGGCAGGCTTGAGAGAAGGTGTAGTGGTGTAATAAGTATAGTTTGCAGTCCATTGCAAAACTGAGGTAAAACTTCACTCGTTTATATTGTATTGCACTGGAAACCTCTTATCTTAAAACTTCAAAAGACATCTCGGTGTTCAGTCCTTTTAGGCCCAAAATAAGGGGACTCTGCCAGGTTTCCTCCTACCTATTCGACAGTGTCCTTTTTAAGCTCAAAGAAATGGGGACTCTTGTTGGATTATCTGTACCTACCACAGGATGTTTCCACCAAAAGGAAACTTAACCAAAGGTTGCATCCCATCAACCACACATCCAACAGTCTTTAGCAGAATATTTTAGATTTAGCTGTATGCAAATCTATACAGGGAAAGGTGTTGGGTAGAAGGGCTTAAATCAGTCCTTTGCAAAGACTTCTCCAATTCTGTAACAAGTTAAACCCCTTTCCTTTTCCTGGAAAATGCTGTTTAGTTCATAAAGTAGTGATCAATAACCATGGCGATCCTCTAAAAAACACTTTTAAGTCCACAGGTACTGCCAGCATCTGGAAAAGTTGTAAACAGACACAGCAACAGCCCTTCTTTTTTGGTTTGTTGCCGGGTCTCCCAGGGCCACTTGATCCCCTTTGGAAAGAACCTATCGTTTTCAGAAGCTCAGCAAGATGTGTGAATTCAGTGGGTACATGTTAGAGAATATTTGGCAATGGGGTTAACACAGCACGGTGATAAAATTTGAAACAGTCCCAATAATGCTCCTCTTGAATATCAAAATAACTTAAATATTTTATCCTCTAAATGAGGCGTCATCTTCTGAAAAAATATTAGTGATCCTTTATAAAAGTCCCATATCTGATAAGGCTTATCCAGAGACACACCTGAAAGAAAAGGCTTTTTACAAAATATTAACAATTTTTGCAAATAAAGACTTTCTCCTCTTCCTCCTTTCTATCCTGTTCTTAGCAACAAATGCCTACCTCATTTCAATTGTGCACATTGTATTAACAGAATATTAACTAATCTAAACTGGCTATGGCTCTTTAGCAAACACTTTTTTCTGCATAAGGAAAGATCCCCATTTTCCTCTTGAAAAATGACTGAGACCAAGGTGACCATGTGAAATCCTCAATGAAGCCACAAACTAGTCCATGCAGCTTGATTTGAGGATTTTCTCTTTCTTCTTTACCGCAGGACAAACTTTTGACGAATCACATTCCTCCATCATGTTATTCTGATACATGTGCCTATTATCAGTCCAAAGAATGTTTCTAACCTTCCCACATCCCGGACTGGTTCTCGACGGGATGGACGTCCTCTTGATCGGGGTTGAGAATGCATTCTTCTCTTGTGACGCATTTTATGAATGACCTGATACAAGTCAATACTTTCATCAGGGGGAAATAGAAGACAAAGCTGAGTTCCACATTCAAGTTCAATTTCCTAGAATAGGAAAGCAGTAATTTTACAAGGACAAACCTTTCAACAGACCTGTCTATTCCTGATGTACAAAAATAAAAACAGACTGACTTTGAGGTTTCCTTCCCAAAGCTGATGATCAAATGGTTTTCCAGTAAACTTCTAAATATATAAAACCTTTCAAAAATGTTTCATGTCTTTATAAAAATGGTTAAAAAAAAAAAAAAAAGTAGAACCTCCAAAGCTAGAGAGACAAACAGTTGCTTAAAACTGGCAATCGTCCTCCACAAGGGATTATTTCGTTATGCAAAAAACGGAATTACCTGGACAAAGCCATTCATCTTAAAACAGTAGGAGAAAATACATATATTAATTTCCAAAAAAATACTTGTATGTGGCATCTAATTTGTAAAAAATTAGTATCTTAATTCTTCAGAACAGAAATCTAAGTTACATTAACTGACTGAAGTTTATTGACTAAACTATTCATATGTTTGTGGGTACCAACTTCGATAATTACGAACCACTAAATTCAATGAAACAGAGGCAGCAGACTAATCTATGAAAAGCTTTTTAAAATTAGGTTTATCTGCAATTAGCATTTTCACTTATGAGCAATAAAGACAGAACAACGTTACTTCTGGCTCAGAATTACGTATGGGAACATCAGAGTCTAAAGTTTTGGTGTACTTTAAATCACTTCACACTTTAATTTGATTTTACAGACTTGAAAATTTTAGTGTAAGTAAGTACTCCCACTCTTCATAAAGCGTTCTTCTATTCAAAAGATAGTAAATGGCATTTCTAAAATGTATCATATAGGTGCCTACCTATGCAAAAAATAAAATAGAATGTATTACAAAGTGCAGAATTTGCTAAACAGTAATACTATGGGAAAAAAAAAATAAACTCAGACCAATTCCCTTCGAAATGTTTTCCTTCAATAATATTAAAGAAACTATAACATAAAGCTACTGATTTCAACACTAATAGAGATCTTATTAATCAGCTGTAATCATAAGTGAACATGCACTCCCTTAGTCCTTCACATAAATTCTTACAGAAATAGTTAAAAAAAAAAATCCTTCAAAAAGATATCTCAAAGGATCAATTAAATGTATGCTTTAAAATATCAATTAAAATGACAAACCTGTCCATCACGTCCAATCTTTACTGGCTTATGTTCATTCCAAGGATTGGTGAGATGAGCTGACTTAGTGAAGGGTAATTCACGCCTAAATACAAGGTAATATCATTACAATCTTTTGCAGAATACCTTAAGGACTTTATTCTACTTAGTGAAATCCTATGTTAATAGTAATTTAAATGTAACTAAAATTTAAAGAATCACTTTAACTGGCAGAGCTTATTCTATTATTCTCTACAGGAGTTCTTAGCATATTCTCTAAAGTCTTCTTAATAAAGCTGGAATCAAGACAGTTCTGGGTTTAAATCCTGACTCTCTCAATTCCTCTGTGCCCGAGTTCCTTAATCTTTTAAATGATATGACTTATGTTATGTGAGATGGCTTATGTAAAATGATTAGCATTGTACTTTGCTTCTTGTGAACTCAAAAAAATTATAACTGATCAACAAATGTAACCTTATTCTGGCTGTTAACACAAAATGAAAATAGATGGGTTCCCTAGTCCTGGTTCAGGGCTTCTTTCCCACATTCAATAAGGCAAAGATATTCCCTACCACCCATGGGATGGCTCTCAAGTTGGACAATACAAATGTTTATTTATAAATTCATATATTTGTGGTATTAATTATGCCCTCAACTTACTTGACTACTAAATCCTGGCTCTAACCTCTGAGACAGTTTCATCAGGAAAGATGAAAGTGATAGGACAAAGTAGCCTCACCAAACTTAAGTAATTCTGTATCAATCTGGCACCATGCTGAACACAAAGATGACATGTTATAAACATCTGTTAGCTGCCATGGAATAATGAGAAATTAATAGAATTCAATAACGATTTCAAATAATCATTACTGAAACAAACTGAAACAAATACCAAATTAAATTCTTTAAGTATTTATTATATTATGGTGGCCCCAGGGACATACAAAGATGAGCAAGATTAACAGCAGCTCGCATCCCCAATTTTTCTTCCACAGCCATCAAAGAAAAATAAGCGCATACAATCATTTCATAAAGGCATGTGTGCCATAAACAGAACGCAGAAAATTTTTTTTAATGGGGGGTAGGGACCAGATATCTATTTGTGAGGGAAAGATAAGTAATCAGAAAATGTTCCCTTAAAAAAGTGGCATATGAGATGAGCCATAAAGAGAGTGACCCAGGTAAAGTCACATGTTGAGAGGTAAGGTAGGATTACGTTTGAAGCAAAAAGGGCTTGAAAAAAGGCACAATGGAGAAAAACACAGGCAAGCTGGTCCAACAGACATGGCACATAACCATTTATTCTAATCTTACACACATTTTCTTAAGAGTGAACACTGAATACCCAAATTTTATAATTTTTTAATACCTCAGAAAAGTCTGGACATTTTTATAAGAAAAGAGAAGTATGTCTAAAGGTGAATTAACAAGGTGGCATTTGCATGGCGGTGGTGATGTGTAGTATGGGGGAGGAGACAGAGAGCGATGGAAATGCCCATTAGGTATTACTAAAAAGCTTGGATTCTGGGTCTAATACACATATTTAACTTCATATCAAAAGCAGCTCAATAGACAAAATAAGCCCAAAACGAAAGAACAATTGTTGCATAGTCTCCTTTAGAAAATGTTTATATGAAAACGGGGGCCAGATTATAAGCTCCTATAGCAGATACATTTATCTGGAGTGGTAATTATTATTTCTGGATTTTGAGAGACTGTTTTATATACATATAACGTGGTATTTAGAGACAAGAACAAAGCCAATCGGGTTGGGATTAAGGTAATTAAGAACAAGGGGGTAAGGAAAACACTGTCTATATTTTAGAACAGCACCTACTCTTTGAGACCAAAGGAAGAAAGGTTTCTTTTTGTCCAGAACTAAATTTTCTGAGGCACATAATCTAACTCAACTTGTAGATAGCTCACTCGAAACACAGGGAGCCCAAAATAAGAATGAGTGCCTTTAATCATGTATAGCTTAACGTATTTTTCTTAATGCATTTTTCTTTAACAGCTGTGGAAGAAAAATTGGGGATGCAAGCTGCTGTTAATGTTGCTTATCTTTGTATGTTCCTGGGGCCACCATAATAGATATAACAAATACTTAAAGAATTTAATTTGGTATTTGTTTCAGTTTGTTTCAATAATGATTATTTGAAATCATTATTGAATGCTATTAATTTCTGGATATATCCTATATTAAGCAGATAATCAAAAAAGTAGGCAAAGTTCCTGAAGGATGGGAGAAAAAATGTGAAACTACTAAAGTTTATCATCAGGGAATCCCCTGATACTGTGTCAATATTAGCAACATCCGAATCAATAGGCAAGCCCTTGGTCTTGAGGCTTACTCTTGTGAAGCTTATGTATGTAATGGAGTACATAGTAACCTATAGTTACGCCTAAGTTACTTCTGGAAGATGAACTCTTTTGTTGCTCAGATGTGGCCTCACTCTCTCTAAGCCCAACTCTGCAAGTGAAATCATTGCCCTCCCGTGTATGTGGCACATGAGATCCAGGGGTGAAATTTTCCCTGGCGGCATAGAAGATGACTCCCAGGGATAACTCCAGCCCTGGCGACATGAAATCAACAATACCATCCTGACCAAAAGGGGGAAAAGAAGTGTAACTAATAATGTTACCAGTGGCTGAGAGAATTCAAACAGAGTTTAGACGCTAGTCTGAAGGTCACTCTTACACAAGCTTCAATTAGACATTGCTACCTATCATAACTTGCCAAATCCCAACCAAAACCATTCCTGCCAATCCTAAAGAACACTCAGGAGAAAATATAAGATTCCACAAAGGTTCCATGCAGTAGGGTAACTTTTCAGAAACCTACAACCTCCAGAAGGATCCCTGGCCCAGATAAGTCCTGAAACCTCGAGGGCCCAACCTCTCCAAAACATCAGCTAGTTCCATCTCTCTCCCCATATTACTGACAATCCCTTCCAACATGAAAAAGGTAGAATGTCCATAGCCCAAACACCCCTAAAGAGTAGGACAGAAAGATCAAAGGTGATGGTGGAGTTATACAGAAGGTAGGATTTAACAAATGAATGATTGCTGAACTCTGAAATCTGTTCTACAACTAATTGTTGCACTGTGCTCTCAAATTTACTGCTTTTCTGAATATATGTTATTTTTTATAAAAAAGAAAAAAGTTGTGATGATAAAAAATATTTATTTCTTCTAGCCCTCTATCTTTTGGAGCAGCTAGAAGGAAAAATCTGAAATGATGGTATGGTAGCCTATGACAAACTCTGGGATCTCTCCTGTAACTACTTGTTGAAGAGTGCTTTGAAGACTATTTTTTTTTCTTTGCTTTATATATGTTACATTACACAATTTTAAAAGTTAAAAAAAGGGGGCTTAATAGAGGATATATTTTTTTCCTTTTTCAAGATGTCAAAGGTAAAAAGATGGACTAAGATTAGATAACTAATGGTAATTTTACTACCCTAAATTTTAACTGATGTTAACAGCACAGATATTTAGGTTCGTACCTCTTCTGTTGCTATATATACTTTAAACAAGGAATCAAATCGCAAAAATGCAAATGAAAAGGAATATGAAAAACTAAGCCCATTGTCAAAAATTAAAAAACAAAAGGCTAACAAAATGAGTAACATTCAAAATAACATCTGGCACAACCAATCTAAAAATGGGTCATCTCTCTCCTCTTCCCAACTGAACATGATCTCCAAATACTTTCCAATGATACTACTAACGGTTCTAGTTATAAAACCTTAAAACTAATAAGCTTCTCCTTTGGCCTGTACAATCAGTCACCAATAATAATAAATGTATGAATAAATATCTTATCTCTGCTAAAAAACAATCTATACTTGTCTTCCCATAAACTGCCACTAGATTTGATAATTCTAGATTTGTTAATTTTGTCATTTTAACTTCTAAAAAACCATAAATTTTTTTTGTTTCTTTTTTGCATGGGCAGGCACCCGGAATTGAACCCAGGTCTCTAGAACAGTAGGCAAGAATTCTGCCACTGAGCCACCGTGGCACTGCCCTATAAACTTATTTTTAAAAACCTTAGGGGCAACTGGAGATGGAAGATATCATCTATAATCTCACCACCTTCATAGAGTATTAAAATAGCATGTAATTTTTGCATTTGTTACATGGAACATCTTTCCATGTTGTTACATGTGCAACTATTTCTGTATACCTTATATTCAAAAGACAAACTATAATTTACTTTACCAATTTCCTATTTGAGAGTATTTAGATGGCTTCTAATTTTCTCTGAAGAAAATGATGAAATGAAACTCCTTTCTATGTACAGAGCTCTCTGTTAACTTATTAAAAATCAGCCTAATCCACTAATTCTACAATTACCATTGCCCAAATATCTTCTAAGCTCCTACGGTCCTAGGGAATAAATTTATTTTCACAGGCTGGCCCTCATTATCATTCATCTTTGCCTTTTGTTCTTCTTTTACTAACCCACCTGTTTTATTTAAAAAAGGTGACTCTCCAACCCATTCATACACATCCATTCACGACACTCCAGCAGTTTCTGTTTCCGTTTCCAAAGTTTTCCTTCTGTTAGTCTGACTTCCTCAATATGGCCTTTTTATTTCTTTATTCTTATCTCACTCCTTCATACTAAGCAAAATCCAACACCTTAAGTCAACTTACAATTCACAAAGCATCCATGTGGTCCCTTTCATACTATTTTTATTTAACTAAAAACAATTTTACAGGTAACAGATTTGGGCATTGCTGGCTTACACCAACAATGTTTGGGTGTTGATACCATAAAAATTTACTAACATATTTGTTAGCAAGATAAGATTTCTAAGGGGTGCAAAGGTAGTTCATGGCAGAATTCTCGCCTACCATGCGGGAGACCCAGGCTCAATTCTCAGCCTGTGCACCTCAAAAAAAAATTTTTTCTTTTTAAATCAACAAACGGTGCTGCAATGGGATACTCATATGGAAAAAGAATGAAATATGACCTCCACCATACAGAAAAAAAAAAGATTTCTAATAAACAAAGAATACAAGACCAATTAAGGTTTGCTAACTTCCTTAAAAACACTACTTGCTTATAGTTAAATGATAACCTCTAAAATTGCTAGCGAAGTTAAAGAATAACTACTTTCCTAATCCAGAAGAACTAAATGATGTGTTAAATCATTAAGAACACAGACGTGCCAGTTAACTTCCCAAGCAATTGTCCAATTTAAAAAAATTTGATACTATACTTCAAAAAACAAGGACACCTTTAACATATTAAAGTATATACTTTACCTGCAAATCCAGTCAATTTTAAAGACACCTCCAAGCATTTTAGCACTCATTCCTGCTGGAAGCACCCAATGTATAGGAGATCCTCCATGATGTGATTCTGAAGAAAGTCTTGCAAACCCTAAGGGAATCCAATCATAACATAATATATAGATGCTAAAATACAGTTTTTTTAAATGTCCAGTTTATTTTTATTTTTACCTTGAAATTTTCCACTCTCTCTGACAGAAAATATTAAAATAACACTCCTTGTAGATCTGAACGCAACATTTAATTTCTTCTCATTAACAGGTAGCGTGGACCATACTCCCTAAACAAATAACATAAAGATCACAAATTGAAATTAACAGCAAATCTTTCATACTTCTAGTTGTATTTCCCAAAGAGCAGAGCTACTGATTTTGGTGTGTTTTAAATTCAAGTAAGCTATAATAATCAAGAAAGTTCAAAATAATGCAGCAATAACTTATGAAACACTCAAAAACATGAAGACATTACCGAAACTAACAAAATAATTAGAACAACTAGTAAAGACATTTTCTGGAGTCAAATCTCATGAGCTAGCATTCTATAACAAAACCAATCACCTACAACCTTTTTAAAAACAACCCTTTACTGTGGTAAAAATATGCTGTCTGAAGGTGAGTCACAACTTGCTTAGTCTTCCAAAAAAAAACTACGCCTAATCGGAAACCTAAAAATTATTAGTATTTTTCACTTCTTCATAAAGTGAAGAATTTCTTTGTCAAGATTCAAGTATTTCTCAGTTTTTCTATTTAAGTTCACATTTTTATGGATTAATGGTTTGACTGAAGTGACCTTTGTTTCACCTAGAGTCAGGCATTTAGTAGTTATTCATATATTTCTAAAGCACTGTAATCAATTCATTCATAAATTATTTTAAGATAAAAATAAATGGAATGAGGAGGTAAGACAGAAGATCAAATTCAGTTCAAGTCAATGTAATCATACAAATTAGGAACTTTTCATTCACAGTTTAAGCACTTAATTAATATTGCCTAAATCCACTCCAGCTGAAGAACAGAAAAAGATATCAGGTTATAGGTAATCCTCGACCTAGCCTAGAAATACAGATTATTAATATTGACAAAAACATGGTAAGAAAAATGTTTAACTTTAGTTTTATATTACAGTCCGTAGAAACTGTGTAGCTACTCATTTTAAACCAGGACAGAAGGGCACGTAATAATAGTTGCTGTAGGACAGAGTTGTATTTTTGTTAAAACAAAAAAACTTAAGAAGAAAAATTAGTATCTTACAACATCCTACAGAAACTGGACATATCCTTTTTGTAAAGTCTGGGGTGGGCCTTTAGGCTAACTCTTTCCTTTTCTTCATCCAAGTGATCTTACTTCTAAAAATAATAAAAGAACTCTCCATAAAGGAATAATTTATTTTCAAAAGGCTCTCAAGGTGTAAAATAAGAATATAAAACAAAAACCAATGAACTAAAATAACTTTCAAAAAGTGTTAACACAATAAACTAGCAAACGCATAAAGAAACACCAAAATCAAAGAAACAGATCTTTTACAATGTAAAATTAAATGTAATTTTTTACAATGTAAAAAACAATGTAAAATGTTTCCTCTTTGGATATTTATTTCCTTTCAGGAGTCTGAGAGCATTATGAATTGGTTAGATTGATAATAAATTGCTTATTGCTATTCTAAAGAATATTTCATGGTTCAAAGAACTCAAAGGATCTCTTATTAAAATTAATTTTCAATATCGAATATTCTGACTTCTAAAATCATCTTTAAATGATTTAACAGAAAACTCATAAATTTCCATTAGGTTGCCTAACCAACCACAAATCAGGTCCTTGTGGCAACCTGGTTGTAAGTCTTTCCAACTTTACTGAAAATGAAGTTAAGTATCTTAGGCTATTTAGACTTTATACTGGAGTCTACCTTCTCATTTAAAAATTTCAGGATTAGGAAAATTTCAACAGAACTGAGGCTAATACCTTAGCTTTGGCAAGAGACACATTTTCATGGTTGTTACTCTTTATGAGGAAAAATCTTGCATCCTGAAGGACATATTTGAGTTTACTGGTTTGATCTGGAAAAAAAAGAAAAAAAGAAATCCAAACTGATTAAGCAAAGGTCATTATCACACAACTGGGTGAAAACTGTTCTAAGAGAAATTAGCCCTCCACAACCCAGCTAAACTTTAAAAACTCACAATCTCCCATTCAACCTGGAAAGCAAAGCCATGGCACATAAAAATGCAAAGCTAAGACACCAGTATTTTGCAAGATGGCAAACCTAGCCTAGTGATGTTCCGATATATCAGATCAACGTTTAAATAGGAAAATATCTACAATTTTTACAGATTTCTTTTACTAGAATTTTCCTTTCAAGATTCAAAATAGACCACTATACTATGAAAATATATATATATCACCCCCTTGTCTGAAACCATAAATTACTCTTGAAACCTTTGTTGCTGTTCTAAAAGCTATGCAGTAAGAAGAGGACACTGAACTCTCGTTGAGACTTATATATTTTCCCCTTAATATATCGGAACATTACTACATTAAAACAAACTATTAATGGAGAACCAATAAGGTAAAATGACTTTTTGCAGCATGCAATGAAAACAATTTCAAATTTAAATGATACCTTTTCGGACAGCACGAACGGAAGATGATAATTTCTCATGCTTCTTTTCTGAACCTGTATTTAGCCAAAGTACATTTGTTCAGATTGAGCTTTAATAGAGATACGACAAAATTTCTACAGTCTTGTCACATATAATTCTCATTCAAGACAAATGATTCTTCCTGGTGCACCCACACACACACAAAAAATACTTCTCAATGTGTACGAGTGTTTTGCTTTTTGGGTTGTTTGGATTTTTAAATATATATAAATATATATATATTTGAACAGTTGCCCACTCAGAAAACTAGTCACTGAATCATCATCTTCCAAGAAAAAAAAAGTGAAAATTTTCACTTAGGCAATAACAGAACAGGATTAAAATAATAAGAAAAAGCTTAGTTTCTTCTAGTATTACACTGAACATGCCAAAAATCAATACTAATGGACATCAACAAGGTCACACTAAACTACAGCCTTCACACATTTTTTATAGCAGATTACACTAAAATCAGTCAGATATAATCAAAATAAAAGTAAAATAAGAATACCTGCATATGACTCTGATGCAGAACTTCCACTTCTATCAAAAACAATTGGAGATATGCCTCTAGCTCTCTTTCTTTCCTTTTTTTTCTCATCTAAAAAAAAATAAGGTTTTTATTTAACAATTACATTATAGAAACTAACATAAGTTCTGAAACAATGCATCATTGTATGTCTGGTTTCCTTAGGTATTAGTTATTGCTTATCTCTCCTGATCCCTCAAGTTCCTCAGAAGAATGTGTTCTATTTCAAAGACATTGTTAAAAACTATGGACATTTTGTTATTTCTCCCACAAATTTCCAAATAAAGATGAAGCTTTACCTGCAAAATCAAGAATTTAACTGCTCTGTATATTATAGTCTTAAATGAGAGGAAGAATACTCAGATGTCATACCTTTGTTAGGAATAAAATTAAATTTAGTGTTCACACAAAATGGCGAGTGAGGAAAAGAAAAGGCTGCAAAACCAGACTAAACCAGTTCCAACCAGGTGGAGGGTGGGGCCTTTAACGTAAACTTGGGGATTGGCACAAGTTTTGGGATTGGCGCCATTTCCTCATATGGGAAAAAATCGTGAGTGAGACCTCTCAGATAGGCTGTAACCTTTGGAGTACCCCAGCCAATGGGGAAACAGGGGAGGGACTTGCATGTTAGGCTTAGGGAATTAATGCTGCTGCCTCCTGCTGTTTGGCACAACCAACTACCACATTTCAGTTGCATACCTGTTCATGCAAGATCGTTAATAAATTCCTTTCTTCTCCACAATTGGGTGAGCCTTTGTTTATTCTCTTACAGGCACAGCTTTCTTTCCAACACCTTCTACGTACCAGGCAATAATTCTAAGCTACAAGCTACCCCACCATTTTAAATTATTACTCTGGTCATCACAATTCCAACTTTCATTCTATTTTAACTTCTGTTTAAGTTTGATCACTACCCCCATCCAAAAGCTTTCAGTTAAACATACAATAAATCAGTAATTCCTTTCTAGTTGCCACAGCTTTGCCAATTCCATTCTTCTTGACCATTTCCTCCAACATATTGTCTTTACTTTCAAACTTACCTTAAAATTTATCCTAAAATCTTAACGAGAGCTTATGTGTTTCTGTAGGAAAGATGGCAATCTTCAGTAGACAATGGGGTTTAGCCTATCTTTCATATAAGGGCCTTTCAATGCTCAATATGGGACTTTATAAGCATAGGTTTAAGGATTTAAAATGGAATGAGGTTCTTCTGTTTATCGCTATCTTAATTATACCATGATAAGCCTTTTTATTCCTCCAATGGGAAATAAGGAATATGAAGAGAGAAATGCATATACTTTTTATATAAAACTAAAAAAGAATAATCAACAATCATGCCTATAATTATCCTACTATATAATAACAACTAACTCTTTAAAAAGCTTTAAACAGGGTACACGGGTAGTTCAATGGTAAAATGTTCGCCTTCCATGCAGGAGATGCCCCCCTCCCCTCAAAAAAACTAGATTAAAAAGATAAAAGCTTTAAACAAGTTATCTCCCTTTATTCTCACAACAAGCTCTTGACAGGTTCTACCATTATCCTCAGTTACAGATGAGGACACCTAAATTAAGAGAGTTGGTTAGGCAACTTAGCCAGGTCACCCAATTCTTGGATGGCAGAACCTAATACGCAGGTCCTTGGGCCTGAGAGTACAAGCCTGAGGCACTATTCTGACAGGACAACTGGAAATATATTTACCACTATTCTTGAAAGTGGACTCCAGTTTTAATCTGTTTAAAAATGGAAATCACCAAGTACATTCTAAGTTTCTTTTTCTTTTAGTTTAGGCCGCTTTCCTTTTGTAATCTGTTAATAATTGCTTCTGCACACACGAAATAAAAAAAAAAAAAAAAAGATTGTAAATAACCCTGATTTCCTGCAGGGCTAGAGCAGCACATACTGGATAATTATAAAGACAAGCCAATTTAAGGCTAGCAAACAAGGGGGCATAACATTTCAAATAGCTTGCTACAGAGAAAAGCATTTATTTCCAGTTTTGCTGGCCTTCAAAAGCTTTAAAATCTTTTCCCTGAGGGCAAGCCATTCAAGTGAATAGACTGAAGCCTTTTATCAAAGAAAGACTGGGAACCCCACCCAAATGACAAGTTTTGTGCTCAAATCCAAAATTTGTCTGTTTGGTTCACTTGTTCCTAATTAGTGCCTAAGCATATAGTAGGAATTTGAGTCAACCAATGACTATGACATACATATGAAAGAGAGAAGAAAATAAAATCTTGTTAAACAACTTTTCTTTCCAACGTTCTGACACGTTCCTTTAAATGTTTCCTCTTTGGATATTTATTTCCTTTCAGGAGTCTGACAGCATTATGAATTGGTTAGATTGATAATAAATTGCTTACTGCTATTTTAAAGAATATTTCATGGTTCAGAGAACTCAAAGGATCTTTTATTAAAATCATGCAGCAAAATATTAGGAGCAGAAGAAAGATCTTGACCAACTATTTTATATAATGTTAAACCTAGCATCAGTATAAGAAATCACCAAAGAATAAACTTTTTCTATTAAAAATTATTACCCGACTATTACTCTCATGTTGAGGAACAATGAAAGTCATCTAACAAAGGTTTATCAACACACCATAAAGCTTTATTTATGCAACCAACAACATGAGTCACTTTTGCAAGGAATTTTCTGAAAACCTTGAGGACAAATAAGATAAACTGGAGTCTAAAAAAATCCATAGTACAGAAACTTATCTGGGACCCTTTGAATTTATTTAAACAATGACATCTAATCAAAAAGAACCAAATCACCTCATTAGGAGTTCCTAATCACCTCACTTTTAAGCCTTATAAAAACAAACTGCTTCATAAAGAGAAATAATATCCTGCATACTGAATTACAGTATTTAAGCATATTCCATATATACTTTAAAATAAAGAAAATAAGGGATTCAGATACCTCTTAAAACAACAAGCCTAATTGATTAAAACAGTAAGCTACCAACCAATTTGAAATGTTTTCTCCGTAAGAACAAAGTATCAAGTATCTTACTTCAGTATAGGCATCATTTGGTAACTTGAGGAAAATAAAATTATCTCAAGCACTACCTATGTAATTTTGATTTAAACAAGCCAAACATTCAAGTATGAAAAAATGTTCCTTAAAAAAATGATACTAAATGAAGACTATTTTAATAAAATTTTCTCTTATTCCTGTGTGTGGTTTCACACATTCTCCACGGTAACTGAACATTCATTCATATTGCCAATGCAGTTTTTGGTCCCTATTTATTGTTTTTATAGTATAAAAGATATCCCATCCATTCATAAAAAGCCAAGGTGGAAGAGTAGTAGATACCACAAGTTTTGCATCAATCCCTACTACTCATCCATTCAGTTTAATTCTTCAACTTCCTATAATGAAACCCCCAAACTTAGAACTCCCGTCAGCAAAAGGTTCAATTGACTAGAAAATAGTTGGCCATTTGCTCTATCGTATACACTGTATCAATGTGATTCACTAGCAATGTGCTTATGAGTAACAAAATTCTATGATAATGAAACAGTAAATATCCTATATATCAAAAGCATAAGTTCTTTCTTGTTTCCACGTATTGAGTATATACTGCTTCTGTAGATTTGATAGCATCTTCACATAGGAGCCAGAAGTGAGTATAATCATATTTATCATCATCATATAAATATCACGTAGAATGGTCAGGAGTCCTTTAAGTACCCCAACTGCTGCTTGCTGTACCCACCAAATTTCCCTCCAAAAGAGGAACCCCTCAGCCTTATGATTACAACTACCTACTATACCTACCTTTTTATCTCATGGATTAGATAGGGATAAAGTGGTAGGAAATGCGGTATTCAGCAATAACTAAGATGGCTCTTACCCAATACCCCACTTCCCAAGGAATCTACTCTTCCATCCTGTGCCTTTGTACCCTAGCCCTCTCTACAGACCCTCTCTCAAATAAACCCACAGGCACAGAACTCAAAGAAAAGTTTATGTTCCCAAGAGAAAAAGGGAAAACTGAGTTGTTTTGATTCTGTTTCCACAGGATGTAAATATTATAACACATTAATGCACAGGTTCCATGTGACTATACTTCGAGTATTTCAGTGTTTAATTAAGTCTTTGTCACATGGTGTAAAAATCTAAGAACGTGGGCGGTGCAACAGTCGCTCTCAGTGGCAAAATTCTCGCCTGCCATGTCAGAGACCCGGGTTCAATTCCCAGAGCTTGCCCATGCCAAAAAAAAAAAAAAAATCTAAGAACTTAAAACACCAAAACCTGAAACACATATACTTATACAGAGGCAGACCATAGGACTTATGTTCATTCATAACACAATCAATTCATAGTTGGGTGATGCCTTCACTACAATATACAAATCTTATATATTTGTAACATTCAACAAATTAAAATTAAAGATCACAAAACAATCACATTAATATCCTCCCCATTTCAAAAGTTTTAGAATTCAACTTAACACATGTTAAAGAAATAAACCAATCAAATCAACCCCATTCCCCGTAAAAAAAAGATTTAAACAGTACCTGATCCATCTGTGCCTGAACCAGATCTGACAGACCCGTCTGTGAAGGAAACAGATTCAGAATCAGAGTCACTGGCCTCACTTCGAGTGTCATAATCATTCCCTTCCTCCTTCTGGTCTCTCTCATCCTGTTCGTATTCTTCTTCTTCTTCCTCCTCCTCCTCCTCCTCCTCCTCCTCCTCTCCATCTTCATCCACCTCTTCATCTTCCTCAGCGTCATCTTCTACCTCTTCCTCTTCCTCCACATCTTCTTCCGCTCCCTCCTCCTCATTATCAGTGTTGTTGCCTTGCTCGTCAGAAGAACCACTGCTGCCAGTCTCATGGTCGGAGCCATACTCTTCCGAGTTCACTTCTTCCTTAGAAGACTGGCTGGATCTACTTGCACGTCTATCCACATCAAGCCCAACTCTCTGATGTTTAAAGAAAAAGGCAATCAGCAGTCAAATAACAGACAAGGTCAGGGTGCATAAACAGTTCTAAAAGCCTCAAAAAGAACTGATTTTTTTTATATCTGCAATAATATTTACTACCTCAGAACCATCTGGTGTAGGGGATTTGGCCCTCCTTTCAGGATCCCTTTTCCGGAGACTAGTCTTTTCAAGTTGACCCTTGTAAGGTTCTCTGGATGCACTGCTTGACAAACGGATCTTCCGATCAGCATCTAGACGCTTGTTTCGTTCAGATCTTTGATATTCCTCATTTTTATACTCTGTGACTGACTTTACTTTTGTACTCACTATTCTTTTGTTATTGCTAACAGATGAGCTTAGCGGCTTTGAAATCAACTGTCTTGAATGAACTGAAGGTTTTTGTCGCTTGGTGTCAGTAGATTCCATCCGGTCACTTTTTCTTTTTGATCCTTAAAAAATACAATTTGAAAAGGCATAAAAATGTTTGTGCTATTCCATTCATTTCAAAATGAATTAACATAACAATACATTAGGGTAAAAAAAAAAGTTAATTTCTTCTGAAATATTTTTATTCCAAAAAGAAAACTTAGCTTTAAAATACCGGAATGAATCATTTGAGAAACCTCACACACTTAAAAATTTAAAAAAAGATTACTCTTATTCATATAGAATAGGGTTTCACAGTGTTATGATTGTGCTCATGATGTTAACTGTTTCTAGAAACAAATACAAAGGTAAAGTCATTGTCTTCAGAAATTACATTTATTCTATTTATACTACTATTTTAACAAAAATTACAGAATGTTTACATACCCTTTTTTTCGTTTTTATCTTGTTCACTCTCTGGGTTATAGAGCTCATCATCCTGTTCTGGTACCTCGGTCAAAATATCATCTAGAACATTAAGTTCTCCATCTGAAAACAAGCAAATTAAAAATTAGCAGGGAAAACATCAGAATTAAAACTTTATTTTGGGTTTTCTTTCGTATTTTAATTTCTTTCCTAGAGTAATGAAAATGTTTTAAAATTGATCACAGGGATGTATACACAAATCTGTGATGATACTGTGAGCAATGGGTGCATACTTTCGATGGTTTATACTGGGTGTGAATATATCTCAAAAAAATGCATTTAAAATAATTAACAGGGAAAAATTAATATTGCTAAGCATTTATTTTTGAATATTTAGTACGTTGAGACTACAGACATATGACAATATAACCTTCAAGGAGCTTAAATTTCAGAATCAAGTCATAAAATTAATCCATATAAAACAGAACAAAGTAAGGTATTTGGTACATGTTTACAAAGCCAGAAGTAAACACCCAGGGTTATAAAAGAATATACTAGGATACAAGAAGAAAATGTCAGAACTTATATATTTTTATTTTGCCCTTTAATTTCTTAATTTTTGTAACTTTTAAATTGTACATAATAAATAAGGAGAGAGGTACATATGTATAATTTACAAATACATAGACACATACAAGGATGTGTACTGACACAAGGTATTTATGGAAAATCTAGTAACTTTGTACTGGAGAAACCTTACCAGCTTTTACCAAGTAATTAAAGTTAACATCACCAGTTAATGTGACAAAATCAACATCATGGGCCTCCTGGAACCATGCACTAGGATTTAGAACAACGCTTCTGTGACATTCTTAAGGAAAATGCAAAAATCTAAACTTAATCATGAAGAAACATCAGACAAACTAAAATTAAGGGGCATTCCAAATATAACTGACCTGTATTCTCCAAAACTGCCAATGTAATGAAATGCAAAGACTAAGGAACTATTCCAGAAAAAGTAAAACTTGACAACACAGCACATGATTTAAAATATAACTGAGAAAATGGTAAACTCAAAATAGGATCTACAGATTACAGTATTTATCAATGTTAATTTCCAGATTTTGACAGAAGTACAAGTTACAAAAAACAAAGGCCTGATTTTTAGAGAAAAGAAAACGGAAGTGTTCAGGGGTAAAGGGGCATCATGTCTGCAAATGACTGTAACAGTTAAGGAAAAAAAGTATCTGCCTTTAAATACACTTGATGTTAGCAGAAAGGATGAGAAGCAATGTGTGTATATAAATATATATATATCTATACAAACACATACACACAAACATACGGAGAGAGAGAAACAAATGTGGTAACCGTAAACCTTTGGGGAATGTGGCTGAAGGTAAAAAAAAAATTCTTTGTATTATTCTTGTAACTATTCTGTATACCTGAAAATAGTCAAAACAAAAAGTTAAGAGGAAAATTACTAACATGCTATATAATCAAAAAAGTTTTAGAGACCACTGGTATGGATCATTAAAAATATAATTAGTTTAGAGAAAAAGCTATGACTATAATGACTGTGCTGGTCTGAAACTGTTAGGTACTGCAAGGACCCACAGAACCTGAAGGACCCAGAACCTGGAGAGAGGCAAGAAGCTAAGGGATGAAATCCAGGGTTTGCCCCAAAGAAGATAAGAGAGGACCCATGGATGCTTGAAGAAAGAAAACACCCCAGCAGAAGCCAGAAGAACCCACAGGAGAGAAGGGCCAGAAGATGTCACCATCTTCCTTCCCACGTGATAGAGAAACCCAAGACACGATCAACCTCTCTTGAGTGATGGTATCCTTTTAAAAGCTGATGGCTTAATTTTGACATTTTCATGACTTTGAACTGTAAATTTGCAACCTAATAAATCCCCTTTTTAAAAACCAACCCATTTCTGGTATATTGCCTGCAATATAGCAAACCAAAAGAACAGTTAAAAACTCAGAACTCAGTACTATCTTTCCCACCTGCCACGAACAAAATACATCTCAGAAATACAAGTAAATATTTACCACTGTAAACTGATTTTTTTTAATGCACTAAAGTTAATGGTGGACATGTATATTCTAGTATCAAAAATATCTTTGTAAATTTGAGGTAAGGCAAAGGACAGTGTGAACTCACAAAAATTGATGAGGTAACAATTATATGCAAAGCTCAAGCCAAAACCCAAAGCCTACCTGATGTATAAAAGTGATATGGGATACAAGAAGAATATGTAACTCTTCTAAAATTGTAGGTAAATTATATTATATAAAAAACAAAAAACAAAAAGCAAATTATATATATATGTACATATACTATGTGTACATAATTCAAGAAAAAGGACAACAGTTCTCACTAGTTTCTCAAGAACCCTATAAGAAAGCCAACCACTCAGACAAAAAGAAGTAACTGAAAGACAAGTGTCTTGAGAAAAAAGAAAGAAGGACAGTTGATCAGGGAACCAAAAAAAAGTAACTGTTTCAAGAAAAAAATTGAAAACCATTATTAACATGACAAGAGGTTCCAAAGACAACTTGTGTTTGAAAGAAAACTTGTGTTTGAGAGGTAGAGAAGCCCAAACTACAACAGTCAGCAAAGCTGAATGCAGCCAAGGTCAAAGAACAATTCTCCCCGATTAACACAGGGGCACATTTAAGACAATCTTTTCAATAGTAAAGAAAAGGATAGAAGCAAAAACACAGAAATCTAAAGAGGAAACAGAGAAGGAAATAAGAGTACAGAAATAGATCACTAATATTAAACGTTTGTCAGTGAAAGAAAGGTAAGATAAAGAAAAGTAACTAAAGAGCAGAATTTTTATCCTCTTAAGCTATGGAAGATGTGCAAGTTCAAAGGGGAAAGAAATCAGTGATCAAGAATTAAAACAATAAAGAAGATAAGAAAGGAAGCAAAGTTACACAGAAAATGGTAAAGGTAACATATTCCTCTATATTTGCAGATAAACACAGATACTTTTAAAATCAACATATGTCAACCAAAAAGGTTGCTTTCATCCTCTGGATTCATGTTTCTAAGGACAAAAGATCTGACTGAGGACAAACACCATTTTTAAACTCTATTAATAAAAAACAAATAAATAATCTGATAGAAAAAAATCTAAGTTTTGCACATGTTTAATGTGCAAAGCTCTTTAAGTAGGTCTGGCAGATTTTGACAGAATCAAATACATTCGTAGAAGATAAAAAGAAAACAATTGAAACTATCAGAACAAAATAGGCAATTAAGTAAATATAGCTATACAAATCTTTTCATGAAATTACTAGTTTTTTATTAGAAATATCCCAAAAGTCTGAAAATTCTTATTAATTTTTACAGTTTATATGTATTCTACTTAATATAGAATTAAAACTATGTAGATTAATTTAAATCAATCTGAAGTAGAAAAACAGGCCTAAATCATGATCTCCCTACATTAAAAAGGCATTGTTATTTGAAAAATGCTTTTAATAATTATATTAATTGAATTAAAAGACTGGCTACAGTTTAGAAAGCATCTAAAGTTTTCTTAAGTCACTGAATATTAACTAATTAAAACAGCCTTGTCAGGTTAACATTTATTTCCTTCACATACATATACACATTATATTGAAACAAGCTATGTTTTAATCATCGATTACTTTGCCGATGAAGAAAGAGAATCTCAGAAGTTCACTAAATTGCCCAAATTCACTTAGCCAGTAACAGAGAGATGATAGTCTAGAGGTCAAATTTTTTAAATGTGGGGTTAAATTAGTTGGAGAGCATTCAAAACATCTTTAAAAAAAGGGAAAGGAACACAACACAATGGAAAATATTATGAAAAGGTCATACAAAATAGCAGATTAATTTCAAATTAACGCACCAGAAAGCTCCAAACTCCAGTTTTAGTACATAAGAAACTTTGTAAGACAGCAGCTACTCTAATGTGGACAAGCCTACTCAAGTCTGATGGATCACTAATTTGACAGAATCTAAATTTTCAAGCGTAGTCCCAAATCCATATTTTCACTTAGATTTTTCTATAGATTTTTCTAATTTTTAAATGTTGCCTCAATTAGAAAACAAAACAAAACAAAAAAGAGGATACCAGCTTGATTATCCTGTGCAAGGTTATGTGTATAATAACAAAGTCCCAAAACGAAACTGAAGCCCACAAAATTTAAGTAATCTGTCTAATATAAACCTTAACCTTGAAATTCCCAGCCCAGGAAAACCGTAAACCTTAACTCCAGGGATAGGAGAGATAATAATCTGTACCAGGGGCACAGTCCATTTTTTGAACCCAGGAGCTTTTGGATCAGAAGATACAAAGTACTATTTATTTCAAGGTTCAGCATCAGACTAAGACCTTGAGTATTTAAAGAAAGAAAACCAGGAAGTTGTACTACAAATCTTGTTCAACAAAGTACATTATATCTTTTTAATTCATTTAGTATAATTTTAAAGGTTTGGCAATACAGCAAAATTTCCTGGAACCTCCCTGTTCATCTTGCAATGTACATTTTACATTACATGGGTCTTCTCAGCTATTCTTTCTGTCATGCAAAATTGTCATTCCTCTAAATGAAGTTCAGAAACTTTGATTTCCCATCCCAACCAAATTTCTTGTCATCTGAAAAATACAATTAAGGTTTGAAGCATAGCATTTCAAATTTTCTAACCTACTTCTATTACAAACATAAAACTTCCCTTTTATAATGAAGACTGTAAAACAAATACATTGGTATCTCAACTACACACTCTATGCTATATAGAATGCTAACTAAAGTGGACTAGGAAAATCAATTTTGTCTTAAAGATTACTATAATGAAAGCTACAGTATATACATATACACACATTTACATATTATCTATGTCACTGTATGAATACATGAAATGAGAAACTCAGCTTTGGATATTAAATAACAAATATATTTAAAAAGTTACATAACTATTCAACTATTAATTCCATTCCTGTAAATAAACCATAACTGCTATACACCAGGAACTTGGTCAACAAGACACATGTACCTGTGGTCCTCATGGAGCTTCCAGTGCAGTACTGCAGAAAAGGTGCTACTTCTCAAACTTAATTCTTTATACATGGATAGATTAAATTTCTATAACTGCTCTTCAGAGAGAACTTAGTAAAAGCTAATGAGTTGTGCACAAAGTACTTACTTATAATAACAATATATTTCTCCCTTGTATTGAAAAATGGCATTTAACATTAGTTATAACAATTAATAGTCTAATGTTTTTCAAATCCACTTTTTGTACAAACAATTATCACCAAAATCAGATGGAGTTGGCAATTTATTCAGTTTTACAGGATTCAGCGTCTATGTACGGATATTATGAAACATAAAAGTGAGTTATCTGTTTAATTACACCACTAACATGAAAGTCTAATAATTAAGGAATCCATAAACAAGTGTCTTTTAACTGCTTTTAATTAATACAATATCAAATTTCTGTAACAAATTCATTTACTTACCAAGATCTTACAAGATTCATGAAATCAATGAAAAAGGTACCTAAGACTTGTGACACAGCTAAGATTCTTATAGTGTTTTTCTTCATAATTTCCTTATGTTCTACAACATTACTAATAAAGTTAACAACACAATAAAGATTTCAGCTTCCAATTCTAGGTATGATGCTAGAAGCGTGCCAATGACCAGTTATATGAGACTCAGCTTATTTGTAAAGTGGATTATTCTAGAACTCTTTCCATGCCAAAATTAAATAAGCAATTCCCGTAGGTTTGTATTTGCTAGTCTTACCTGAAGCATAGCATCGATCTTTGTTCTAAACTATAATGATAAGCACTTATATCATAATTTTAAAAATAGAAGCTATTATGCAAATTATTTTTAAAACTATACAAATGTGAGATAAAGAATTCTTTCAAAAGTTGGACAGTTTATCCTAAGTATTACTAATAGGTGATATAACTTCTTTCCAACAGTTACAAACTTCGTGCATTTAGATTACATTTTCATCACTAAATCCATTTCTAAACAAAAACCATCCACTCTTTTTCTTCAAACATTGTACCTACTCTATTACTAGCTTGTAAAACAGACAACGAATTCTTGAGAAATACCGAATTTTACTCATTTTGTATTTGGTTCACCTCCCCATACCACAACTACCACCCATTCCCACACACACACACAGATCACAGATCATATTCTGACACACCAGAATGCTGATTGAATTGATATTATCTACTTTAATAAACTACTTTACTACAACTTAAAAGCAGTTTCTTTTATTCACCTATACCATGCAATCCTATGTTCACATTCTTTCATGAACTACTTTTGGATTTCATGAAAGAGAATAAAAGCAAAATAAAGAATCTAAATAAATTAGAGACAGACTCAAAATCCCAGAGTTGTCAACTTTTACTGTACCAATAAAGGTTGGTAAGATAAATACTATCTATCCATCTATGTACATATATATTCATAATTCATAGAAAGGCATTGACACTTCACTTTTAATGAGGATCAGATATATGATAAAATACTTTTTCTCTTTTGAATCTCCAGTGTGTTACTATATTAATTTATACTATAAATTTATTTATAATTTATTCATTACATATTTATTATCTACTAAATTAAGTGTAGAGGAGAGAAATAACACCAAAAATACAGGGAGGACAAAAAGTATACAAAAGTCTTTCATTATAGAATCTGATTTGACATGAATAAGACAAAAAAAGAAAATAAATTAGTGTTTTGTAAAGATTATCCTGCAGCAGCATACAAGACTTATGTCAGGAAGCCCAGCAAAGACTTTTGTAGTAATACAGGCATGTAGTGATAAAGTAAAATAAGGTGGAGAACTATGATTTCATGGACTGTTACATGTGGCTAATGGCTCATCAACTCATTTAATCTCACAAATATCTGATTTACTGTCCCATTTTACTGGCAAAGAAACTGAAGTTCAGAAAAACTAGGTAATTTGCTCTAGGTTTCAGCTAGATTTGAACCCAGATTTGTCTGAGTCCCACATCCATGTTATTTGGGTCTCAGGTTATTTACATTTCTAAAATCTAAAATGACTCTTCAAGGTACATCTGAAAGGAGTCCTCTTAGATTTCCTAAGTGAAAAGAGAACTAAAACCTTACTATGACTGCATAATACTTGGCAGAAAAAAATAAAATCACAAAATGTTATTACCCCTAACTGCAATGGAAAATTTGGAGAAAAAAAATTAAATGGTTTGGGGGTGAGGGGCTTGGAAGAATCAGCCTTCTTCTGGATATGTATTTGAAGCAAAGTTAAACCATCATAGTCAAAAGCAAAAAAGACTAAATTCAAGATGCAAGATTATTGCTGCAGAAGGAACTTGGAAATAATCGACAGAGAAACAAAGACTGAATCCTGAAAAATATATGAACTGTCTTGGACAATCAGAAAAAGGAAGGTCAAAAGATTGCCCTTTTAGAAACCATTTGCTGTTAAGGTGTATGAACACCGAAGCATGAAGACTCTTCTGACAGAAGAATCAGAACACTCAAGGAAATGATCACAGGTTTTAAGTAACTTAACGCTAGCGATCATTTAACAAACCCTCACTCCGAATTAACCGCACAAGAGTAGATCTGTGAGATACATGGCAGGAGCTGTGCCACATTTTACTGAGGCTGTCATGGCAATCTTGGGTCAAAAGAGATCTCAAGGCAAAGCAGTAGTAACCTAGCCACTTTCCAACGGGTATTGATTCAGAATCCAGGATCTAATGACACGACATTCCGTTCTAGCAACATCACTTCTTCCTAAATTTCACTTAAATTTAATCCCTTGATCCATAAATTCCACCCTTGTGTTACTGGTTGTGCCCTCTGAGCTACGCACAACGTGTTTCTACCAAAACAATGGCCAGGGTTTTTTATTTTGTTAGGTATGGACAAATAAACATTATTTATAATATTTTCCAAAATAAACATTCGAGGAACAAAGCAGGGACAATTTTTGCCACTCTGCCTCATTAAAAGAACACCCAAAAATTACTTGTAGATGTTACTCGGAATTAATAACCTACCGCTACCACTTTCGGGAAATGCTCACTTAATAAACTAACAGCTTTGATCTTGTAATTAAGGGCTTTCGAAAAAATGCTTAACAGATACGTTGCTTGGGATCTCCGCATTACATCCGCATAATCCTACCAAGAAACAAACTAAGGTCTCGCAATTCAAAACAGACCCTCAACATTTCTCTCTCTAGGCCCCGCCCATACCGAGACCAAGGACGAAAACGCAGGCCTGTTCTTTCTCAAGGAGCCCAACTATCTCGATAGGGGCGACCAGCTCTTCGCTAGGCCAAACACCCTTCCCCACCCCCAGTGTCCCCGGTAACAACGACCACGGCCCGACAGCCCCTCTCCCGAGCCCCGCCTCCACCCGTCACCTTTCTCCGCACTAACCTTTCTCCTCTCGGCTGTCGGCCGCCATTGCTCCTGTTCTCTTTCCGCTGCCGCCGCCGCTTCCACGCGACCCGCGCGGGCGCCGCAGCCGCGGCAGCAGTAGTACGGTCCCGTCCGTCAGTCCGTCCGCAGGGATGCGCGCTTCAAACCTTGGCTTCTACCACTCACCCTTCTCGACTCGCCCTTTTTCTCTGTGCTCCTTCCCTCTCTCCCCTTTCCTTTTCTCTTTTCTTCCACTCCAGCGCCCCGCAGCCTAAACCCAGCCTTCCCGTTGGGGCTTGGACACGGGAGGGGAAATAAGGCAGAGAAGGAAACAGATGGCGACGGCGGACGGCGCTAAAATGGAGCCTGCTTCCTGCGTGAAACAATCCCGCTCCCGAAAGGCCTTGCGCTGTTTACGCGTCGCTCCTCTCTGGGAGCGTCATAGTGCGGAGAGGGCGGGGTGGCTGGACGTGGGGGACGTGGCGAGACGTCAGCACGCCGCCCAGGCCCCACAGCCCCGACTTCCTGTCAAGTCTTATTGGCAGTGAATAGATCCCTAAGGTTTGGGCTATTCTGCTGTGCCTTGTAGCCCCAGGTGGGTATCTTACATGAAACGACCCATGGAGGCTTTGACATTGTAAAATGTGGCCTTCTTTCGAAAGCAAAGGTACTTTATGTCGCTCCGCAGGATTCATGATTCAGTTATGGAAATCAAGATCTTATTTAGGGCAAGCTGTGTCCCCCCCTTTGCAGTCATCACTTCCTACTCTGTACCTGACGTTCTTTCTTATGGCGGAGTCCTAGGCAGTGCCAGATACAAAAGCATACTAATTTTGTTTTGTTTTTTAAATTGGGTAAATGAATTATTGTATTTTAATATAGTTCTGTAATTCACATAATAACGACTTTGGTTTAAACAGTTATTGAGGCCCTGGGGTGAAGGCTATGAAAAGATATACCAATGCAGATACAGCTTCTGAAGAAGGACAAATCATGTTAAAAACCTACTTTAGAGGCCTGTCAGATTCTGACATAAGGAGAAAACTGCAAAAAATGTTCTCAGGACCCAAACACCTACAATGACCTTATGAATAATGCCTTTTCTGTCTTTAATAACGGAGATAGGGCTGCAGAGAAGGAGAAAGCAAAGAAAAACAGAACTAAGGCAAGGGTCATAGCTTTAGCTATGAACAGTAAACAGCCACTGTCAGGTATCAGAAAACAAAACAAGGTACAAAATGGATTCTGTGGCACGGAGGCCCCTTCAGTTTCTCTCCCTCAGCAGCTCATCTGCCAGGACCTGATGTGACAGCACACCACCCACCCACCCACCAGAGGCCAGACCAGATAACCATGAGCATGAAGTCATGATCTGCACCAGCCTGATATTTCAGGGTGATGTCTGCAGCCACGTGTCACCCCCTCCCCTCTTGGCTTGGTTTTTCCTTTAAAACCATGAGCTGTCAGAAAGAGAGTTGGAGCCATTTTTTCCTTTCCTTTTGCTAGCAGGTTTGCATGCTCCCACCTGCCTGCTCTCCCTTTGCTCTCATTCTATTTCTCCCTTTCTCAATAAACCCCTTAAGCTTTAACTCACTGTCTTATGTGGAATCCTACAGAACCGTGTCTAACCATATAGACCATAATCCATGTCTAACAGTCACCTCAGGGCCTCTTGGGGCAGAAGCAACCAGAACCCGTCATCCATGTGAAGAGTCAAGGTACTGGAGGTGGGAATGTAACCGAGAAATGAGAATTTAAGGGATGGTTTTGATTATATCATTATATAAATATTTCTCTTTGCTTTCTGGTATATTAGAATAGACAGGGAAATTCCTGAAATCTCTAAATTGTAATCCAGCTGCTTTGATCTTTGATAATGATTGTATAGCATTTATCTTCTGCCTCTGTGATTATAAAAACCTTGTGACAAACCTTCATTTGTACCATTATCCAGTTTGTCAACTTTAGAGTCTTATAATCACTAAAGACAGCCCTTAATGTTTATTAATGCCCAGAACTAACCCACCTCAAGTCCAAAGAAATCTTGATAACCAAGACTGGATCTAACCAAAATGAGGCCTGTCTGACATGTGCAGTAGCTTAGACTTTAACCTTCAAGTCACCTATACCTCATTCCACCATTTTTCCTACATATGTTCTGTGACTAATCATCTAATTAATCTGTGGATGGTCAATAATTAGATCACCTCTAATTACATCATCTGGGGCCACCGTGCTCATTACTCTAAACCCTGCCCATTTTTTCACTAATAAAACTATCAGAATTGCTACCGTTTGGGGAGACAGATTTTGGGCCGATAGGCCATCTGCTCTCCCACTATGTGCCTAGTAATAAACTCTTTGTCTCTTTGAAACCCCTGTGTCTCAGGAATTGGTTATTGAACACATGCAAAAGAATCATGGCCTTTTTCCAGTAACAGGAGTGTCTCCAAGGACAAAGGAGCCCTGAAGAGAGAGTCTCCAGGGCCCTGTCCATGATGCAAGAAGGTGGGACACTGGGCCCGAGAGGGACCAAGAGTGTGTTGAGACCCCCCCAAGGGGGAGCAAATCCTCTCCAAAAGCTCTTCTGGCTGCCCCCGACCAGGACTGAAAGGGCTCAGGGCACATGACTTCCTGGATCTCACAGAAGAATATTGACCAAGAGTCTGCACACCTCAAGCACTCATGCTCAAAGACACTAGCTCAAAAGTATTTTAGCAGACCAGACCTGCCAAGACCAGCCCCTAGATAGCCCAGAGCTAGAATGGTTTACAGATGGAAGGAGTTTTGTGTATGGAGTTAGAAAGGCAGAATATGCTATTATTTCCCTGCAAGAAGTCATAAAGGCAAAGCCTCTACCCCTGGGAACTTGGCCCCCAAAAACTGAGCTTATAGCTCTCACTAGAGGTTTAGTATTAGCAGCTGACTCTAAGTAAGCCTTTTTTATGTTGCATGTTCACTCAGCTATCTGAAGGGAAAGAGGGCTGCTCACTAATGATACATCCCCTATCAAGCACAGACAGGAAATTCTCAGCCTGCCAGAAGCTGTATTGCTCCCTGAAGTGGTTGTAGTAATTCACTGTCCAGGGCACCAAAAGTCTGGCTTAAGGAAATGACAGTGCAGACAGAGCCACTAAAATGGCTATCGAATACCCTATTTCCATACTGGTGTTAGTCCCTGATCACTCTCTCCCCTCTACTACTCCTGTTTACACCCAGGAAGAAGAAGAATTACTAAAGGGGTCAGAGTTTACTTGTGAAGCAAATGGATGGTTCACTAAGGGAAATTCAGTGGAAAATTCTCCAAAGTCTCCCATCTAGGCAAAGATGCTCTCACTACCTTGGCATTGAAGTATGGAAAAACTCCAAACACCACACAAGAAAGCACCAGAGCCTCTGAGAAGTAGGCAAGCTTTTTTTTTTTTTAGCATGGGCAGGCACTGGGAATCCAACCCAGGTCTCTGGCATGGCAGGCAAGAATGCTGACTGCTGAGCCACCATGGCCCTCCCTGGACAAGCTTTTTATTGCTGGCAAGCTCAGAGGACTTCTGTCCAAAGTCTGAGGCCTGAATGTCCTTTGTCTACAGATTATATAGGAAAGCAAGCAGGACGGGAGTTACTATATGAACAGACAGGTACGATGCTATAAGCTCTGGCTCAGGGCTGATTTTTCCTATCTGGAAAGTAGACATTTTGTCTTGCTATGCAAGCAGGCCTGGACATTCCTGGGCATGCCTGGACATGACTGGGCAGATGCAACAGACATTTTGTTTCACTACCTCTTCCAGAAAACATGCTTTTACACATTCTTAAGAGTACACAAATTCATAAAGTCATTTCAGTAAGGAAATTCAGCAATAATAATTCAGCAATAATAATACTACTCATGAACTACCTCATTCCCCCCTTTTGATGATATTATTCATCACATTTTATTCCATAGATGTAGCACTATTTTTGCTTGTGGGGACAAATTTATATTTGTGATAGTTCAACTGGTGTAGGTCTCTGAGATGTAGTAGGTGGGAGGCAGTTTTTCTGTCCACTAAGGTTTCTACAGTTTGACTTACACTTTTAAGTAAACAAGGGAGGAGGCAGGAGTGGATAAGATATATACTAAGCAACACTAGAACACTTCCAATTAGAGTTTTGAGCCCTTCAAAAGTTGAGAACCATCCCCTGAACAGGTTCTTCAGGTCCCAGTTGTTCCAGGTCTGAACCGGGACATGGGCTAGGGTTCTCATGCAATTGGTGACTTCCTCTATTGCCTTTTCTTGGTCATCTAATTGCAGGCAACATTTGGAAAGTTTGAACTTTCACATACTTGACGTTCCTTTGCTAACAGTCAAGAGACAGTTGGTTTTGATAGATTTTTGTTTTGATAGATTGCTGTTCTAAATTTGGTTTGTTGCTGTGCCAACAGATTTAAAGCATAGGCAGTTTCATTTGTGATTAGTTCAACTACTGCCTTGAGCTATATGATGCAGTTTAATATGTAAATTGGGGACAAAAACAGCACCCTGCAACTTACATAAGAAAGGAGTAGTTACCAGTATATGGATAATATCACCAAATTAAAGTAAAATTAGTTTCCAGAAAGAATTATAGGTGGCCTACTTCTAGGAGAGCTAATACACTCAAGTGAAAAATAAGCCCAGAGGATAAGGAAAGTCAGGCCACAGATCTGGCAGGCTGGGGTGCCCACATGGTGATTCCTCAATTTTTGGCCATACATGGATCAGTCAGCCCTAGACTGACTGAAGCAAGGCTTGGAATCCAATAATTTCCTCAAGATTTAGTCATGCATAGACCAGCCAGCTCTGGAGTGGCTGGGGCAGGGCAGGGTTTTTTGTTGTTGTTGTTGTTGTTTTTATGCAGAGTCAGACACAGTGGGTTTTCTGGGTTAGTCTGGCACTTCCAAGATGGGGTTGAGCCATTTCCAGGTTTCAACCAGGAATGGTGGATCCAGGGGACAATCTTGGCAACTTTAACAGCTGTAGGGGTAGAAAGGAGGACCGTATAGGGCCTTAACCAGGTGGGTATTAATGCCTGATTTTTCCAATCTTTACTAATGTCCTGGGGTAAAGGAGTGCACAGGGGGTGTTAATTGTAGTGGGAATCTCTCATTTACCCAGCTGTGCAGTTGAGACAGCGTGGAGCTTAGGCTCTGGAGTTGCTTTCTTAAAGTTAGTTCTCTGAAATGTGTAACATTTCCTTGAAGTTCTTTTATCAGTGGTGGAGGCCATCTGAGCAAACTTTTAAAAAGGAAAATCCAGTCTGTTTTGTGGGACTGCATCTTACTTTTAACAAGGCTTTGGGGAGAATATCAATCCATTTTAGATTGGCTTCCTGACAGTTTCTTCAGATGTGATTTCAGAGTGCGGTTCATTTGCTCCACTTTTTCTGAACTTTGCAGCCTATATGCTGTGTGGAAATTCCACTTTATGTGGAGGATTTTGCTGAGATTTTGTATAATTTGGGTCACAAATGCCGGTCCACTGTCAGAGCCCAGGGAGCTCAGCAGGCCATACCATGGGATGATTTCTTTGCACAGGAATGGAACTATTTCCTGGGCCTTTTCTGAGCCAGTTGGAATGGCTTACACACATCCTGAGAAGGTACAGTCTCCTATCAGTAGGTAGTGGCATCCCCTTGCCTGGGGAAGCTCTTGAAGTTTACCTGGATGTTGTCGAATGGCATTTGTCCCAGGACTTGAATTCTCGGGGTGGGGGTGGGGAGATTTCAGCCCTTGTCAGGAGTTGTTTTGAGCACGAGTTACACATTTAACACAAACTGCTCAGGCAAGTTGATGCAGCTGAGGAATGCAAAAGTACTGTTGAAGAAACTGCTTCAGGGCTGTTTTACCACAGTAACTATTTTCATGATTTGGCAAGACCACTGCTTGGCCAAGTGCTTTTGGGATTGCTAATTGACCATCCTCAAATTTCCACCATTCATTTGGAAGGAGGGCACTGCCTTCTTTAGAGTTTCAAAGGTTCTCTGTTGTTCGGCTCCCCACGGGAGGGATGAATTTTCAGCTCCTTGTGTAATCTAATGCAGGAGCTTAGTGACTGCAGCGAAGTTAGGGATCCAGATGTGGCAGAATCCTGTGGCTCGTAGGAACTCATGGATTTTTCCCCAAGATATAGGTGTAGGTATTTGACAAACGGCTCTTTTTTTTTTTTTTTTAACTCCCAGGTGCCGGGTACCTTTGGAGATGTGAAATTTGAGGAATTTTATTAGTTTTTTGCAAATTTGGGCCTTTTTTTTTTCAGAGACCTTGTAGCCTCTGATTCAGGTGGACCAGGACTGCATTTGTACCTTCTAGACAGTCTTGTGAGGTGATGCTGGCTAAGAGTAGATTATCCATATATTGGAGCAAAATGCTATTATACTTTTTGTCGTGAAATTCTTGAAATTTTCCTAAGGGTTTAGCTAAATATAGTGGAAGAATTTTCCAACACTTGAGGCAGGTGCATCCAGGTAAATTGTTGTTTTCTTCCAGTGTGTGGATGTTCCCATTCAAAGGCAAAAATGGTTGACTGGTACCAGACGAATGCAGAAGAAAGCATCTTTCAGGTCAAGGCAGGAGAAAAGTTATGCTATTGCAGGAATTAAGCTCAAGAGGGTACATGGGTTTGGCACTATGGGATGTACAATAACAGTCACTTTGTTGATGGCCCGCAAGTCTTGAATGGTATTTATTGATGCCAGGTTTTCATACTGGTAGCAGAGGAGTGTTCCATGGGAACTAACATTCCCATAGTATACCGCGAACAAGTAAGCAGTTGATGTGTGCCTGAATTCCATCACCTGGGCTTCTTAGGGGACTGGATATTGTTTAAGATGCACTGGGGCAACTCCCGGGTGGAGTTCCATGAGGATCAGAGGGGTGTTCATTGCTAGCCTGGGTGGAGTGTTTTCTGCCCAAACAGAAAGATCAACTCCTGGCACCTGTGGGTGGTCAGTTCAGTTTCAGTCTTTCTCAGTAAGAAAGAGTGCCACTGTTCCATCTGGGGGGCTGTCAGGGTTACCATGATCCTTTTTTCTGGATTCTTTAGTGTCAGGAGACATTCACCTTCTGGACTGAAGTTTATTTGAGCCTGGAGCTTTCTCAGGAGATCTCGGCCCAGTAGGGAGGGGTACTGGGCAGTCAGGAAGGTAAAGATACTGATGGGAAACTTCATGGGATCCCAGCAGACACTTATGGGCTGTTAAGAAGGGATGTTGAGCTGAGACACCAGTGGCTTCAATAATGGTGGTTTGCCTTTTAGTTTTTGGCCCAATTTGTTATGTGACAACAGAATTTTCTGCACCTGTGTCTACCATAAAGCCCATCTTTTGGCCCCCTACTGTCATCATGACCATGGGCTCCCTGGGGCTGAGTGTAAAGGGGCCCAGTCTGTTTCAGTCTGAGTTGTCTTTAAGGCCTGCTAGACTTACAAAATCAGTAGCTCTGGGATTTTCATGACTAGTGGGGTGTTTGTCACCCATTTTCCATCTTTTGTTGGGGCATTCTGCTTACCTTGTCCTTCTTCCTTACAGTAAGCACACTGGTTTCTTCCCAGTGGAGATGTTCTTCTACCTTCTCTGGGCAGCCCCCAATAAGCAGGTGTTTTAGTTCCTGGCCCTGGTGACTTAAACGTTCTGGGTTTTGAGAATGGGGGCTTTCTAGTGCCCTCGGTGAGCACTGCAGCAGGCAGGTCTGCCTTTTCCTTTGTTCAGTGGTCTGCTTCTCTCTGTGCCTCCTGATCTCAGTTCATGTAAACTTTCATAGCCACCTCAAGGAGTGGGGATATATTCACTCCAGAAAACTCTTAATTTCTGCAGCTTTCTCTGGATGTCAGGTTGGGCTTGACCAACAAATGCAGAGTTAACAAGCTTTAGTTTTCTGGTGCCTCAGGGTCAAAAGGAGCGTACAGTCTTAAGGCTTCACAGAGGCATTCATGGAACTAGCTAGGGGCTTCATCTGACTTTTGCAGGACATCAGCAGTTTTTGACATATTGCCTTTTTGGCCCCTTTTTCATGCTTTGAATGAATGCAGTTTTGTAGAGGTTTAAATTATTTTTGCCAGCTTTGGTGTTTGGGTTTCACTGTGGGTTGACATCTGGGAAGGAGTTTTGAGCACATTGGGATGTGTTCATCATCCCTACAGGAGCATTTTGTTTTTCAAACACTTTAGGGTGGCTTGTTGAATCCATTTCTGCTCTTCTGTGTGTTGAGAGGGTGATGCAGAGCTGATGGCAATCTTGCCACATTGGCTGATGAGTCTGTATTATTGATTGGAGTAAGCAGATCATAGCCTGAGGCTTCTCAATGTAGGAGGGATTGTGGTTTTTCCAGTTTATGAGGTCAGTGGTTGAACAAGGCTGGTAAATGAATATTGGCTGACCTCCCTGCAACTGGCTGTCTGGATTGAAGTAAATTAGCCTTAGAGTTTCTTGCAGGGGCAGTTGCAGAGCTCCTGGGATGCTGCAGGTTTTGCCAACTCAGGATTGGAGATTTCAGGTTTATGGGATTTCTGGAGGAGGTTCAGGCAGACTGAGACCAGGGGAGATGGGGAGCGATAGCAGAGAGCTGGCTGGAGTCCCTGATGAGATGGAGTTTCCAGTAGAGGGTGTCAGGGGAGTTGATAGGCCTTCTGGAATCACAGTTGGTGCTTGACAAAGGGGGCAGGAAGCTGGAACTGAGTAAGGTGAGGGTAATGGGTTTTCATTGGCAGTGGGGAGGACCAGAGATTTTTCTGGGATCAAGGATTTAGGAAAGCGAGGGTAAACAGTCTCTGTCAGTCATGAGGAGGGTGGCCCCTCTGTCCCTTTATCTTAGCAACCGAGGTTTACTTTGTTGGCAGCGGGGGGTTCTCTGGGGTCAGAATTTTAGTGGCAGCTCAAGCTAATTGCTTTGCAGCAATTCAACTCCCTCTAGGCAGTTGAATGCCTAGGTCTGTATGGGCTACCAGGACTTTCACATGGACTTTTGCATGACTTTCAATGTATGCTTTTAGCCATGGTGATGAATTCTAAACAAGCTGGAGCCAGGAGTCAATGTACAAAAACTGGCCATGGTAGCCAGGCTGTCCTGTGAAAACTTGCCAGATGGCTTGGATCAGTTGGGAGTTGAATAGCCCCTCAGACAGCCATCCAACTTCAAAACTGGGCCAGTTTGCCAGTTCTAAGGCCATGAAAATGTCCCAATTAAAGCAAGTCTATAAAAATTTCCAAATTAAGGTACCAACAAGAGGTTACCTTCATTTAAGAAAGGCTGATGAAGTTCAAGGTTTCTCTCTCAACTGGAAAGGCAAATAGTGAACACGGAGATATCTGCTAGCTTTCTCTCCAAGCTTCTTGTTTCCTGAAGCTCTCTCAGTGGTGTTTTCCTTCTTTATCTTCAAGGGTCTCTGGCTGCGTAGGCTCTTGTGGTTCTCATGCTTTCTTGCTCTCTCCAAAATGTTTCCACTTTTAAAGGATTCCAGTAAACTAATCAATACTTACCTGCAATGGGTGAAGTCATATCTCCCTCTAATCAGAGGTCAATACCCACAACTGAGCACGCCACATCTCTGTGGAGATAATCTAATCAAGTTCCCAACCTACAGTACTGAATAGGGATTAAAAGAAATGGCTGTATCTAAAAGATGGATAAGGATTAAAATATGGCTTTTCTAGAGTACATAATCCTGTCAAACCAGCCCATATACCTATCAAGCAAAACTCAAATATGAGTGAATATCTAATATTTTTAAGAAATTGTTCGTTGTTTTAGTTCTAACAATAGTTACGTTTTTAGAAAGGGTTCTTATATTTGCAAAATACATTTCTGAAAATTTGCAAATGGAATGATATGGTGTCTGGAATTTGCTTCAAAATAAACTAGCAGAGGGCAAGGGAAAGTGGGTCTGGGTATGCATGAAAAATTCTGCTCATGTGTTGATAATTGCTGAAGCTGGGTGATGCCTTCATAGGTATATATTATACCCTCCTTCCACTTTTTTTCTTTTATATTTGAGATTTCCTTCAATAACTTTTAAAGAAAGAGCAAGAAAAACCAGCCAAGAAAATGGTGGAGATATCAAGATGTTAATTTCATCATTGTATATTAATCCTATCAGAACCAAATAATAATTTAAAATAATTTGTTAAGGTAAATAGAATTCTAAGTTTAAATCTTTATTAGTAAAATAAGGTTATAAGGTTCAGAAATGGATAGCACAACATGGTATGATAGTAACATAATATTTTTTTATTAATTAAAAAAAATTACAATAAAGAAATGCAAACATCCTTAATATATGCTCATTCCGAGTAACATAATATTTTAAATGTAATTAACAAAGCTGATTCTGAGTAAGGTTAAAAGAGGAAGATTAGAGTCATGTATATCGCCAGAAGGAAAGTTGGTGGATAAAAACTGGTACTGCATAACTCAATAAAACCAAGAGTGAACAATGATGGTGGTTCATTGTACAAACATAAGAATGAGTTTACATGAACTAGAACAAATGTATGCCACTATTACAAGGTGTTAATAATGTGGTGGTATGTGGAAAAAAATGCAATTAATGCAAACCAAGGTCTATATATTAGCTAGGGTTCTCTAAAGAAACAGAATCAGCAGGAGAAATCTGTAAATATAAAATTTATAAAAGTGTCTCATGTAACCATGGGGATGTAGAGTCCAAGGTATGTAGGGCAGGCCATGAGTTAGCAGCTCAGTGAAGGTCCTCAACAAACTCTCAGGAGGGGCCGGCTGGCTGAAGAAGGAAGAGTGATTGTCTCTCCTGAATCCTCCTTAAAAGCCTTCCAGTGATTATATGAAGCAGCACTCATTGCAAAAGGCACTCCCCTTAGCTGACTGCAAATGCAATCAGTTGTGGATGCAACTAATGTGGTCATGATTTAAGTCCATGAAATGTCCTCATAGCAACAAACAGACCAGGACTTGCCTGACCAGACAACCGGGCACCATCACCTGGCCAAGCTGACAAATGAACCTGACCATGACAGTCTATAATTATATTGGTTTGCTAAAGCTTCCAAGATGCAATATATCAGAAATGGGTTGTCTTTTATAAAGGGAATTTATTAAGCTACAAGTTACAGCTCTAGGGCCATAAAAGTATCCAAACTAAGTATCCAGAGAAGGATATCTTGACTCGAGAAAGGGCTGATGATGTTCAGGTTTTCTCTGTCAGCTGGGAAAGCACATGGTGCTATCTGCTAGCTCTCTCTCCTGGCTTCTCCTTTCAAATGGCTTCATTGGAAAATGATTTTTTTCTGTATCTCCAAACATCTCTTTCTGTATCAGCTCAGAAGCTTTTTCCAAAATGGTTCTCTCTTAAAGGACTCTGGAAAATGACCCCAACTTGATTGGGTGGAGGTGTATGTCCAAGGAAATCACCTAATCAAAAGGCTCACCCCATCATTGGGTGGGTAACATCTCCATGGAAACAACTTAATAAAAGATTCCACCCTACAATATTGAATCAGGATTAAAGAACATGCCTTTTCTGGGGTACACGACAGTGTCAAACCAGCAGAACAGTTAACAGTAACTCTGTAATATTCTTTAATTAATTGTAACAAAGGCATTATAGTAAGGCTAAATGTCAATAATAGGGGGATATAAGGGAGAGGTATGTGGTTTTTTCTCTTTCTTTTGAGAAGAAATTAGATAGTTCTCATATAAATTATGATGGTGAATACATAACTATGTGATTATACTATCTTTTGTACACTTAGGATGGACTGTACGGTGTGTTAATAAAACTTAAAAAACATAAGGTTATATAAAAACAAGAATAAAACTATAAAAATGTAGTTTTAATTTCTGTTAATAAAAAGGAAAAATTGTTGGGGTTATAAAGGATTTAACCCTAGATTTGTTAACCACTTGTCAATCCAAGTAGCTATTGTACAGTGGTTAAGAGCATAGGCTTTGCAATCATAATGACCTTGATGCAAATTCCAACTGTCACTCACTAGCAAGAGGTCTCAGAAAAATTAACTTCTAAACTTTAGTATTTTTATAAATGGGACTTGAAAAATTATTCAGAGGGTTGCTATATGTTTAAAGGATTACGGAAGAGTAGTAGGGTGTTCAATAAATAGGAACTATTTTCACTTTTATTAATCTGCATGTCAGGAAAGAGTATAGTTAGATTGATTGGTCTACCAATTGTTGGCAAGTATAACTAGAAAATGTAGTAAATGACTGTTTTAGTTTGTTAAAAAAACTGCCAGAATGCATTATACCAGAAATGGAATGCCTTTTATAAAGGAACTGTATTAAGTCACAAGTTTACCATTCTAAGGACACAAAAATGTCCAAACTAAGACATCCAGGAAAAGATACCATGACTTAAGGAAGGCAATTTTGGTCACGTGGACAGGCCCGTGGCTAGCATCTGCTGATCCTTGTTCTCAGTTCTGTTCCTTCCAGTCTCTGATGCCAGTGGTTTCCTCTCTAAGAATGTATAGGCCTTCATTTACCTCCTCCCACACACAACTCTGGGTTCTGGGGTGCTTTACATCTCATGGAAAGACACATGGCGATGTCTGCTGGACTCTGCATCTCCAAATATCTATGTCTAGGTGTGCTGGTTTGAATCTGTGGTGGATCCCAGAAAAGCCATGTCCTTTAATCCTCATTCAATATTGCTGACTGGGAGCTATTTGATTGTTCCCATGGAGAAATGACTTACCCGATCATGGACATAAACTTTTGACCAGAGGAAGATGTGACTCCATCCATTCCTGGTGGGCCTTGACAGGAATCCTTTTGTTCCAGTTTGCTAGCTGCTGGAATGCAACATACCAGAGATAGATTGGCTTTTAATAAAAGGGGATTTATTTAGTAATAATTCTTCAGAGGAAAGGCAGCTAACTTTCAATTGAGGTTCTTTCTTACACAGGAAGGCACAGGGCGATCTCTGCTGGCCTTCTCTCCAGGCCTCTGGGTTCCAACAACTTTCCCCAGGGTGATTCCTTTCTGCATCTCCAGAAAGGAATGGGCTGGGGTGAGCTGTGAATGCTGAGATGAGGTATGCTGAGCTGCTTGGCTGTGCTACATTGAGCTCTCTCATTTAAGCATCCAGCCAATTAAATCAAACATCATTCATTGCGGCAGGCACACCTCTTGGCTGATTGCAGATGTAATCAGCAACAGATGAGGTTCATATGCCATTGGCTCACATCCACAGCAATAAAATGAGGCACCTTCACCTGGCCAAGTTGACACCTGAACCTAACTAACAAACCTTTAAAAGATGAAACATTTTGGAGAGAGTCCCGTTTTAGAGCCAGAGCCCATGCTGCCAGAGACCTTTGGAGATGAAGAAAGAAAACATCCCTGGGGGAGCTTCATGAAACAAGAAGCCTGGAGAGAAAGCTAGCAGATGTCATGTTTGCCATGTGCCTTTCCAGTTGAGAGAGAAATTCTGAATGATTAAAACCAAGGCCCAGAAAGACATACAAAGTTTGGAGATTGAGTCCAGTCATGTTTTAGAAAGAATTAAGAAACACTTTGGGCTTTCCACAGACCTGTACCTCTAAAGTATAAAAATCAAGTCCAGATAAGCAAGTGACCAAAAAGTACATACCTGTTAAGATGCTGAACGTCATTAGCTGTTTAAAAAACTGAGAAATAGCAAGTGTTGGGGAAGAAACAAGAACATCCATTCATTGTTGATAGGAAGCCAAAATGGTTCAAACACTATGGTAAATACTTTGGCAGTTCCTCAGAAAGTTAAGTATAGAATTACTATATGACCTGGCAATCCCATATCTAGGTATATACCCAAAAGAATTGAGAGCTGTGGCTTGAACAGATAGTTTCACACCAATATCATAGCAACATTATTCACAATTGCCAAAAAATGGAAGCAACCCATGTCCACCAACTGAAGAATGGATATATAAAATGTGATATATACACACAGTAGAATAGTATTCAGCTGTAAAAATGAATGAAGCTCTGATACATGTGTCACAGATGAACCTTGAAGATATCATGTTGAGTGAAATAAGCCAGACAAAAAAAGGACAAATATTCTATGATCTTGGTGATATGAAATAATTAGAATAAGCAAATTCATAGAGTCAGAAACTAGAATACAGGTTTCCAGGGACTAGAATGGGGGTGGAAGGCTTAGGAAATGGAGGGTTAATAGTTAATTGGTAAAGAGTTTCTGTTTAGGTTTATAAAAAGGTTTTCATAACAGATGGCAGTGATAATAGATAGCACAACACTGGAAATGCAACTAATATCACTGAATTATATATCTGAAAGTGGTTAGGGGAAATTTTAAGTATATAAATATATGTTACTAGAATAAAAATAAAACACATAGGACTATACAACAAAAACAGTGAACATTAATTTCAACTAAGGACTGTAATTAATAGTATAGTTATAATAATGTGGTTCCATCAATTTTAACAAAAGTACCATAGCAATGCAAAGTGTTAACAACAGGGAAAACTATACATAACAGGGCATGTATAGGAACTCTATATTGCCTGTATGATTTCTCTGTAACCTACAACATTATTATTATTGAAAACAAAAATAAAAACAAATCTACATGAGCTCAAAGTGATCAGCCTTTATATGGCTGCAGTCCTAGTCAACATTTCACTGCAATTGCATGAGCCAAAACTGCTAGCCTGGTTCTCAAATTCCTGACCCCAAAAAACTGTAAGAGATGTTTTTAAGCCTCAAAATTTTGTAGTACTTCGCCAGAAAGTGTATTCATTTCTTAAATGCTGCCATGCAATATACTAGAAATGGAATGGCTCTTATAAAGAAAATATAATAAGTTACAAGTTTATAGTTCTAAGCCTATAGAAGTGTCTAAAGTAAGACATCCAGGGAAAGATACCTTAATTCAAGAAAGGCTGATGCATCTGGAACACCTCTGTCAGCTGGGAAGGCATGCTGGTCCCTTGCGAGTCTGTTATTCCTGGTCTCCATTGCTTTCAGCCTCTGTTCCTGTAGGGATTTCTCACTATGCTTCTCCAGGGCTGGCTTTCATCTTTTGGCTTCCCTTGGCTCTCTCCAGGTTCTGGCTTGCTTAACATCTTATGGAGACATTGGCTGGACCCCAAGTATCTCTAAATTTCCTTGCCTCTGTTCTGTGAAGGAACTGTTCTCCAAGCATATCTATCGTCTCTCCAAAATGTTTCCTCTTTTAAATTATCAATGTGGAGACGATCTAATCAAAAGTTTCTGTCCTGCAATATTGAATTTAGATTAAAAGAAATGGCTGCCCCCATAAGACTGGATCAGGATTAAAACATGGCTTTTCTCAGATACCTAATAGATTCAAATCAGCATACAAAACAACAGATAATATCTATAGAAGGTCAATATATAAAAATGAATTGTATTTCTCTAAGTAATAAATAAGGGGAAATGAAATTAAAAAAATATTTACAACAGTATCAAAAACATAATATACTTAGAAATATTGAAAACTACAAAACAATGCTGATAAAAATTAAGAAAAAAATAAATGAAGAGATATTCCATGATAAATTCCTAAAAGACTCAGTATTGACATCAGTTTTTCCAGAATTGATTTATAATTCAAAGCAATTCCAATCAAATTTCAGTGAGTTTTCTTGTAGAAAATGATATGGTGAACTTAAATATTTAAGGAAACGGAAAGAACCTAGAATGCTTAGGTTCAACAATTTTGAAAAGCAAGAGCAAATTTGGATGACTAGCACTACCTGATTTCAAGATTTATTATAAAGCTATGATAACCAATACAGTGTGAGAATGGTGTAAATTTGGATAAATAGATCAGTGGATCAGAACAGAGAGTCCAGAAATAGAGTTACACATATTATGACCAATTGTGTTTGGCAAAGGAACCAATATAATGCAATGGGAAAAGGATAGCCTTTCCAATAAGCAGCACTGGAACAATTAGATGTCCATATGGAAATAAATTACCATAAACCTTACCTTACACCACATAAAAGCATTAATTCAAAATGGATCATTGACCTAAATATAAAAGTAAAACTGCAATCCTTTGCATTGGCTTGAAAGGATTATGTGCCCTAGAAAAGCCATGTTTTAGTCCAGATGATTTTGTGGATATAGCCATTTCTTTTAATCCCTATTCCATACTGTAGGCTGGAAACCTGATTAGATTGTCCCCACAGAGATGCAACTCACCTAATTGTGGGTATTAACTTTGATTTGAGGAAGATGTGACTCCCCCCATTTCAGGTGGGTCTTGATTAGTTTACTGGAATCCTTTAAAAGAGGAAACATTTTTGGAAAAAGCTTCAGAGGCACGAGAACCACCAGAGCCACCCAGACAGAGACATCTGGAGATAAAAAGGAAATATGACCCTGGGGGAGCTTCATGAAACAAGAAGCCTGGAGGGGAAGTTAGCCACCATGTTTGTCATGTGCCTTTCCAGTTGAGAGAGAAACCCTGAATGTCATCAGCCTTCTTGAACCAAGATATCTTTCCCTGGATGCCTTAGATTGGACATTTCTGTAGCCTTGCTTTAATTTGGACATTTTCATGGTTTTAGAAATGTAAACTTGTAACAATAAATTTATCTTTTCAAAAGCTGTCTGTTTCTGGTATATTGCATTCAAACTAGAACAGCTTTCAAACTAGAACATTTTTCTAGAAAGAAACATGGGAAAAAAATTGCACCTCTTCAGAATAGACAAAACTGTAAGATGTAAAATCACTAATGATAACATTTTAAAAAATTGATAAAATTAGATGCCATTAAAATTAAATAGATGGATGGACAGATGATGGTAGATAGCTAGCTAGATAGATAGGTAGATAGATAGATAAATGATAGATAGATAGATAGATAGATAAATGATAGATACACAGCTAGCTAGCTAGATGATAGAAATCAGATCTGTGATTTCCAGAGGCAGGTATGTAAGGGGAGACTGACAGCAAAGGAGCATGAGGGTACTTTCTGTGAAGATGGAAGTATTCCATACCTTGGTTGGAGTAGTGGTTACATATATGTACAAATTTAATACGTATGTTGTAGTCTTAAAAAGTATAAATTGTACTGTATATCTTATGCCTAAATAGTTGATTTTTTAAGTGTCCAGCTAAAGATCACACATAACAAAACAAACTTGAGTTCAGGTATTCAGCCTTATAAACTGAAAACGAGTCAAGGATAACTTTAATTTGGGCATATTGTTGATTACCATGTATAAATTGTTTTGTACCATCAGGATTAATTATAGCTGATGATAAACCTAGAGGCTGAGGTCATATACTAATGAAATGTCATATTACTGTTACTAAGCTACACAGAATTAAGTTAAGATTTTAAAAAGGAAATTTACCTTGTGCCTTTCTTTCATTTATACTCATTTGTGGCACAATGCCTATTATCTCAGGCCCTTTTCTAATGAGTGGAATAAAACAAATTGTGTACATATATATTCAGGCTCAGTCAATTATGCCCCAAGTGGATGTATGACTTGATCTTTAGGCAAACAGATGAGTGTATGATTGCATCCTTACTCTTCCAGGGAAAAGTAACAAACAAGGGAGTATTGGTATTATTTTACATAGAAAAAAATTACATTTTATAAGTTCAGCCAATTTTATCAGGTATCTGATACTAAAAAATAATGGCTTGTTCACTTAGAGGTAAAAGTAACATTATATTGGTCAGTTTCTGATTTACTGTATCTATTATACAAAGTATAATATGCATAGTAACCATTATAAAGGGCAGCAAGAATTCCATATTAGTCATTATTCTGTAATGCATAAAATTGACCATGAACCCAAATTTCAGTATTTGATAACATGAAATTTTGGCAAGGAAGTAAAAACACAAGAATTCTTAGTAGTAGCAGTGTAAACTGATATTTCAACTTTGGAGCACATTTGGCATTATCTAGAAAAGGTGAAGATGAACAAATCCTACAACTTAACAGCTTCACTTCTAAGGGTACTGCATCCTAGTAAAATGTAAAGGAATGTGTACTGTCACATAGTTGTCTATGGCGAAAAACTGGAAACAAGCCACACATCCACTAATTGAGGGATGCATAAGTTTTGATATATTTATACCCAGGCATAGAATACAGCACCAAATAAGTAATCAATTATGATATATTCATATACAGATACGGAATAAGCATTAAAGATGAACTAGAGCAACATATACCAACATGTCTAGATTTAGAAAATGTAACGTTAAGGGAAAAGGGAGTTTTTGGATTGTGACATATAGTATGATACTACTTAAACGTTAAAAAACACAAAAATCACCCCAGAAAAAGGAAAAAAAAGAAGGTACCCTTTACTCCTCCCTCTCATTGACCCACAGTATTTCAGTCTACCCAGTTTTTACCCTTTATCTCCCCCCATTATTTATTTATTTTTATCCTTATTTTTTTTTTAACTCATCTGTCCATACCCTGGAAAAGGAACATCAGACACAAGGTTTTTACATTCACACAGTTACATTGTAAAAGCTATATAGTTATACAGTCTTCTTCAAGAATCAAGGCTACTGTAACACAGTTCAGCAGTTTTAGATTCTTCCCTCTAGCCACTCCAGTACACCATAAACTAAAAAGGAATATCTATATAATGCATAAGAAGAACCTCCAGGATAACCTCTCAACTCTCTTTGAAATCTCTCAGCCACTGACACTTTATTTTTTCTCACTTCTTTCTTCTTCCCTTTGGTCAAAAAGGCTTTCTCAATCCCATGATGTTGGGTCCCTGTGAATCTCGGGAGTTCTGTCCCCCATTGCCAGGGAGATTTGCACCCCTAGGAGCCATGCCCCACACAGGGGGCAGGGCAGTGAGTTCACCTGCCAAGCTGGCTTAGAGAGAAAGGCCACATCTGAGCAACAAAAGAGGTTTTCTGGGGGTGACTGTGAGGCCTAATTTTAAGTAGGCTTAGCCTTCCTTTGCAGGAATAAGTTTCATAGGGGTGAACCCCAAGACTGTGGGCTCAGTCTACTGATTTACATTAACCTAATGACTACTGATATTGAACATCTCTTCATGTGCTTTCTGGCTATTTGTATATCTTGGGAGAAATGTGTGTTTTAAGTCTTTTCCCCATTTTTTAATTGAGTTGTTTTATTTTTTATTTGTAGGTTTTCTTTATATATTCTCAATATATAACCCTTATCAAAGATATGTGGTTTCCAAATATTTTCTCCCATTATGTAGGTTGTCTTTTTACTCTCTTGATGAAGTCTTTTGCACAAAAAAAATTAATTTTGATGAAGTCTCATTTATCTATTTTTTCTTCTCTAGCACCTGTTTTTTGAGTAAAGTCTAAGAAACCTTTGCCTTCCACAAGTCCTGAAAATGCTTTCCCATGTTTTCTTTCAGGAGTTTTATGGTTCTGATTCTTATATTTAGATCTTTGATCCACTTTGAGTTGATTTTTTTTATATGTTTGAGGCAGGGGTTCACCTTCGTTCTTTTGCTTCAATTTGTTGAAGAAACTGTTCTTTCCCAATTGAGTGGACTCAACAGCTTTGTTAGAAATCAGTTGGTCATGGATATGAGCATTTATTTCTGAACTCGCAAATTGATTTTATTGATCTATATGTCTGTCCTTATGCTAATATCATGTTGTTATGCTATTGTGGCTTTGTAATAAGTTTTACAACCAGGAAATGTGAAATCTCAACTTCATTCTTCTTTTTCAAGATGGCTTTAGTATTTGGGGCTTAAGGGAGCTTACCCTCTATATAAATTTGATTATTGGCTTTTCCCTTTTTGCAAAGAAGACTGGGCTCCTATATGGAAAGATTCTATGCTGCAGGACTGAGAGGGTTAACTCCCTCAGCCAGCAGCCAAAGTAGTAGTGCACTCCTTTTCCAGTGCCTGGTCCAGCCAGTGCACAGCCGTGGGCCTATTGTGACTGCGTACACTCACCCCTATTTCTCAGTCATAGTTTCTCCTCTTTTTCATCCAGCTTTCTTATATATTGCAGTGGATCTTCCCTGGTCACCCGAGCCCCAAAACTCCTGCTTTAGACAATTTCTCCCTGTTCTTTAATTGTTATATGGTGGAGGAGTGAGTTCTGTCAGTCCTCATTCTGCCATCTTCCCAGAGGCTGTTCCAACCACTTCCTTTTTGTTTTTTTTTACTATTATTATTATTTTTATTTTTTTCTCTATACTAACATTCTATATCTTTTTCTGTTGTTTTGCTAGTTCTTTTACACTTCCTTTTTGATGAGCTTATGGTTGTTTCTTTCTGGGAGTGGGGGTTATAAGGTTTAATCCTAGGCAAGACAAATAACTAACAACTAGTTTATGTATTTTGTAAGATCAAATTATTGCCTATCACACTAGAGTAACTTGCCAGAAACCTACTACCTCCAGATGGGTCCCAGGTCCAGATAAGTTCTGAAACCTAGACCAGCCTCTCCAGAACATGAGATAGTTTCATCTCCCTACCCCATATTAGTAGCAGACCCTTCCAATATTAGAAATTTAGAATAGCCATAGCCCAAACAACACCAATGAGAGGTATGGAAAGATCAAAAGTGATGGTGAAATTATACATAGAAGATAGGACTTAACAAATGAATATGAATGCAGAGTCATTAAATTGATATCTCTTTTAGTCTCCAGTATTTTGAGCACCTAGAAGTAAAAACCTAAAATTGTGGAATTGTAACCCATGTCAAACTTTGAAATATGCTCTACAACTAATTATGGTGCTGTGCTTTGAAATTTATAGCTTTTTTGTATATATGTTATTGTTCACAAAAAAGAAGGGGAAAAAAGTAAATTGTGATGATAAAAAAGTATTTAAGCCCTCTAGCTTCCTATATTCTGGAGCAGCTAGAAGGAAAAATATGAGAGGATTGTATGGTAGCCCATGACAAACTCTGGGATCTATCCTGTAACCACTTTTTGAAGAGTGCTTTGAAAACTGTTGCTTTTTTATTTCTTTGCTTTGTATATATGTTATATTACACAATAAAAAAAAAGTTAAAAAAAACACACAAAAATGTTAGGTTTTCTTTTATAGATATAGAAAAATGTAGGAAAAGTAAAAAATTATAGAGCAGAAATAACATCTTGAAAATAGTGTTTATCTCCAGGGAAGAAGGAATGGAACTGAAGAGGTTTGCAAAGAGGATTCTAAATTTCATCAGAAGTGTTTTATTTATTTAAAGACAAAAAACATCTGAGATGAATGGCAAACAATCTTGGTGGGTACATGGAGACTACGTTACTTAAGTATCTTTGAACTATTTTGGTTTTTAAATTGCACATAAAGAATTTTACACTGCTTTCTAAAGAGAACTTATTATTGGATCATGGAAAATTTTTAAAGCTGTTGGTCAAAACAGTAAAGAAACTGACTCTCCTATAGTCATTGTCTCTTGGTCTTTTCCACATGGGGTTTTGTTAGTGCCCATTCCACTCTCCTTTCTTGTGACACTTTTCTGAACCTCCAGATGCATAAGAACCTCCAGATGCATAAAAAGCAGTGGGTTCTCTGCCTGATGCACTCAAATGGCTAATGCCTGAGACATGGGGGTTTCAAAGAGAAAAATAATTTATTGCTAAGTGCAAAGCAGGAGATCAGATAGCCTACTAATCTATAAATCTGTCTTCCCAAACTGCAGTAACTCTGATAGTTTTATAGTATCAAAAGATGGGTGACCTTTTCACATCAAAGAATTGAGAACTAGTGACAAGGAAGGCAGCTCCTACCTCTCCCAGCTGGCTGTCTGGCTGGTAGGCTAGGAAAAGAACTTTATGTTGTTGAAGGAAGAAGCTGGGTGGGATGACAGTGAATCTAGAGTAAAAGCAAAGATGGTCCAAGATGTCCTACAGGCTGTAAAATACAGTTCAATCAGAGTGTCATTGTTTTTTGTTCAAATGATTTTAATTATTGGAATGCACAACTTTTTAAATATGCAAATAAAGTTTTAAAACCTGAAAGAAAAAAAAAGATGGGCAAGATGAGAGGTTAAAAATAATCCAATTATTGGGCATGCACAGACTGATTACATACCTAGTCACAGAACGTATGAAAGAAAATGGTAGATGGTAGACATGATTTCTAGTTTTATAACAAGATATAGGTCACTTACAGGTTAAAGTTTAAGCTACTGTGCATGTAAGGTGGCCAATTTTGGTTAAATCCAGCTCTGTCTAGCAAGATAGTTCTGAGCTGACTCAAGTTCCTTCATTAATAAACATTAGGGCTGCCTTTAGCAATCATAAGACTCTAAAGTTGAAAAAAAGATAAGGGGGTACAAATGGGGGCCAGTCACAAGGTTTTTATAATTATAAGAAAACAGCTATATAGTTATACAATTATTATCAGAGATCAAGGCAGCTGGATTACAGTTCAGAAATGTTAGGTATTTCCCTCTGACTATTCTAATATACTAGAAAATTAAAAGAAATTCCTATATGATGATTCATAATCACAATCATCCACTAAATCATAACTTCTTAGTACAATACCAGCAGGAGAGAGACTTGCCTATTCTGTAACTGCTCTATCTGGAGAACATCAGTCACAGAGGTCGAACTTCCAAGACGAAACTTGTTTCATTGGCTAGCCCAGAAAGGAGGCCAAATGACTCCAAACCACCAGAAAAGAGAGGAAGAAAGGCCATAAAGAAGGGAATTTCTATGTCTACTCTGAGGGGGTAGACACAGAAACTAAAGGATAATTTTATGGGAATCATTAAAAATATTTAAATATGTAAACCATGACACACATGGAATCTAACTGAATCCATGATTGGATCCTAGTAAGACTGAGTCCTTTTTGGTAATGGACTTGCTAGAAGCTCTTCCAGAACTTCCCAAGCATAAGGAAGGAATGGTTACACTAAATGTACAACAGTAAAAATTGCTGAACTATTGAGTATAGTGCAGCAGAGTCCTTTGTATTGACTAGTGCTTTTACTTAGAACTTTTTTTTCACATACTATCTCATTTAACTTTCACAAAAGCTTTATAAATACAAAGATGCATTATAACAGCAACTATATTTTTAAATTGGAAAAAGACAATAGAAGTAGGAATATTCAAATATTACAGAGTTTTTATTTGGAAATGTATTGATCCTCTCATTTAAAACCGGGTACCTTGGGTGGTGCAACGGTGGCTCAGTGGCAGAATTCTTGCCTGCCAGGCCGGAGACCAGGTTCGTTTCCCAGTGTCCACCCATACATGGGAAAAAACAACAACAATAACCAGGTACCTGAAACTTCTCTTCAGCCCTAAGATGTCAATGTCAACATTTTATTTATTTATATATGTACCACAGGATGCATCCTTGAATCCTCTGAGAGGAAATTACATTGGTTTATTAAATCTCACAAAAGATTTTCAAAATGTAAGTACTTCCAAAAGGTGACAGAATTTTATAGTTTTTTTTAAATTTAATTATCTACTTTGGGAGTATTTATAGAATTATGGTATTCCAAAATTGTTCTGCTTACTTTTCAAAAATGTTAAAAGTTGACATTTATTGAGTACTGACTAAGTACCAGGTCTACTCTGTGTACTACCTAAGTATTTTTAAAAATATTTTTATTGAGGTATCTTCATGCACTAATACACTCCATCCAAAGTATACAATCAATGGCTCACAATATCATCACATAATTGTATATTCATTACCATGATCATTTTTAGAATACCTGCATCACTCCAGAAAAAGAAATAAAAAGAAAAAAGAAAAAAGTTCATACATCCCACATTCCTTACCTCTTCCTCTCATTGACACAGTATTTCAATCTACCCAATTTTTCTTATGCCTCTCTATTATTCATTTATTTTTTGTCCTTACTTTTTAACTCATTTGCTCATAATCTGCAGAAAGGGAGCATCAGACAGAAAGTTTTCACAATCACATGGTCACATTGTAAAAGCTGTAGAGTTATATAAGTGTCTTCAAGAATTAAGGCTACTGGAATACAGCTCAACAGTTTCAGGTACTTCCCTCTAGCCAATCCAATACACCATAAACTAAAAAGGTGATATCTATATAACGCATAAGAATAACCCCCAGGATAACAAAAAGCTTTATAACCACAAAAACAGGTTTCAACTCTGCTTGAAATCTCTCAGCCACTAAAATAGTATTTTGTCTTATATCTCTCTTCCCTATTTTGGTCAAGAAGGCTTTCACATTCCCTTGATGCCAGGTTCAGATCATCCTCAGAAGTCATGGCCCCTTCTGCCAGGGAGATTTACACCCCTGGGTGTCATGTCCCACATAAGGTGGAGAGCAGTGAGTTCACCGGCCTAGAAGGCTTAGAGACAGAGGCCACATCTGAGTAACAAAAGAAGTTCTCTGGGGGTGACTCTTAGACATAATCATAAGTAAGTTTAGCTTCTTCTTTGCAGGAATAAGTTTCATAGGGGCAAGCTGCAAAATCGAGGGCTCAGCCTTTTGAACTAGTTGTCCCCACTGCTTGCAAGAATATCAGGAATTCCCCAGATGGTGAAGTTTAATATTTCCTCCTTTATCTCCAGTCCCCCAAGAGGATTTTGCAAATACTTTTTTATTCTCTGCTCAAATTACTCTGGGATATGTCGCAGCATCACACTAACCTGTACAAACCAGCAAGATCTCATTCCCTATTCAAGATTCCACGTACTTAAACAGACAGTTTTCAAATAAACTAACCATACAAGTTAAATTAGACAACTCACTACCAAAAATATAAATTTTGCACCAATAAACATCCCTTTCTTTGATCTTACAATGAAGTTTAAGTTTTAAATAGTCAATATCATGCTTTATTCTCTATTCTGACTTATATTAGTCCTATCAGATCAGCTTCATTCATATCTCTAGTCAAAGTATGGTCACTTTTTCAACATTTTTAACAGTTTCTGTATGGGGTAATGCTGACTTTCATAGTGTCAGAGCTCTAATTTTGTGCTGCCTATGTTTTATCCCATTTAATCCTCATAACTATCCTTTGATGTATTATTACTGAGGAGGTATGTTTCTCTTGAGGAAATGCTTAGTCTTTTAGGGTTTTTCCTCCTTTCCTCTTGTCTTTTCTTGGTAGCATCTTGGTACAGGAGTATACTGGATATATCTTTATTGCCTAGTCATTTTCCACCCTACTCTGTACCCTATGCAACTCATTCATATAGACTGGAGTGAATGGGTTTCTTCCCTTGGTTTCAGTTGAGTTCTGACAATGTTCGGGCCAGTGGAAGATCTGAGGTTAAGAAGAAATAAGGGGTAAAGTATTTCCTTGGTTCTGTCCCTGAAGGGTTACAGAGGTAGGCTCTATCCCTCTATCCATAGCCTCAATTCCTAGCAGGCAATGCTTTCTATAACATTCCGTCTGTGTCCCACCCTTCATTTGCTTCTTCTGACCTAGGATAGTAGGGCACTATCCCTTGTAATTTTCCAACACCCTGCCCAGATCTTTATAAACAGCCCATTTATTAAATTCCCCTATAGGTTACCCAGTTTTAGTATACCATCTATTTCTAAAGAAGTCTGACTCATGCAAAAGAAAAAAATCGGAGAATATCACAAAAGGTTCTGATCCAAGTGCTATCCTCCTCTCCTGGTATCTTATTACATCTATTGAAAGCATCCTACTTCCGGTGCACTTTAGCCTTTGGTTTCCATCTTGAAGGGTGTGTGGCTGATGTAATTTGTGGTCTATTCTTTCGGCTCAGGCAATGTCTGAAATAAAATTTTTAAGGGCCATAACCTACCATCTCCTGTTTTCAGCTGGACTCTCCACCACAGCTCTTGCAGTACTGTGGATTCCTCAAGACTCACCCACTTGCAGGCTCCATTAAACACCTAGCTTTGTCCTTTGCCATGGTGACTCCCAGGAGACAAACTTATTCAATTCATAGCTATCTTCTGCATCCCTCCAGAGTTACATGGGAATTTCTGAATCTCTTCCACACCTTGGAAAACCAAGGAACACTCTCCTAAGCTCTCTCTCTTTAAACATGCTACTCAACTATTTTAATTCTACTGGGGTCAGCACATTGGCTCTGCACAAAGGCAGTCTCCTTCCAAAATTCCAAATAGGAGGTAGAACATAATCGTTTCTACTTGTATTCTACCTTTCTGTAGTGTTTAAATATATAAAAGCATCTTTCTACCCAATTTTACTCTGTCTCCCTTCTTAGGCCAAATTTTGTTGAGATACCCCATTGTTGATAAAGAATCCAATGAGGCTTAGAGGGACAATCTTAAGAAAAAAAGTAAAAAACTTTAAATAAGAAAGAATATTTTAGGTTTCTAAACCTTTTGATTTCCTGGGTATGTGAATTTTATTCTCCTTACATAATAGAGATTACCAAGCAAACAAACAAAAACCAAAATCAAAACAAGACAAAGCAACAACCATTAAATAGGAAAGGCAGTGGCCTTAATTTCAGGGTGAGCAAAGAAGGGAAGGGTACAGTGGATTCGGTAGCCAATAAGAGGAAAAGAATTCTAAGAGATGTTTTGTGGGGTGACCATTCCAAAAAGAAGAGGTAAATAAACTGCAGTCCTCAGGACTTGTGCCTAAGAAAGGAAGTCTTTGTATCACGTAAATGTATTTGTCATCACAAATCCAAAGAAGATAAAATTTAAAGGAAATTTAGCACTTGAAAGCAGATTGACTTGACAATAGTTTGAATGCTCAATGCATTCAATTCATCTTTGCTTGCTTATTTGCTGAGCTGCCAACAAAACCATACACAAAACCAGGTCAAGGGCACACAACACATTTAAAGATGGAGGATACCAGAGTCTCTAAAGTCCATTGGCCCAAGGACCAACAGAATGTAGGCAGGTACCTTTAACAAGACGACTCTGGAGCTTGTCCAATGAGGTGTCAGTGGAGGACATGCAGCCATCAGTGGGAGGTGTTAATCACAGTGCTAAGCAAGAGCAAAAGTGGACCACACGGCACAGCCCAAGCACTGGAATCTGGAGTCAGAGCAACTGAATGCCAGCCTGCCTCTACCTGATGCTCACTGTGCTGGTTTGAAACTATTATGTACCCCAAAAAAGCCATGTCTTTTTCTGATCTGGTCTTGTAGGGGCAGCTGTTTCTTTTCACGTTGATCCAATATTGCAGGGTGGAAAATTTTGGTAGATTATTTCCATGGAGATGGGAAACACACAATTGTGAGTGTGACCTTTTGATTAGATAGAGATGTGACCCCCACCCATTCAAGATGGGCCTTGATTAAATTAAAGGGGAAACACTTTGGAGAAACCTCAGATGTAGATGCTTGGAGAACAGTTGCTTCAAAGCTGACAGAAACCAGATGTTTGGAGATGTTTGGAGTGCCAGAGAGACAGCAGATGCCTGAGCCCAGCAGATATCACCATGTGTCTTCCCATCAGATACTAAGCAAGCCAGAGCCCAGAGTTGTGTGCTGGAGGAACTAAGTAAAGGCTCACATATGCTCAGCAAGGAAACCACTGGTATTGGAAGCTGGAAGCAATGGAACTGGAAACAAGTACCAGCAGACGCCAGCTATGTCCCTTCCCAGGTGATAGAAGTGTTCTGGACAGCATCAGCCTTTCTTGAGTAAAGGTAACCTTTTGTTGGTGCCTTAATTTGGACATTTTCATGGAGCTGTGCACTGTAGTGTAACTGTAAACTTGTAACAGAATGAATTCCCTTTATAAAAGCCATTCCATTTCTGGTATATTGCATTCTGGCAGCTTTAGCAAACTAATACACCCACCAAAGCAATGGTGAGTGAGACAAAGCAATGTCTGCACTGGGTTTTTATGTCTTAGAGATCAATATTTTTATCAAGGGCATGCTCCTCTTGGTTGGCATTAAGCCAGTTCATATCATATCCTTGCACAAATATCTGCATATTACTTATTACAAAAACATAGCTTTAGTTCAAATGACCAAACCAAAAAATAAACACTACTTTAAAACAAAACAAAAATTTATATGGAAAAGCAAAAGGCCAGAATATACAACACAACACTAAGAAAAATGAAGTTGAAGGACTGACATTACCAAACCCCAAGAGAGGATGGTATTGGTGAAAGAATAGATAAAAGAGATCAATGGAACAGAATAGAGAGCCCAGAAATAGACCCATACAATGGATTTCTGACCCAGGAGCAAAAGCAATTCAGTGGAAAAAGGACATTCTTTTCAATAAATGATGTTGGAACAATCTGACAGCCACAAGAAAGAAAAAAAAAAGAAACTAGACACAAATAACTGTCAAAAAAAATCAGCTCAAAATGGATCATATGCTTAAATGTAAAATGCAAAATATGTAACTTATAGGAAAATATAGGAGGAAAATCTGGATCACCTTGGGTTTGGCAATAACTTCTTAAATGCCATCCCCAAATCATGGTCTATGAAAGAAAAAATTAAGTTAGACTTAATTGAAATTAAAAATATCTTCTCTGCAAAGGACACTGTTGAGATAATAAAAAGACAAGCTACAGACTAGGAGAAAATATTTGCAAAACATATCTGACAAAGGACTTTATGACATTCTATTAAAGTAAAACTATAGAGTCAGTAAACAAATGAGTGGTCACCATGGCTAGGGGAACAAGGGGAAGAAAGAGGGAGGGCTGGAGATGCTATATTGGTGGATACATGACATTACACATTTGTCAAAACTCATAGAATTGAACACAAAGAGTGAACCCTAAAATAAACTATAGACTTCAGTTATTAATAACTGAACTAGGAATTAGTGCACTTCCTAATTTAACTTATATGGACAGTTCAACTGAGCACCATAAGCACATGGAACCTTAAATATGGCATGAGATTTTGTTGGTTTGTCCAGATTAGTGTGATGCCCCAATAAATCCCAGAATGATTTGATAAATGGATAAAGAAGTACTTGCAAAGTCCCCTTGGGGAAATGGGGAGAAAGGGGGAAAATTCAGCTTCCCCATTTGGAGAATTCCTGATATTCTCACAAGCAGTGGGGACAACCAAATCAATAGACCGAGCCCTCAATCTTGGGGTTTGATCCTATGAAACTTATCCCCTCAAAAGACAGGCTAAGCCTACTTAAAATTAGGTCTAAAAGTCACCCCAAGAGAACCTCTTTTTCTTTTTTTTGATTTTTATTATTAATCTTAAATTTTTTAAATAATATAACAACAAGCAAATGCAAACATTCTTAACTTTTGATCATTCCGCTCTACATATATAATCAGTAATTCACAATATCATCACATAGTTGCATATTCATCATCATGATCATTTCTTAGAAAATTTGCATCAATTCAGAATAAAAAGAAAACAGAAAAAGAATTCATACATACCATACCTCTTACCCCCCCTTTCATTGATCACTAGCATTTCAATCTAAATTTATTTTAACATTTGTTCTCCCTATTATTTATTTTTATTCCATATGTTTTACTTGTCTGTTGATAAGGTAGATAAAAGGAGCATCAGACACAAGGTTTTCACAATCACACTGTCACATTGTGAAAGCTATATCATTATACAATCGTCTTCAAGAAACATGGCTACTGGAACACAGCTCTACATTTTCAGGCAGTTCCCTCTGGCCTCTCCATTACATCCTGACTAACAAGGTTATATCTATTTAATGCATAAGAGTAACCTCCAGGATAACCTCTCTATTCTGTTTGGAATCTCTCAGCCATTGACACTTTATCCCAGAGAACCTCTTTTGTTGCTCAGATGTGGCATATCTCTCTCTCAGCCAACATGACTCCCAGGGATGTAAACCTCCCTGGCAATGTGGAACAGAAATCCTAGAATGAGCTGGGACTCAGCATCAAGGGTTTGAGAAAACCTTCTTGACTGAAAGGGGGAAGAGAAAAATGAGACAAAATAAAGTGTAACTGGCTGAGAGATTTCAAAAAGAGTTGAGAGGATATCCTGGAGGATATCTTACACACTATATAGATATCCCCTTTTTAGTTTATTGTGTATTTGAGTGGCTAGAAGGAAGTGCCTGAAACTGTAGAGCTGTGTTCCAGTAGCTATGTTTCTTAAAGACTGAATAATGATAGAGCTTTCACAATGTGACTGTGTGATTGTAAAAACCTTGTGTCTGATGCTCCTTTTATCTAGGGTATGGACAGATGAATAAAAAATATGGATTAAAAAAACAACAAATAATAGAGGGAAAAAAGTTTAAAATAAATTGAGTAAATTGAAATACTAGTGGTCAATGAAAGGGAGTGATAAGTGGTATGGCATGTATGAGTTTTTTCTTTTTTCTTTCTTTTGCTGGAGAGATGCAAATTTTCAAAACAAATGATCATGGTGATGAATATACAACTATGTGATGGTATTGTGAGCTACTGATTATAACCATGCCAAGAATGTTCATATATCAAGGATGACTGGATGTCAAGAATGTTGATGTCAGTTTGTTGTTCATAATAAAAATATTTTTAAAAGTATCAATATTGGTTCATCAATTGTAACAAATGTACCACACTAATACAAGATGTTAATAATAGGGAAAATTACGTGTGTAGGGGAGAGTATTTGGGAACTCTGTTAATTTTTGTGAAAATTTTCCATAACCTAAACTACTCTAAAAATCAATTTTATTATTAAAAAAGGAATTATTTATTATTATTATTATTATTTGTACACTGTACGATGGGGGTCACATTTCATTCTTTTTCCATGTGAGTAGTCTGTTATTGAAGCACCATTTGTTGACTTTTGTTTTGAGGGTGGGGACAGGGAGTGAGAGACTGGGAATTGAACCAGGGTCTCCTGCATGGCAGGTGAGAATTCTGCCACTGAACCACCCTTGTATTCCCTATTATTACTTTTTTTAAAAAAAAGAGGGAAAGAGAGTGGGAGATTAGGAAGTATGGATCCTACCAGTACCAGGATTCAACCAATTTTATAAATTATCATCTTTCAGTTTTTGCTTTCTCACTTGTCCAATATAAGACTGGACTATGTGAACTTTCCCTGACCTTGGACAAGTCACATAACTTCAATTTCCTTGTCCATGAAATGAGAGGAATAATATCAATTACATAGAGTTGTTGTGAAGACCAAATGAGATATGTATATGAAAGTACATTTTGAAATTATAATCTTTTTTTTTTTTTTTTGCATGGGCAGGCACCAGGAATCAAACCTGAGTCTCCAGCATGGCAGGTGCAAACTCTTGCCTGCTGAGCTACCATGGCCCACCTGAAATTATAAAAAGTTTAACTATGGCTGTTATTATCTCTAAAGTTCTTTCTAGCTCTAATTTTCTATTATTCTATCAGTGATATGTGGTACAATTATAACCATAAATCATTGTTATCCCTTTTCTTTTTCTTTTTGTTTTTTGACTGATGGGTGAGGGGTTGCTGAGGAAGGTACTTGGATATCAAGTTGCAAATCACTGAGAAATTCTTCATGTGAAGGCACACATAAGGAAGTTTGGACTTAAGTTGTGCCAGACTTCTCTGAAGCAGCTTTCAGTCAGGATTTCCAGGAACATTTTAGAAATTATGTGGGCTACTTGGAGCACAGATGTGCAGCCACTGCTTTTGTGCATGTGTGTCTGTGCACACCTCCACACACATAAGAACCTTAACACAATTGGGTTCCTATAAATTAATGCTCCCATCTAAACTGACTCATTTGACTGGAAAAACCAGATCACATGCCAATGCAAATAGAGAAAGGTGTAATAAAAAAAAGGGGGAATAGGAACCTGTACCAGGCATTTAAAAGTGACTCAATTTACACTTAGTTAATAATTATATTTGTTTTTCAAGGTCAGCCTGATCCGTTGTATTAAAAAAAAAAAAAAAAAAAACAAGGCATAAAGCCAGTTGAAGTTAGAATTAATACATACAGGATTTCTATAGGAGATCTAGTCTATCACCCTCAAACTCTAAGTTCAATCAAAATTTAAGCAGCCTGACAGACCCTTCTCACTTCCTTCCCTCCCTGACTCCATGGGCACCGGGAAAGGCATTGATTTTTATGCCAAAATATTAAGTTGAAATTTGATCCTTTTGTCAGGAGTCTTCAAACTACACTGTGCATAAGAAACATGGAAAATGTGTTGAAAATGTAGATGCTTGGTCTTAGCCCCAGAGATCATATTTGGGAACTTGCGATAGGCCTGGGAACTGAAATTTTAACATGTACCTCCCAAGTAATTCAAGGGAATAATATGATCAGATTTGCATTTAAAAACTTAATTCTAAAAACTTCTATGAGGTTAATGAAACACCTAGTGATTAGGTCTGTGGGTAGCCCACTTTTGCAAATATTTATGTCTCTTCCACAGCCTCTGGAATCAGACTCCCTATTCCAATCCAGGCTCTGCTTCTTGGGAGCTCTGTTGCATTAGCCAAGTTAATCTCTTTAATACTGATCAAAAGCAGTGGGTTCTCTGCCCAATGCATTCCAATGATCAATTCCTGAGACACCAGGATTTCAAAGACAGAAAGAGTTTATTGCTAGGCACAAAGCAAGACATAAGATGGCCAAGGGGCCCCAAAATCTGTCTCCTGGAATTGCAGTAATTCTGATGGTTTTATTGTATTAAATAAATTTATCTTATTAAAAGATGGGCAGGTTTTAGGAAATGAGCACAATGGCTTTAGATTGTTCTAGTTTACTAGCTGCCAGAATGCAATATACCAGAAATGGAATGGCTTTTAAAAAGGGGGATTTAATGAGTTGATAGTTTACAGTTCTAAGGCTGAAAAAATGTCCCAATTCAAACAAGTCTATAGAAATGTCCAATCAAAGGTATCCAGGGAAAGATACCTTGCGAAAACAGAGTTTTTCTGTCATCTGGAAAGGCACATGGTGAACATGGTCAGGGTTCCTCTCTCATCTGGAAGGGCATATGGCAAACACGGCATCATCTCCTAGCTTCTTCTCCTGTATTTCTGTTTCATGAAGCTCCCCAGGAGGTGTTTTCCTTCTTCATCTCCAAAGGTCGCTGGTTCGTGGACTCTGTGCTTCGTGTTGCTGCAGCATTCTCTGCTCCCTCCGACTCTCTTTCATTCTCCAAAATGTTTCCTCTTTTATAAGACTTCAGAAATTTATCAAGACCCACCCCAATGGGTGGAGACATGTCATCACCTAATCCAGTTTAACAACCACTCTTGATTAAATCACATCTCCAGGGAGATGATCTGATTACAGTTTCAAACATACAGTATTGAATAGGGATTATTCTGCCTTTACGAAGTGGGATTCTGATTAAAACCTGGCTTTCCTAGGGTCCATACATCCTTTCAAACCAGCACACAGATGATGTAATAAGAGGTGATTTAACTATTAAGCATGTGCAAATTGATTGCATGCTCAATCACAGAAGTTTGCTTAGATTTTTTAGTTGGTGTCCTACTGCATTTATAGTGATCAAGTGTACCTAATTGGTTACTGGTTATGGAAATTCTCTAAAAAGAGAACCTTAGGAGTATATTGAAAATTGAAAATATTTTAGTTAGGAATCTAAAAAAACAAAGAGGCTTATTTCTATAACATATTCTGGCCTCAATATGATTTAAAATGAAAATACCACCTTTACGGTTAAAATTAAAGATATTACAGTTAAAATTATTCTGAAAAAAGGCAAATAGGATGAGACGACATATTCAATCCCTTATTTTCCCCTCTCAAAATATTTTTTTGTTTCTGTTTCTGTGTAACTAAATTTCTCTTTGCGTCTGCCTGCCTGTTCAATGTATATTCTCTACTTCTGGATAGTAATAACAAAGTATCAAAAATTATTTTTAAAAAGCTCCATTGGAATTGTTCATGAAATAAATAGGCAATTTTATATAACTTGGTATTTCTGGAGTAAAAAAGAGAAAAAAAGTCTCTGAACAGCAAGATTCAAAGCCTTACTTTTTTACCCAAGTGGAGAATTCTTGATATTCTCACAAGCAGTGGGGCCAACCAAAGCAATAGGCTGAGCCCAATCTTGGAGTTCGTTCATGTGAACCTTAACCCCACAAACGATAGGCTAAGCCTACTTAAAATTAGGCCTAAGAGTCACCCCCAAAAGGACCTCTTTTGTTGCTCAGATGTGGCCTCTCAGTCAACACAACAAGCAAACTCACTGCCCTCCCCCTTTCTATGTGGGACATGACTCCCAGGGGTGTGGACCTTCCTGGCAATGAGGGACAGAAATCCTAGAATGAGCTGGGACTCAGCACCAAGGGACTGAGAAAACCTTCTCAATCAAAAGGGGGAAGAGAGAAACGAGACAAAATAAAGTGTCAATGGCTGAGAGATTCCAAACAGTCGAGAGGTTACCCTGGAGGTTATTCTTATGCATTAAATAGATATGACCTTGTTAAGGTGTAACAGAGAGGCTGGAGGGAATGGCCTGAAAATGTAGAGCTATGTTCCAGTAGCCATGTTTATTGAAGATGATTGTATAATGATATAGCATTTGCAATGTGACTGTGTGACTGTGAAAACCTTGTGTCTGATGCTCCTTTTATCTACCTTATGGACAGATGAGTAAAACATACGGATTAAAAATAAATAAATAATAGGGGGAACAAATGTTAAAATAAGTTTAGTAGATTGAAATGCTAGTGATTAATGAAAGGGAGGGGTAAGAGGTATGGTATGTATGAATTCTTTTTCTGTTTTCTTTTTATTTCTTTTTCTGAATTGATGCAAATGTTCTAAGAAATTATCATAATGATGAATATACAATTATGAGATAAAAAAAGAATGTTCATATTGTATGTTGAGTGGTTATATCAATAAAAATTGGAAAAAAAACCTTGCTTTTATAATTATTATAAACAAATCTGGACATTAGAAAGAAACCACCCCTGGAATTTCCCTTAGGGAAAATTTAGAAAACTGCCATAAAATGCCCCTGGAAAAAGCATAGACCCTTTCAAATTGTTCTGGCCACAGTTTTTAGTAAAATAGATCTAATAATTGGAAATAATGAAAGTAGGCCATAGGAACTCTCAAAATTCCACAGCCCTTACCTGAAACTCTCAACAAGCCAGGCTTCATTCTTTCTGTGCAACCTATCCCTGCCCCCAAGGCCTAAGCCCCTAAGGCACCTATAAGGAAAGCCTGGATGCAAAAAGATGGGGAAGTATGGTTTAGAAAAGGCTTTTATTTCCCCCCATGGGCACACACTGGGAATCGAACCCAGGTCTCCAGCATAGCAGGGGAGAACTCTGCCACTGCTCCACCATCACCCACCCTAGACGTGTGGTTTAAGACTCTTTTTTTTTTTTATACCAGGCTTGGAGATTTAAAATGGAAAGCATAGAAAAGTGCAGAATAGGCCATGTCTGCTAAAATTATTTCTTACACTAAAACCTTTGCAACAGTAACTATAATAGTCAGATCATTAATAAAATATAAATAGTCTTGGGATAGGAATAAATGAATAAAATCTAACTACCAAATGTCAATAAGTAAAATGAAAGGTCTCTGAGAAATATGGAAAAGTTTTCCTGGATTTAGGCTTGGGAAAAATTAAACAAATGCAGTATATTTTCCAGAATTTCATAGTCCTTATACTTTTAAAATTCTTTGTAATTTTAAGATATTATGAAAACAGATTTTTTCAACCTCCAATAAAATTTTGTGATAAAGTTTTGAATTAAACAAATGTGATTTTATTCTTCTAAGTTATATTCTCCCTAAATTCATAGCAGCTTATTAATAAAATAAGCTAGTATTATAAGTTCATTCTCAAAATTCCTTTTAAAAATACCCTAACTAGACAAGTTAGGTTATGCGAACTAAGCAACATACCAGGTAAGTGATGACACTTATAGAATATAATAAAATAAGAATATGCTGATGCTTCAAATATATCTTATTTAAGAAATCAGTTTAGTAAGAAATATAAATGGATTTTTTTATAGCCTTCATTACCTGGATTTCAAATAATCTGGCTTTTGGCTCCTTGGCCATTTGTTATCTCAGTATGTGGAAGAATTTGAATTTGTAGCGGCTTTGTTAATGTCACTCAGTCTGTTTTTGCTAGTAAATGCTGCTATGAATAAAGAAGACAATACTTAGCTTCAAAGAGTTTATATTTTAGTTAGAATAGACATGCGTTAGAGCACAGTATAAGACAGTAGTAATAAAAGAATAAAAATGCTGGAAGAATTTTAAAAAGCCAATAGATAAAGAATGAACTAGGAAGAACTCATAGAAGAGACGACACTTTCATGACTTTAAATAAGAAAGCAGCATTTAAATAAATAGAGCTCTGAACTAGATTTTTAGAAGCCATAACTTAATTTTGTAAACTAACATATTCTTGATATTATTTGGGCATAATGTGAAAAATTTTGAGGTTTTTTTCCTGGCTATACATCCCTTAAATACTGACAAGCTGATTATATTTCAAACTTGGGGCTTTTCTGACCTTTGGACATCATGCTGTATAGGACTGAGAGATTCCACACGTACTGTAAAGTAATCACTAGTATTCTGAGTATAAGGTATTTATATACTTTATACTGTGTTCCAAAATGAAATATAAATCTCTTTTTTTCCCATTATTTTGTAGTACCTCTGTCTCATCTACTCATCATGAATACTGTTATTGGAAGGAAGTATATATGAATGTTCAAAAAGCTTTGTGAATTTGTTATCACATTTATTTCTGATTCTGTGCAGTTTAAATAAATAAAACTGCAGGTAGACTAGATATGAAAGTGGTAGAAAGTTTGTGGCAGTATTTTATTTGTTACAGTCATTGTTGACTACAAGCCTTGAATGAATACAGAAAGTAGGAGGAAGTGAATTTTGTTTGCTGTGGTCACTATTGACTATAAGCTCAGAATGAATATACAGAGTTGTAAGAAAGTAGATTATAAAACTGAATCCTGTCAGATAATGTTGATCAAATTTAATAAGTCCATTTATCATACATTTCAAAAAAAAAAAGAAAGTTTTGTGTCAAACCCAGCATTCATACAAAACTAAAGTTTAGTTTTCTCCATGTTAAAAAAAATATGGCACCAAATAAACATCTCTCCCTTTGGTCTTGCACAGAGGTTGAAGTTTGAAAATATGGACGATATGATTTTTGCCCAGTATTCTGATTTACTTTAGTCCTATCCAGATCAGATACTAAGATTATTGATGTCCCAATGGCAAACCTGTCTCCAGCTAGGGCCTTAATCCTTCTTGAGTATCTCAGAGAACATGCTGTTAAGGCTGTTAACCTCTAATCTTCATGATAAAACACTAGCAGTATTAATAAACCCACCTGAGGAAGTTTTCTGACCAAATGATAGTGTTTTATATTTCTGAAGAGTTTTTATTAACAGTTTCCACTGCATATAAGCATATAATTTCCTCTGGAAGTAATTTCTTCAGCATCCAAGTCCCTATATATATATTTATATATATAATTAAATATACATCTAAGTGTTGAGTGTAATGCTGAGGAAATAATCAGGGAGTAAGAAAGAACAGAGTCAGTTTAGGTTAATATAGACTGTGCACCATGTCTTTGCAAAGCCCAACGGAAATGTACATTGAGAAGAATAAAACTGGTCTTTCTGCCAAGCAGTTGAGGAACTGTTTTACAGAATATAATTTATAATATATATATATAACTTATAGAAAACAGAAACTTGTAATTTATGATAACTTTTTTTCAAATCTTCAATTGATGAAATGTGAGATGCACACTGAAGGACTTTGGGTATTATATAATAATTTTCAATAAAAAAAATATGGATTATTAGTCTGCTCTTAATGTAAAGTTTGAAAAACATTTTTCTTAATTATTTGAGTACTCTGCCTAGAAAACAAAGATTTTACATCAGAATACTATCCTTGTTAATGCATACATTGGCCTTATCATCCTTTATTTCAGAAGACAAGTCTCACTGTTAAGGAAAAAACTGCTACAAATAATTTTTTCCTTCACCTTATAAAAGTAAGGTGCTAATACAGTTTAACATATTTCATATGAGGTGATTGGGAAGTATTACAATGGTTAAAAGGGATTTTCTATCCTGTTGCTGGTTAAATTTGTATGGGTAAAATGTTATTCCATATTTAGAAATTGTACAAATTCTTAAAAATTTGTACGCCATACAACAGTATGATATTGTTAGTCATGGTTTTAGTTATTTTTTTATAATAGCTACAGATAATAGAAATGGACAAATTTACTTGTCAGTTATACTGTTTTGCTCTAATACTTCTCTAAAAGTATATGTGGTCAGTTATAGGTCAGTGCACTATCTGTAATGAGGAAAGACTAAAAGAGAGGCAGGGAAAATATATAAATTATATTTTATCAGTTAAGAACCATAACTCTGATAAATGTGTAAAAATGAAGCAGAACAAAATTCTGCTATGGCTTGTCAATATAAAACAAGAGTATAATGTTTTTATTCTGAAAGAAGCTTCTTTTAAAAATGCTTATAAAGGAGACTTCCGGGTCAAGATGGCGGCTTAACAATGTGCGCGTTTTAGTTCGTCCTCCAGAACAACTACTAAATAACCAGAAACAGTACAGAACAGCTCCTGGGGCCACGTCAGTGACCAGACACACAGTGTACCCCAGACTGGACCAGCTGGACCGGCTGCGAGCACCCCCCAGAACCATGAGTTCCCAAAGCTGCGGCGGCCAGCGCCCCTCCCCCACAGGCCACTTCCCAGAGAGGAAAGGAAAGGACTTAACCAGCAGCAGGGACTGGGCACAATCAAACACCAATTGTGGAACTAATTAACAAATTCTGACTACTAAAAATAGGCCCCCAGCTTAGGTGAACCTGATCAAAGCGGAGGTTGCTCATTTTTGCCCTGGCGCCAAGGGGGCAGGAATGACACAAAAAGGAGGAAAAAAAAGAAGAAGGAAACAGAGGTTTTTGTGGCTGTGTATCTACAAAGGCTTGACTGCCTCTGGATACAGCGGCAGGACTTTTCAGGCTGCAACTGCCCCAGGCATAGGCAGAAGTGAGCTCTTTTGGGGGCTTGTCTGGAGCTTGTGCCTTCCCCAGGGGAGGGGTGAAACCCCACACAGGTGGAATCCCTCCATCAAGGAATTCAGACACCAGGGCTTGGTAATTTGAAGCCATTAAAACTAGCCTACAACCTCTCCTCTGTCTCCACCATGCCCCCAACAGGGAGAGTCTGCCAAAGTTAAAGGTACCACATCATCTTATGCTGGTGGGACCTGCAGTCAGACAAGCACCACACACAGGGCAGGATAAGAAAAACAGAGTCCAGAGACTTCATAGGAAAGTCTTTCAACCTGCTGGGTCTCACCCTCAGGGAAAACCGACACAGCTGACTCTTTCCTCCTGATAGGAGGCCAGTTTGGTCTGGGAAAATCTGGCTGGGGTATATAATATCTACATAGAACCTCCTAAGTGTGGTGGGGGAGAAGGCACCACACAAGCAGGGAAAGAAACAAGAAAACAAGAACTGAAAAATTCTCCTCTGTCAAACAAAACTTAAGCTAAAGGTCCAGATAAAGCTGAACTGAACGTCAAAGAACAGATAGACAACAAATTCATCCAGCAAGAAAACCCTAGATAAAAGAAGTGAAAGCAATCTCCAGAATAAACTAATTAAGGTAATTAAATGCCTAGACACCAGCAAAAAAAAACAAATCACACTAGGAAAATTGAAGATATGGCCCAGTCAAAGGAACAAACCAACAATTCAAATGACATACAGGAGCTGAAACAATTAATTCAGAATGTACGAACAGACATGGAATACCTCATCAAAAACCAAATCAATGAACTGAAGGACGATATAAAGAAGGCAAGGAAAGAACAAAAAGAAGAAACTGAAAGTCTGAAAAAACAAATCACAGAACTTATGGGAATGAAAGACACAGTAGAAGAGATGAAAAAAACAATGGAAACCTACAATGGTAGATTTCAAGAGACAGAACATAGGATTTCAAAACTGGAGGACGGAACATCTGAAATCCGACAAGGAACAGAAACTATAGAAAAAAATGGAAAAATATGAGCAGGGACTCAGGGAATTGAAAGACGATATGAAGCGCACGAATATTCGTGTTGTGGGTGTCCCAGAAGGAGAAGAGAAGGGAAAAGGAGGAGAAAAACTAATGGAAGAAATTATCACTGAAAATTTCCCAACTCTTATGAAAGACTTAAAATTACAGATCCAAGAAGTGCAGCGTACCCCAAAGAGAATAGATCCAAATAGACATATTCCAAGACATTTAATAATCAGAATGTCAGAGGTCAAAGAGAAAGAGAGGATCTTGAAAGCAGCAAGAGAAAAGCAATCCATCAAGTACAAGGGAAGCCCAATAAGACTATGTGCAGATCTCTCAGCAGAAACCATGGAGGCGAGAAGATAGTGGGATAATATATTTACATTATTAAAAGAGAAAAACTGCCAACCAAGAATTCTATATCCAGCAAAACTGTCCTTCAAAAATGAGGGAGAAATTAAAACATTTTCAGACAAAAAATCACTGAGAGAATTTGTGACCAAGAGACCAGCTCTGCAAGAAATACTAAAGGGAACACTAGAGACAGATATGAGGACAGAAGAGAGAGGTGTGGAGAAGAGTGTAGAAAGGAAGACTATGAGTAAAGGTAAAAAGAAGGAAAATTAGATATGACATATAAAATCCAGAAGGCAAAATAGTAGAAGAAAGTACTACCCATGCAGTAATAACACGGAATGTTAATGGATTAAACTCTCCAATCAAAAGACATAGTCTGGCAGAATGGATTAAAAAACAGGACCCATCTATATGCCATCTCTACTCAAAGGACACGAGGCCAAGGACACAAATGGACATTTACACACCAATGTTTATAGCAGCATTATTAACAATTACCAAGAGATGGAAACAGCCAAAATGTCCATCAACAGACAGTTGACTAAACAAACTGTGACATTTACATAAGATGGAATATTATGCAGCTGTAAGACAGAATAAAGTTATGAAGTATGTAACAACATGAATGGACCTTAAGGACATTATGCTGAGTGTGATTAGCCAGAAATAAAAGGACAAATACTGTATGGTCTCACTGATATGAACTGACATTAGTGAATAAACTTGGAATATTTCCTTGGTAACAGAGACCATCAGGAGATAGAAATAGGGTGAGATATTGGGTAATTGGAGCTGAAGGGATACAGATTATGCAACAGGTGTGAATATAAAAACTCAGAAATGGACAGCACAATACTACCTAACTGTAATGTAATTATGTTAAAACACTGAATGAAGCTGCATCTGAGAATGATAGAGGGAGGGAGGGCTGGTGACATAAATGAAATCAGAAAGAAAGATAGATGGTAAAGATCGAGATGGTATAATCTAGGAATGCCTAGAGTGTATAATAATAGTGAAATGTGCAATGTACAAATTTTAAAAATGTTTTTGCATGAGGAAGAACAAAGGAATGTCATTATTGCAGGGTGCTGAAAATAGATGATAATTAATACTTTAAAATGTCACCTTGTGTGTGAGACTAAAGCAAAAAATGTTTATTTGTTACAAAATTTGTATTTTGACTAGAGTATTTCCTAATATAACTCATGTAGATAGTTGGATTGAATGTTATAATTACTTGGAATCTCAGGTAGGACATGAGATTTTGTTGGTTTGTCCAGAGTGATGCCCTGATGAATCCCAGAGTGATTTGATCAGTGACTGGAAAAGTATTTGCAAGCCCCCTTTGAGGAATGGTGAGAGTGGGGAGAAATTCAACTTCCCCAAGTTGAATTCTTGATATTCTCACAAGCAGTGTGGACAACCAAAGCTATAGGCTGAGCCCCCAGTCTTGGGGTTTGTTCATATGAAACTTAACCCCACAAAGATAGGTCAAGTCTACTTAAAATTTAGGCCTAAGAGTCACCCCCAAGAGAGCCTCTTTTGTTGCTCAGATTTGGCCTCTCTCTCCAGCCAACACACCAAGCAAACTCATCACCCTCCCCCTCTCTGCGTGGGACATGACTCCCAGGGGTGTGGACCTTTCTGGCAACGTGGGACAGAGATCCTGAAGGAGCTGAGACTCAGCATCAAGGGACTGAGTAAAACCCTAGAATGAGCTGAGAATTAACATCAAGGGATTGAGAGAACCTTCTCAACCAAAGGGGGAAGAGTGAAATGAGACTAAGTGTCAATGGCTGAGAGATTCCAAACAGAGTCGAGAGGTTATCCTGGAGGTTATTCTTAAGCATTAAGTAGATATCACCTTGTTGTTCAAGATGTAGTGGAGAGGCTGGAGGGAACTGCCTGAAAATGTAGAGCTGTGTTCCAGTAGCCATGTTTCTTGATGATGATTGAACAATAATATAGCTATCACAATGAGACTCTGTGAATGTGAAAACCTTGTGTCTGATGCTCCTTTTAGCTACTATATCAACAGAAGAGTAGAACATATGGAATAAAAATAAATAATAGGGGGAACAAATGTTAAAATAAATTTAGTTTGAAATGCTAGTGGTAAATGAAAGCGAGGGGTAAGGGGTATGGTATGTATAATCTTTTTTTTTCTCTGTTATCATTTTATTTCTTTTTCTGTTGTCTTTTTATTTCTTTTTCTAAATCGATGCAAATGTTCTAAGAAATGATGAATATGCAACTATGTGATGATATTAAGAATTACTGATTGTATATGTAGAATGGAATGATATATTAATGTTCTGTTTGTTAATTTTTTTAATTATTTAAAAAAGTTTAAAAAATTAAAAAATGCTTATAAAAATTACAGCTTAGATTGTAAATGTTAACTGTTATCTTTAAATTCTGAAATGCTTTGCTCTTTGTATATCCTGATAGTTCCCTAGAAATATAATTGTCTATGTGAACCTGAGCTCAGATTTAGTTCTCCAGCTCTGAAACTCAGCATAACTTCATACAGCAACTGTTAAAATCATTTTTAAAAAAATGAAAAAGATCACATTCAGATGAAAGTTGTGACTGAAACTGATCTGGTTAAAACTAAAGTGAGTTAATATACAAGGTAAAAAAAAATAATATTGCCTGTATTTAAGCATTAACTTTTGTGGAAGGTAAAAAGAAAAATGTTAACTGTATTCAATATTCAAATTTTTCTGTAGCACACTATCCAATTTTATGTGTCTAGTCAGTTTATTTAAAAAATCTAATTTAGCTTTAGTTGAAACAGAACCTAGAATAAGGAATACAATTTAATATTCTGTACAAGTTAATGTTATACCATGATGCATTTCAAAGTATTTGGGGCAGAAAATGAAAAATATTTGCAGGGTCCCTTTAGGGACTGGAAAAAATAAAACTATTACGCTTCCCACCTGGGGAATTCCTGACATTTTCTTCAACCAAAGAGGCTCCCATTTTAATAAGCTAAGGCCTCAATTTTGAGGCTTGCCTTTATAAAACTTATTTCTGTAATAGTAAACTGAATCTACTATAATTAATGCTTAAGCATCATCTCCAAAGAACCACTGCTGTTACTCAAATGTGATCTCTCTTTGAGCCAAACTCTGGCTTTCCCATCTACATGGGACTTGGTTTCCAGGGGTGTAAGGTATTATGGGACATAAATGGCCCAGGCACTGTGAGCCTTAATTCCCAAGGATAAGCCTGGCTCCATGTGCTGGTTTGAAAGGATTATGTACCCTAGAAAAGCCACAGTTTAATCTTGATCTAATCTTGTGAGGGCAACGTTACTTTCAATCCCTATTCAATAAGGCAGATTGGAGTCTTTTGCTTAGATTATATCCCCATAGAAATGTGACACACAATTGTGGGTATTAACTTTTGATTAGATGGAGATGTGACTCCTATTCTAGGTGGGTCTTGATTACTTTACTGCAATCTTTTGAAAGAGGAAACATTTTTGGAGAGAGCTTGAAATCCACAAGAGAGTCACAAGCACCATGACAGCTCATATAGCCAGAGACCTTTGGGGATAAAGAGACAAAACGTCCCCTGGGGAGCTTCAAGAAATAAAAAGCCTGGAGAGAAAGCTAGCAGATGTTGCCATGTTTGTCATGTGCCCTTCCAGCTGAGAGAGAAACCCTGAATGTCATCACCTTCTTGAACCAAGGTATGATTCCCTGGATGCCTTAGATTGGAGATTTCTATAGACTTGCTTTAATTTGCACAATTTCAAAGCCTTAGAACTGTAAATCTGCAAATTAATATTAATTCCCCTTTTAAAAAGCTGTTCAATTTCTGGTATATCATATTTTAGCAGTTAGCAAACTAGAACACCCTGGCACTGTGGTTTAATTGACCAAAAAGGGAAAAAGAACAGCTTTTCAATGGCTAAGATATTTCAAACTGAGTTGAGAGATCATTCTGGAGGTTACTATTATGCAAGTTTCAGCCAGATAATGCAAACTGCCAGAGTATGGCAAACCCCAACCAAAAGTATTCCTGGACACCCTGAAAGATATCCCAGGCTCTATAAAATTTTACTTATTAAGTTTGTTTTTCAGAAACTTAAAACTTCCAGATTGTTCCAGTGTCAAAGAAGCTCTGAAACCCAGAAATACTGGGCTCTCCAAGAACAAGAAACAGTTTCATCAGTATCATCCCTTTGCCCCTTAATGATAATGCCCTTGAAGCAATTAGAAGAGACATCATGTAGATATCCCTCAAGACTGAGAGGTAATTATCAAATGAGAGAGAGGAACAGTGTTCTAGTTTGCTAGCTGCCGGAATGCAACACACCAGAGATGGATTGGCTTTTAATAAAAAGGGATTTATTTTGTTAGTTCTTCAGAGGAAAGGCAGCTAACTTTCCACTGAGGTTCTTTCTTATGTGGGAAGGCACAGGATGGTCTCTGCTGGCCTTCTCTCCAGGCCTCTGGGTTCCAACAACTTTCCCCAGGGTGATTTCTTTCTGCATCTCCAAAGGCCTGGACTGAGCTGTGAGTGCTGAGATGAGGTATGCTGAGCTGCTTGGGCTGTGCTATGTTGAGTCCTTTCATTTAAGCACCAGCCAATTAAATCAAACATCATTCATTGCAGCAGGCACGCCTCCTAGCCTACTGCAGATGTAATCAGCAACAGATGAGGTTCAAGTACCACTGGCTCATGTCCACAGCAACAGAACTAGGTGCCTTCACCTGGCCAAGTCGACAACTGAATCTAACTACCACAAATGGTAACAGAAATTAGGATTTAAAAGATGATTTTGATTACTGGCTCACTATATAGATATTTCTTTTCACTTCCTGGAATATTGGAGTAGACAAAGAAAAATACCTGAAATCTCTAAATTATAATCCAGCTGCCTTGTAGTTCCTAATAATGATTGTATAGTCTTTATCTTGCATCTTTGGGATTATAAAAACCTTGTGACTAACCTTCATTTGTAACCTTTTGTCCAGTTTTTCAACTTTAGAGTCTTGTAATCACTAAAGACAGCCCCTAATGTTTATTAATGAAGGGTCTTGGGCTAATGAAGACAGCCCAGAACTAACCACCCCAAGTCAAAAGTTATCCAGACGACTGGGACTGGATCTAACCAAAATGGGCCTGCCTGACCATGTGTAGTAGCTTAGACTTTAATCCACAAGTCACCCTATGCCTCATTATAATACTAAAAATCACTCCCATCATCATATTAGGGCCACCATTTTCTTACCTGCAGTCTGTGACTAAGCATGTAATCAATCTGTGTATGCTCAATAATTAGATCACTTCTAATTACATCATATGTGGCACTTTGCTCATTAGCCTAAAACCTGCCCATCATTTGATTCTATTACACTATCACAATTAATGCAGTTTGGGGAGACAGATTTTGTGCCTAACGGCCATCTGATCTCCTGCTACATGCCTAGTAATTAACTTTTCTCCTTGAAACCCCCGGTGTCTCAGGAATTGGTCATTTGAGGGCTTTGGACAAAATAACCCACTGCCTTTGTTCAGTAACATCAGAATGCCTTCCTCAGATGGCTACCAGGCAGATTTACCAAGTAAATACACATGTATAATCTAGCATCTAATAAGTACTTAAAAACAGTGGAATCAAGTTTTGCTCACAAAACGTGGTCAGGTTCTTGGGGCATGACTGGATGATTGCTTTAAAAGGAAGAGGTATCTGGGCGGGCCACAGTGGCTCAGCAGGCAAGAATGCTTGCCTGCCATGCCAGAGGACCTGGGTTTGCTGGGTTTGATTCCCGTGCCTACCCACGTTAAAAAAAAAAGGAAGAGGTATCTGACTGTTTTATCTGTCCTGAGGCAAAAAAAAAGATTGTTAAAAATACTTATAATAACAATTTTATTTTATACTTTTCCTGCATTTAGATATTAAATCCCTCGATGATAGATATTACTATTATTGCTGTTTTGGAATTTTCTTTTCACTACTTATTTTTAAAGAACAAAAAATTATGAAAAGCCTGGAGAAGGAAATAACTTCTGCCCTCCACAAGCACCTAAAAGATATCATTAAAAAAGATATGGAATAGAGAAAAGAAACCAGTATTGTAAGAAAGAAAAGGAAATCAGTTTTGGCAATTGTTTTCGCCGCTACCATACACAGAGGTGAAATACCCAGTATTCAACAGGTACTGTTAAATGCTAAATTCAGATGCATGTATTATCTTACAAAATCTTCACAATAACCCTTTGAGGTAGGTACTATTATGATCCTCATTTTTAAAGATGAAGAAACTGAAAAGTAGGTTAATCGATTTGACCAGATCAAAGTACATAGAAGAACTTGGACTTGAACCCAGAACTTTTCATCTTAAATCTCCCCTCACACCAAACTGCCTCCCAGCCACACTGAGTTTCGGGCATCTGAAAAATAGGAGAGTGGCTGTGGCATTTTCCAAGGTGAGGAGAGACAAGAAAGGCCCAGTCACACAGTTAGCTCTTGGCTGTGGTCAATCCAAAGCATGCTTCTTGCTAAAATCCTTCTCTAAAATCTTGAAGGAAAAAAAAAAAGGTAACATCTTCATAAAGTGTCTTGTTGTTCTTCATAATGCTCGACCTTAACTTGAACCACAGTATGTAATCTTTATCCCAACCACATTACATAATTTTTATCCCAAAAGTGTCCAGAAACATGCAGAACACATTTGTGCATTCTCAGTTTCATTAAAGTATTTTCCAATGAACATGTTGAGGACTGAGTTGCTTTGTGTAATGTAGGTAGAAAAATCATCATTTTAAACAAAAATTGTGCTGCTGCTACCTCCTAAAGAAAGTAGCGTAATTCATATCAGAAGGAAAAGCAACTTTTGTATTGTTCCCTTCCCTTGTCATAAAGAATGAGACAGCATGCAGAAGACCACTGAACTAACTGTTTAGAAAAAAATCTAAGCCAACCTCCCACCCTTTCCCAAGAATTGGCTGATTACCAGGAGGAATGCAGGGCTGTACTATTTTGAGCCAAATTCATTTGAATTTCAAAGGAGGGTCTATTTTAGCTGATAACCGGATTACATCTAAAAAAAATGCTTTGATGGAAAATTTGGTGTACAGCGACAGAACCCGGACTATGCTAGAGGCAAGAGAGAAATCCTTTCAGTGATCTATGCTTTTTAAAAACTAATTTTTATTTTTCCTACAACCACAACGTATGTGTAACTCTTCTCTTTAAAAGACATAGGAGCACTTTAAGGAAAGTATTTGGCATAAATAGTGACTGAGAAGTTATAAATGAGTTGTCAGTAAAAAAAAGTTAACAGAATTTACGCCCATATCATTAACTATTATTTGACATTAATGAGGCATGCTTAATCGTATGGATGCCCTGTTGCACATGGTTCAAGTAGCAGACGGCTCTATTTAGTTAAGCAGAAAGAATTCACTACTAGCTGTTAGAGGGCTTACAAAGTCCGGAATCGTCGGAGGAGCAGGCGCAGACTTTCCGGGATCAGCTTCCACACTGGTGAACCACACCGCCCATCCTGCCGTCCGGGGACCTCACTGCCTCCACGGGGCCGCCAAAAGCGGAAGCAGTGGCGGCTCAACAATGCCCGCGTTTGGTCGCATTACTAAAGCGGCCTCTGCTGGCAGGCCCGACTGCTGGGGGACATGGGAAATGTAGTTTTTACCTTTCAACTTCCTGGGCGCGAACACGTTATGAGTCGTCTGTGGGAATGGAGTAGAGCAATGTACTATAATTGCTTTTTCACTCTTCCTTGAATTTTAAAATTCTAGGTTGTTTACATATTTTCTTCTGTGATAGATAAATAGAATAAATTCCTAGAAGTGGAAATAGAATAAATTCCTAGAAGTGGAATTTCTGAGTTCAATTATACGAATACTTCCCAAGTTTGTGTTAATTATTGCAAAATTTCCCTCTTAAAAAAGCTTCCAACTGTTTATAGTATGTCCACCCGTCCTTGCTCCACATTGTCAGTCGTGGTTAATGCATTTGTTAGTACGTTTGAAAAGGGAAATGATACAACATTGTAAAACTCTGAATTTCTTATGTTGGTGAGTTTGAGCATTTTAATTCTCGGCGATTTAAAATCAAGTCTTTAGAATGCCTGGTTACTCCAGTATTTCTCTGCCATGCATTTCTAAATTGCCTCCTATGGGGAGAAACTTAATATGACTGTTTAGTTTATCTGTGCATTATAAATTGCGAATTATATAATTAACTATAAGATCTAAAGCCCTGTATTGGCAAGTAGACAATTTTTTTAGTGAATATGTCTTTCAAATAAGGGCTAAGGAAACATTCTTCCCTCTACTGTCTCCAAAATTAAACTTAGTTGAAACCTACAGGCCATTAACTTAAAAACAAAATTAGGAAATTTGGTCATGATTCAGCCAATTGACTTTAGATCCAAATGCTATACTTGAATTGTAAGCATCTGAATGTCTATCAGTAGAATTTTGTAAGGCCTGTGGGTTACTCTTTTTTTTTTAGTTTTTGTTAATAAAATCAATCAACATACAATGTAAACATTCTTTTATTTTTTCATCACATAGTTGTATATTCATCACCAAGATCATTTCTTAGAACATTTGCATCAATTCAGAAAAAGAAATACAAACAAAACAGAAACAAATTCATACATACCATACCCCCTTACCCCTCCCTTTCATTGATCACTAGCATCTCAATCTACTAAATTTATTTTAACATTTGTTTCCCTATTATTTATTTTAATCCGTATGTTTTACTCATCTGCCTGTGGGTTACTCTTGGCCCAGGCTCTGTACCTCTGACCACTCGCAGTAAGAACCATGGTAAGAAGGAAGTTCTGTAAGAAAGAGCTTGGTGGCTCAGGGCAGTCTGAGAGCCATGTCTTCATCACTGCTGTCGTCCCAACTGCAGGAATCTGTTGGAATCACTATCTGTCCCTGATTTGATGAGATCAAATGAATTCCAAGCTATCAGGGCAACAGCTCACACACTGTTGTCTTCTAGAAGGCGGCTTGTTTACACCCTCTCTGAATGGGTGAGAGTTTTATTTATTTTTTACTATTTTTAGGGCAAAAGATCCTCTCTGTTCTTCCCAAATAAGTACGGGAAGTTCAGCGACAGCATTAAAGTGGAGGCTTGTTTTATGTATATTTAGTGATTTAGAGGAAAAAGAACTTGTTCTAAATTCACCTTTAAAACTAGAATATTAATTTTAACCAGATGAGGACAAGTCCCTCTCCATATGCTTTATACTTAAAGAGTATTCTCTAGACAATATTCTCTAAATCAATAAATAAACTACACCATATCTTCTAAAATTCTCTAAAATGACTTATTTTTGACAAGACCATTGCCTGTTATCACTCTCCATCTAGTGGCAAGATAGGCTAATTGAAAGTAAATCCCTAAGAATACCTGTTCTGACACTTGAGTGTTGTTGACTCAAACATTTGAGAAGAAAACAGCAAAACAGCAGCAACAACAACCAAAAAGGGGGAAAAATAAATATAAAAAACAAAAAATCAAACAAAATTAAATTAAATTTTTAAAAGAGAGCAACAAGTATCAAAGTACAAGATAAATCTCACTGCTATTTTGTTAAATTTTTCATATAAACTAACTATGCAAAAATCCCATGATTGTAATTTTATAGTGTCATTATCTAATTTTGAAGTAAAAAGAATACACTTGCTAGATGATGAATAGAATATTCATAACTACAGAAGTTTTCTTGAAAATGTTTTTTCTTATCATCTTAAACATTTTATTTTCTAAAAAATCTTACTGTTCTAAGAAAATGTTGAATTACCTTTTAATAGTTGCAGAAAGAAGAATTAGAAAATGTCAGCCAATTCTGAGCAAATCAGCAGTGGAATTGGATCATTGGGCAAGAGCTATTTTCTATAAGAACTCTGGGATCTAGGGATATTAATCAGAATATTATGGTATGTATAACATGCAATGGTAGTGTAGCAGGCAGGCCTTCCCCTCTTTCTAGTTCAGCTGTGCTCCCTGTGGAAAATCCTCAGACCCCCTCTCCTGACCTTCAGGAATGGGTAAAACTGCAGGCAAGCGAGATAAGACACATTCCTGGGATAGAAACCCCCTCCCCTAGCCTTCAGGAACTGGTGAAGCTGCAAGTAGGCAAGATAAGACATTCTGGGGTGGGGACCCCTCCCTTAATGGTTCAGCTTTGGGCCATTCTCAACTTAAATCAGCCAATTGTTTACCTTGTCTTTAACATGCCAAAAAGTTTATAAAAGCTAAGGTTGCCTTTTGTTCGGGGCTCAGACTTTCAGAGGTTACTCACTGAGCCCTATGGCCATAGCAAATAAAACCTGCTTCCCGAAACTACGGATCCTTAGTCTCAGCCTGTTCTAACTTCCTGGAGGCCTGTGGCTTTGTTCCTGGTTTTCGCACTACAGTAGCTGATTAGTCTCAAATTAATTTGACATTCAGCCATGGAGCTAATATCAGGTAGTTACAGTGGACATTTACCTGTTTAATAGCTTCAATATTCTTAGTAGTTTTTGCTCATGCTGTCCTGGTTTTAAATACATTTAATTTTATCCCAGATCTGAAGGTTCACATGAAAAAATGTGAGGAATGCAATGCTATGAAAATAAAGTAAGAAACCGAAAAAACTTTAAAAGAGGAAGCCAAATGAATGGGCCAGCAGAACAAGAATTTTTAAAAGCATTATGTAATGGAGAAATCAGGATTTAAAAATGATTTTGATTACTGAATCATATTCCTTTTTGCTTCCTGGGATATTGGAGTAGACAGAGGGGAATACCTGAAATCCCTAAACTCTAATTCAGCTTTCCTATCTGAAATGAGTATAAAAGCCCTTTTCTTGTGCTTTTGTGACTGTAAAAGTTGTTACACCCTTTATCTGGTCATTTTCTGTAGGGCAAAGGCCCTAATGCTAATGAAATCAGCCATTAACTAGCCTCAGACCTGGACATTTGAAATCATATCAGCTAGATTCTGCCATTGAAAGATAACTTGTCTCCCTTTTCGCTTACACCTTTAGTACTGAAGTGATAGCTCTGCCTCCTCTCCTTTCAACTTCTGTTCTGTTGATATGACAATGATAACACTGTCTTCTTTTCTGTTTTCAACTTCCTATTTGAAATGACCTCACCTCCCTTTGCTAAAATCCTTAAAAACCTTGAACCCCCTCTACTTGGGGAGACAGATTTTGGACCAGTAGACCATCTACTCTCCTATTATGCACCTAATAATAAACTCTTTCTCTCTGTGAAATGCCAGCGTCTCAGGAATTGGTTATTAAGAGCATTGGGTGAAAGAATCCATGGCCTTTGTCCGGTAACAATAAACTTTTTTTTTCTGGTTCATTCTTTACTTCATGGATCCTAGGTAGTTGATGCCGTTGTCAGTCTGTATTGGGATTTTGATTACCATGGATACTGGAATAGAGGGTACTGCTATAGATAAACCATAAAAACAAAACAAACACAATCACATTTCATTGGGTTGGACTGGTTATAAACCACTGAGGCCAACTTCCCTATTGATAATTCCTGGGTGTGGGGCAGTTTGTGAGGGATGTTGATAACAATAACACATTTTTTAAAAGTATAGTTAAAAAATAAATAAATTTTTAAAAAATATAGTTAATGTCGTTAGAGACCTAAAGGAGGAAATCAGAAACATGAATTAGAAAAATCCATTATGAAAGGCCAATTGGGGTTGAGTATGAAAATTTTAAAGCAGAAATATTTGAGTATTATAGTATCAGCTAAAGCTCACTTCTGTTTGGTGGTGGTTTTTTATTTTATTTTTTTTTTATTTTTTCAGATTGAATACACCTGAAAAAAAAAATTAGTGAGCTGAAAGATCAGGTCAGTGAATACTTCTAGAAGGTATCAGGAAAGGTTAAGGTAGTATTACTAAAATTGAGAGAAAAGTTAAGACATAGTAATGAAATTTTGCAAGATTAAAGAATGATAGATCTAGATAGAAAGGGCACAAAAATGTGTTGAAATAAGAGGAATTTGAAGCTAGAATTTTATATCCAATTAATTAGATATAGGACTGAAATAAGTTACTGTAAAGCATACAGAAAGCTGAAACACACAAAGATCCTATTTGAAAACACCTTGGGAGAAGTGTTCCAGCAAGACAAAGATTGAATCCAGGAAGTAACTAGGAGATATGGGTACTGTGGAAGAAGCAAAGCATTGCACTGTGTTTGGGTCAAAAACTGCCAGCTATCTTTAATATAATCAGCTTCAGTGAGAAAGACATACTGAACTGCTTACTTTACTCCAAGAATTTCAGAGAATACACACACGTGTCATATATGTCATATTCTACCTATGTGTGTCTATTGGAGGAATAAAAGCCAAAAAAAGCCATGAATTTTTACAACACAAGTTGTACATGTGAACATGCATTATTTTCTATAATCAGAAGTGATATTTAAAATGTATAACAACTCTTATAGCATGGGAAATGGGCCAATCAGAGCAGGCATCAGTCAAACAAAATGCTGGAGCAGCTTCCCCAAGGCTCCTGCTATGCCCTTCTAATAGGGTTTATGGGAAGTCTTGGAGGAGACTGGGATGGTGGGGATGGGGAAGGGTGGAGGGAATAGAGAGGTGCTCAGGGTAGCATCTACTAACCAACTGATGTGGAATTATTTCAGTATTTTAACAATTGGTATGGCTATATATATTGGCTGAATCACTGCTTCTCTGCCTATCAGACATGTCTGATGACTTCATACAAGTTTCTAAAACATACCTTACTTTTTTTAAAAACAAACTTTAGATATATGTTACATTCCTGAGAGATTAAGAGTCTGTAATAAAACAATTTTGTATATCAGAGAGTCTTACCTTCTTTACATTGAAAGTCAGAAAATCTGAGTAGAGGATATTAAGTTATAGTAGAGCATATTCAAATAAAGCTGGTTTGAGATATTTAACTGACAAGTCGACTTGCAAGGTCTTTCACATGGCTTACTAGGTAGTAAATATGCTGCATAATTTTTTCTCCCAAATTTTAAATAACAGCAATTAAAAACACAGAGCCTAGTAAGCAAACTTTTTTTTTTAATCTAAAGGGTTATTTCCTCTCCTGCAGACCTTAACCAAATTGCAGGTAAAGCCAAGTCCAGTAGATGTCATCAGAGCCACAAGGACCTACACATGCACCCATGAGTGAGAAATAAAACTTCGTCATTGTAAATTGCTGAGCTGTGGGATGGTTTGTTAAATAGCAAAAGACATTCCTTCATTCACTAATTTATTCATCATTCATTTAGTATATATTGAAGATGTGCTATGTGCTAGGCATTGCTATCAAAACTCAAAGCTGTTTTTCCTTTTAAAAGATTTATTAGACCAACCTTTGATAAGACTAATCAGGAAAAGGACAGACGATGCAAATAAATAATAGCACCCATAACATTTGTATTCTCCGGTTGAAACAACTAAACAGGGAAACCGGAAGGCTAATAAGCATATGAAGAGGTGTTTGCCCTCACTGTCATCAAAGAAATGCAAATTAGACCAGCTAGGAAGTCTGATGGTATGAAATAGAGGTGAGGATGTTGGAAAATAAGAACCCTCCAATATTGCTGAGAGCAGCTGGAAGAATTTAATGAACTAACTATACTTTCTATGTTGTAGCAATTACACACCTAGAGCTCTTGGCATATATAACCTTAAGAATGTTTATCACAGCACTATTAAGTGGCTCTTTTTCAAGGAGATTAAACATATACCCAAAAAGACAATACTACACTTATTTTAAAGAATACATGTGCCTCAAAATAAACATATAAATAACAGGCTAGAAGGATATATATTAAACAGTCAAGAGTGGGCAAAGGGTGAATTCGGCCTGGAGAACAGGACCCCTTTCCCTAAGTATGTGACCTACCCCTGGCAAATATTTCAAACAGCTCTCCCACCCTAGCCTTTTCCTTTTCATGCTCTAAAAACTGCCCTCTTATAATAACCCCCCATGACTCAACCTCCACCCTCTGGCAGAGACAAGTACATGTGCATGCTTCAGGCAGAGATTAAATTTTAGCTTTACCAGTGAAGCACTGCCAACTCCTAAATTAACCCCCTAATTCTGAAAACTAAACTTACCCTCAACCCCCAACCTTAGGACATAAAAACCCTATCCTCTGCCACCTCAGGATGACCATTTCTCACTTGAAAGACTACCCAACAGGAGGTTCTATTTCTCCCTGAAATAAAACCTTTGCCTGAACTCCTCATCCCACCTTGTTCCTGGTGAGTTTGCCTTTCACTGTGGAGATGGTGGACAAAAGGAGCAAATAGTAAAATAAAAAGGGCACAGGCAGATCTTGATTGCATACAATGAAATGGAGAATGTGATCAATTTTTTAAACATTTTTGATTGTAAAATATAACATACAAAAAAGCAATAAATTTTAAAGTATATTTTAACAAGTTGTTAGAGAACAAATTTCAAAGTATGGTATTTTTCTCTGTTACTACTCCTTCTTCTCCTTTGATCCTTCTCCCAATCTTTAGGGATTTGGGGGCAATGGCTGTTCTAACTTCTTCATGTTGAAAAGGGGTGTAGACAGTTTGGGATGGGATGATGCAACTGACTGATGCTCTTGGAGAGACTGGTAACTCTGGGTTTCAGAGCTTATCTGGCCTAGGAACCATCTAGAGGTTTTAGGTTTCTGAAAAACAAACTCAGTGAGTGAAAACTTTTATATAGTCTCCAACAGAGCCCTGGGTATTCTTTAGGGTTTACAGGAGTACTGTTGTTTGGGGCTTGGCATACCCTGACCATTAGCAATATCTAGCTGAAGCTTGCATGAGAGTAACCTCCAGAATAGCTTCTTAACTCTATTTGAAGTATCTTAGACACTGAAAACTTATTTTGTTACATTTCCTGCTTTTGGTCAGGTAGGCATTAATCAATTCAATTTTGTGCACTCTATATTCTAAAAATAATAAGTGGTAAATCAAGAATATGGGGACTACGGTAATTTGAAGAGAATTAGAAATTCCAGTGCTGTTTGAAGATAGGCAAGTTGAATTCTCATGTCTCTGAAGATCGTATACTTTTAGATCCTTTCTGAAGTTAAAGGAAGATATGAACTATCCCAATAGTTATATTTTAATTCTGGTTTTAGTTTTGTTTTTCTTTAATTTTTTAAATACCAAAAAACACATAACAAATGCAAACATTCCTCTTTTGATAATTCCGTTCTACATATATAATCAGTAATTCAAAATATCATCACTTAGTTGCATATGTATCATGATGATAATTTGTTGAAACATTTGCATCTATTCAGAAAAAGAAATAAAATGAAAACAGAAGAAAAAAATTTATACATACCATACCCCTTACCCCTCGCTTTCATTGATCACTAGCATTTCAAACTAAACTTATTTTAACATTTGTTTTCCCTATTATTTATTTTTATTCCATATGTTCTATTCATCTGTTGACAAGGTAGATAAAAGGAGCATCAGACACAAGGTTTTCACAATCACACAGTCACATTAATGATTATCATTATTCAATCATTATCAAGAAACATGGCTGCTGGAACACAGCTTTACATTTTCAGGCAGTTCCCTCCAGCCTCTCCATTACATCTTGAATAACAAGGTGATATTTACTTAATGCATAAGAATAACCTCCAGGATAACCTCTCGACTCTGTTTAGAATCTCCCAGCCATTGACTCTTTGTCTCATTTCACTCTTCCCCTTTTGGTCAAGAAGGTTTTCTCAATCCCTGATGCTGAGTCTCAGTTTATTCTAGGGTTTCTGTCCCACTTTGCCAGGAAGGTCCACACCCCTGGGAGTCAAGTCCCACATGGACAGGAGAAGGATGGTGAGTTTGCTTGTTGTGTTGGCTGGAGAGAGAGGCCACATCAGAGCAAAAAAAAGAGGTTCTCTTGGGGGTGACTTTTAGGCCTAATTTTAAGTAAGCTTGACCTATCCCCTGTGGGGTTAAGTTTCATATGAACAAACACCAAACTGGGGGCTCAGCCTATAGCTTTGGTTGTCCACACTGCTTGTGAGAATATCAAGAATTCAGCTTGGGGAACTTGAATTTTCCCCTGTTCTCAACATTCCCCGAAGGGGACTTTGCAAATACTTTTCCACTCACTGATCAAATCACTCTGGGATTCATCAGGGCATCACCTGGACAAACCAACAAAATCTCATGTCCGACCCAAGGTTCCATGTGTTTATGGGTTCAATTAGGCTGTCTACATAAGTTATGTTAGGAAATGAAGTAGTCAAAATATAAATTTTGTACCAAATAAACATTTTTTCTTTAGTCTCACACATAAGTTGAAATTCTTAAATATTAATTACCATCTATTTTCAGCACCCTGCAGTAATGACATTCCTTTGGTCTTCCTCATACAAAAACATTTTTAAAATTTGTGCATTTAGTCACTATTGTTATACACTCTAGACATTCCTAGATTATACCATCTCAATCTTTAACATCTATCTTTCTTTCTGATTTCATTTATGCCCCCAGCCCTCCTCCCTCTATCATTCTCACATTCAACTTCATTCAGTGTTTTAATGTAATTGTATTACAGTTAGGTAGTATTGTGCTGTCCATTTCTGAATTTTTGTATCCAGTACTGCTGTATTATCTGTATCCCTTCAGCTCCAATTACCCAACGTCTTACCTTATTGCCAGCCTCTGATGGTCTCTGTTACCAATGAAATATTCCAAGTTTATTCACTAATGTCAGTTCATATCAGTGAGATCATACAGTATTTGTCTTTTTGTTTTTGGTAATCTCACTCAGCTTAATGTTCTCAAGGTCCATCCATGTTGTTACTACTTCATAACTTTACTTTGTCTTGTAGCTGCATAATATTCCATCATATGTATATGCCACAGTTTGTTTAGCTACTCATCTGTTGATGGACATTTTGGCTGTTTCCATCTCATTGCAATTGTAAATAATGCTGCTATAAACATTGGTGTACAAGTGTCCATTTGTGTCTTTGCCCTTATGTCCTTTGAGTAGATACCTAGCAATGGTATTGCCAGGTCATATGGCAATTCTATATTTAGCTTTTTGAGGAACCGCCAAACTGCCTTCCACAGTGGTTGCACCATTTGACATTCCCACCAACAGTGGATAAGTGTGCCTCTTTCTCCACATCCTCTCCACACTTGTCATTTTCTATTTTATTGAGAATGATCATTCTGGTGGGTGTGAGATGATATCTCATTGTGGTTTTGATTTGCATTTCTCTAATGGCCAGGTAAGTTGAGCATCTCTTCATGTGCCTTTTGGCCATTTGCATTTCCTCATCTGAGAAGTGTCTGTTCAAGTCTTTTGCCCATTTTGTAATTGGATTGGCTGTCTTTTTGTTGTTGAGTTGAACAATCTCTTTATAAATTCTGGTTACTAGACCTTTATCTGATACGTCATTTCCAAATATTGTCTCCCATTGTGTAGGCTGTCTTTCTACTTTCTTGATGAAGTTCTGTGATGTGCAAAAGTGTTTAATTTTGAGGAGTTCCCATTTCTTTCTTTCTTTCTTCAGTGCTCTTGCTTTAGATGTAAGGTCTATAAAACCGCCTCCAATTATAAGATTTATAAGATATTTCCCTACATTTTCCTCTAACTGTTTTATGATCTTAGACCTAATGTTTAGATCTTTGATTCATTTTAAGTTAACTTTTGTATAGGGTGTGAAATATGGATTCTCTTTCATTCTTTTGCATATGGATATCCAGTTTTCTAGGCACCATTTATTGAAGAGACTATTCTGTCCCAGGTGAGTTGGCTTGACTGCCTTGTTAAAGATCAATTGTCCATAGATGAGATGGTCTATATCTGAACACTCCATTCAATTCCATTGGTCAATATATCTATCTTTATGCCAGTACCATGCTGTTTTGACCACTGTAGCTTCATAATATGCCTTAAGGTCAGGTAATGTGAGAACCTCCAACTTCTTTTTTTTTTCTCAGGATGCTTTTAGCTACTCAAGGCATCCTGTCCTTCCAGAAGGTTATTGGTTTTTCTATTTCTGAGAAGTAAGGTGTTGGGATTTTGATTGGTATTGCATTGAATCTGTAAATCAATTTAGGGAGAATTGACATCTTAACTATATTTAGTCTTCCAATCCATGAACATGGTATGCCCTTCCATCTATGTAGGTCTTCTGTGATTTCTTTTAACAATTTCTTGTAGTTTTCTTTGTATAGGTTTTTTGTCTCTTTAGTTAAATTTATTCCTAAATATTTTATTCTTTTGGTTGCAATTGTAAATGGAATTTGTTTCTTGATTTTCCCCTCAGATTGTTCACTACTAGTGTATAGAAACACTACAGATTTTTGAGTGTTGATCTTATAACCTGCCACTTTGCTGTACTCATTTATTAGCTCTAGTAGTTTTGTTGTGGATTTTTCAGGGTTCTCGACATATAGTCAGGGTCAGTGGTTATGTCTCCTCTTCCATTTCTGATCTTATTTATTTGCATCCTCTGTCTTCTTCTTTTTGTCAATCTTGCTAAGGGCCCATCAATCTTATTGCTTTTCTCATAGAACCAACTTCTGGTCTTATTGATTTTCTCTATTGTTTTCATGTTCTCAATTTCATTTATTTCTGCTCTAATCTTTGTTATTTCTTTCCTGTTGCTTCTGAAAGATTACTTAAGGAAGCATTATTATGGTAAAATGCTTTGTATTCCTTCTGGAGATGGATGAATACGCTGCCTTCCTTTTTATTTTCATCATAATTATGTTTTTTTCCTGGCTATTTTTCATGTGAATTTTTATACAAATTGCATTTCAACGTGATTTGCATTTGAAAAAAAATGATTATTTTGAAGTACAAAGACATAACTATAATCTGGTTATGTTGGAAATATAAAGTGCCATTTATTTTTTTAGTATTTGCCTACAGATTGCTGATCCTGTCACTTATTTTTCAGGATTTGTCCCCCAAAGAAGGAGAATTTATGAAACTTGTTCCACTTCTGATTTTGTCCCATCCTTCTCAAGTCAGGCTAAGTCACATGCTCCCAGGTTCATTTCATTGCCACTATTTTATAACCAAGGCAGCTAAAAAAAAACCTGTAGTTTTCACTTTCAGAAGATCAGTCATTTAATTCCCTGAAGGTTAATTACTCATTTAGTTCTGGGAGAGAAACATTTCCTCTGTTATTCTCTATACATAGAGGAACTCTTCAGGGCTCCACGATTCTTTTATTTCACAATGAAGAAAAGATTTCCTTTATGAAAACATTACCTGACTTTCCAAAATCTCTACTTACAATAGAAAAATAATATATTTTATTTTGTTCACTGTTTTTTCATTTCCTTAAGGTGTTTAATATGACCTCATATACATACAGGTGATTCTCCTGCTGGATCAGTACTATGGCTTTACTAGTTAATGAGAAATCATAGGAACTCACTAGCATTTAACCGTATTTTTGTACTTGTTGAGTTGCTATCCTCATCAATATTAGTTAAATATGCTATTATAGATGTGGAGTCAAATATCTATGCTCTTTTTTTTATTAGACTTAGATAAAGTTTAAATTAGATGGAAACTTGAACATAAATCTTGTAAAAATAATATATCTCAAGATTCTATTAATATAATTTCATTGATATTAAATATTAAAGTACTACAAAATGGCAATATCTTTAATTTCTGAAATCTTTCTAATTCATGAAATAATAAGTTGATAAAAATCAGTTAGTGAGAACTAAGAGCCAGTCTTCAAACATAACCACTCTAATTTTAAGTCTGGGATTCTTTCTACCCTGTCACAATGTGGCAGAGACTGGCTACATGCTGAACAGTCTTCTTCCTCTTATTAAGTATATGGGAAACATATTCCACAGTCTCTCTATAATTAGCTTGGGGTCATGGGTCTAGTTCATGAGCACTGAATGACAGTGACATATTCTATTTCCAGACCTGGTCACTAAAATACTTCATCAATATTCTACATGTTCTCTTCTGTCCAAGTGTCTGGAAGTAAGATAAAAGAGCCTCACCACGAAAGGAACTCAAATCTTGGAATCATCACTTAAAATGCAGTTGCCTGGGAGAGCTACCTGATCCATATCAGGCTATGAACTGAGCAGAAAGCAAACTTTTATTATACTGCCCTTAAGATTTGTGTGTTTCTTATTATAGCAACTAGTGATCTTTACACTGATTAATACAGAAGTTGGTAGCAGAAGTGGCTGTTGCTGTAACAATAATCTGAAATATATGGAATTGTCTGCTGCAGACTGTGGATAGTAAAGAAACAGATACAGCAGACTGGAGTCATAAGAACATGGAACGGGGGATTTCTCCACAGAAAACATAGCCAGGACCTAATCAAAACCTTCTCCTACTTCCAGAGCAATGTCTGCCAATGGAATTTCAGAATTGGCTGAGACCGATGACTGCTGGGTTTCTTATTTGCTTCCAGATTGGGGTGTTAATTATAGTTATCTTATCCACCATTGTAATTAGGTGTGTGTTTGGATGGAGATCACTTACTTGTCTTTTTAGTTTTATAGGTCTCCAGAGCCTGAGGCATCACAATCTGATTGGATGTAAAGGTCTTCATGGCAACTGGTAAACCTGGATTTTGAATCAGATTAAAGATTTTGGGTTGCTGATGGGGGTGAATATTTCATGTGTGGGAGGATGAAGAAAAGGGATAAGGGATGGTCAGAGGGAGAACTGTGGCAGAGACTGGCTAGATGCTCATCAATCTTATTTCCTCTTCGTGGGCAAATGAGAATATGACATTTCAAAGCCCCTCATACCATTAAATCAGCTAGACTGTGGTTTTATGACTGGCATTTAGAAACTGAGCCAAACTCATTTGTGTCATTTTCAGACCTAGCCCCTACAATGTCCTTCACAGGCTTCCATGTAGTCTCTCCACTGTAGCTGACAGTAAATGATTCTGAGAAAATGAAGCTGTTCACAAGAGCTGCCAGACCAACTTTGGACTGTGATGTGAAAGAGAAACAAACCTTTGTTCTGTTAAGTCACTGAGATCCTGGAGTGGTAGTTTACACTAGCTAGCAAGTCTTCCCACAGCAAATGCAGTTACCATATACTTCATATCCCAAGATAAGATACAGAAGAAAGTATGCAAGAAGATTAAATAAATCTGTAGAAATGATTAAGAAATAACCCTTGTACAGTTTGCAAGTTTTTAAAATTTATTTATTAATTAAAAAAATTGACAAATGAAATAAAAATTAACATAGATAATCAGTAACTCACAATATCATCACTTAGTTGCATATTCATCATTTATTAGAACATTTGCATCCATTCAGAAAAAGAAATAAAAAGACAATAGAAAAAGAAATAAAATGAAAACAGAAAAAAAAAAGATTATACCTACCATACCCCTTACCCCTCGCTTTCACTGATCACTAGCATTTCAAACTAAATTTGTTTTAACCTTTTTCCCCCAATTATTTATTTTTATTCCATACATTCTACTTGTCTCTTGACAAGGTAGATAAAAGGAGCATCAGACACAAGGTTTTCACAATCACACAGCAGTCTGCAAATTTTCTCTCTCGGGATGTTGGAGGAAAAAAAGGACCATATTAAAGGGAGTCTTTGGAGAATAAAGAATGTCCCAAACATTAACAGTTTCACTAGTGAAGAAATAGAGTTCGGATAGAGAAGTGGAAATGAATAATTAGTTCTTCAGAACAGAATAATGAACAACAACAAACAAGGGGAAGAAAAGAAGAAATTTGATTCCCATGTGATTCTCAAGCCTGGAAGTGGGGTTGGGGGATACTCATGTAGGGAAGGACACTAGAGAGGAAGTATGGGAACCTAGCTCTGTAAGTGTCTTGGAAAAAAATTATGAAGGGAAGGGGTGGACTTGTAACGTGTCCTGGAGGTAGGCATTGTGTATTACCTGCAATCTGTCTTTGCTGAGGAACTACCACTGTGCCAAGGAGGGAAAAAGGCTCAAAACTGCTTATCTAAGACCTGAGAAGTTAAGATAGTACAGAGGACAGGTTTAATTCATGCACAAGATGATGGGAATTTGGTTTTAAGAGAAGTGCATTATTGGAGAGTATGCAAAGGACAATTAATTAAATTTTTAAAGAGAAATCAGATTTACTGACTCTTTAATCGTTAACAGTTTCCTCTGAAAATGAGTTCCTTTTACATTTCATATTTTGCAACGTGTGCTATCCATACCTTTTGATAAGATTTATCATATTCTTGAGGAGACAAATGCATGCCTTTACCTATGTTAATTATTCCTAATGTCCAGAGCAAATGCATTGCTGAGCAGGTACTGTGTGAATATACATCATTTACTATGTGCGTTAAAAGAATAAAGATTCTAATCTTTAAAGAGTCTATACTCTATTTCAATACAAACTATTACGTTTTAACTTTAAACTATTAAATTCAGCAGTGGGGTTCTAACAATAAGCATGGTAAAATCTCTACACTTGAGGAGTGAACCATCCATAAGGAGGGACTAGATATTGTAAAGATACTGTTATGATACAGTGAATTAGTTCGCATAGTGATTAAGAGCATGGACTCAGAAGCCAGATTGCCTGGATTTAAAGACCAGCTACTCACTTTACTGGGGTGTGACCATTGCAGTGGTCCTCAACATTTGTGTGCAGCATTGGAAATACAGCCTTCTTCAGAGGGTTACTTTGAAGTTTAAATGAATTAATATATCTAAAGCATCTAGAATAATGCCTACCACATAGTCAGCACTATATGTATTAAGTGTGATTATAATAGAATATCTATCAAATGCTCTGGAGGTTGAGAGAAGAAAGTGGCTAATTTACTCTGCAGGGTGGGAAAGGACCTGGGAATAGTACTCCTTGGCAGACCAAAGAGGAGAGATACTCAACCATATTTGAGGGACTTTAGAAACCATCATTAAATCTTTAGAGGATGTGATCAGGGTGGATCCTTTAGCTTGAACTCATCAATCAGAAGATGACTCCATCCCAAATGAGTATTTATGCCTGTAGGGGTCTCATATGAATATGTTGTTCTGATGAGAAGCAGTTCTATTATATTTGACTTAATCCTCGAAACTTGGTCTATAAAGCCAGATCCCCTGCTCAGTTTCTTTGTGTCTCAGCCTTCCGTTAGATCACGTCTTATAACATAGTTTATACCTCTAGTTAGAGCAAATAGGGCTGACTCACATTTTAGAAATTTTCTATGTCACTGGATTAAACTTTACTCAATATAGTAATAACAACAACAACAAAAAAAGCAGTGGTTTTTCACCTGACGACCTTACAGTAGTTGTTCAGAAATGAGTCAGTCACACTAGCTCCAATGGCAGGGGAATAGATGTCCAAATCACACGTCATAATTTCTGTGGACTCTTTTAGCTGAGTATATTAACTCAAATAATTTCTAAGGGGTCCTTCATGGATAAGAATGGAAGGATTTGCCAAACAACTGAAAAATGACTGCCTCTTCTTTGGCGAAATGATATTCTTTACTTTGTGAAATAGAGAAATTACTAATTTCATTCACATGGGCTTTCAAATTTTCAGGCTCTACTGAGCATAAGTCTGTGCGGCAGGAGACTGAAAGCAAGGGAGTAAAGTCAAGGAGAAACGCATTTTCAGTCTTTGCCCCAGAGCTTTACTACACAAGCACCACACAGCTTCTACTTGCGGCGACTATTCCCTCTCTTCTCCAGGTATTTGAGTCTCTCATACATATGTTTAAGTAGTTGTCTCTCTGACAAAGTTTCATTGTCAGGGAGTTTCTAGGTAGGGATCTCTGAGTTAAAATTCAAAATTATATGATCCACCCATGCTTAGACTATAATTACCATCTTGAGGCTTTAAAAAAAGAACTATTCACATCAACAGTCTTACAAACACCTGTGAGTGACGAGTAGACAAGCCCCAAGAGAAATTATGCAGGTGACCATAGTTATTAATGCACATGTTATTTTTAGCTTGAGGTTTGTTATGATGGGGTCAAGAGGCCAGGTTCAAAGATTCCAACATGATGCTGTTGGCTCGGCACTTCAGAACTAACTTACAGAGTGTTGTGAGAGGGACAGAGTTCCATGAAAATGGTGGAATAGGATAGATTGAGTTCAGCCCTGCTCCAAGGAACAGCTAGAGAAGGGATGGGAGGGTGACTGAGATGGTGATTCTAGGGTGTAAGTGACCTGGGAGAGTCTTCTGCACTACATAGGGTGGCCCTGAGTGCAAAAGCTGAGGAACTGAGAAGCAGAGATCTGGAGACCTTCTGGCTGGTGCAAATAGTCTAACACGGAAGCCTGGAGCCCTCATGAGTGCATGGACAGGGAGACAGCAACTAGGAATTAAACAAAAGAAGGAGGAGGAGGAGGAGGAGGAGGAGGGAAGAGGACACACAGAAAGACACAGGAGAAGGCCATATGAAGATGGTGGCAGAGCACAGAGTGATGCTGCCACAAGGCAAGGAATACCTGGGGTCACCAGAAGCTGAAAGAGACAAGGAAGGATTCTTCCCCAGAACCATTAGGGGATGCAAGGCTCTAGTAACACCTGTTTCAGACTTATAGCCTGTAGAACTGTTAGGGAATACATTTCCGGTGTTCTAAGCCACCCAGTTTGTAGTTCTGAGACAGCAGCCCTAGGAAACTAAAACAGGGGCTCAAACATGCAGGGTTCTCCCCATAGAACATAAAAGACATTCCTCTTCTGCTCTGTTTCCCATGCCATTCTGACACAGAACCCACCCCACCTCCAACCCACACTACTTTCATCTCTTACCTGCACTACAGCAATGACTTTGTCCCAACATGTCAATTAAGCTAGATTTTCAGCTTACCTTTCCATCACACCCTGTATTTTTCCTTTAGCCCAATTGTAATTTTTCCCCCAATTGTGCTGATTCTTCTTATTCAGCATCTCTGTCATTTATTCATGTTGTTTTATATCTTTGTGTGTCTTGTAATTTGGGATCATGAGATTATTTTTTCTGAGGGTTGATGATGTGACTCTCCAGAGCAGATTCTGCTTGCTTTTGTCAGTCATCCCCAGGATATTACCAGCCATGGACCACTTTATACATTAGTTTCTCCATTTAGGAAGTTCTCAGACCACAAAGAAAATGTAAGTTCTTAACGGAGAATTTTTTCTCATTCAATCCAGAGCAAAATCAAGTTAAACAAATGTGTCTGTTATCTTTCTATGCTGGTGGCGGGGGTGGGGTGGGGGGTGGGGGTGGGGAGGGGAGGAGGGGAAGCTGTGCTGGTTTGAGGCTATTGTGTATCCCTGAAAAGTCATGTTCTTTTTCTTAATCCAATCTTGTGGAGGCAGACATTGTTTAGGGGGGACATTTTTTTTTTTTTTTTTTTTTTTTAAAGGAAAGACAGAGAGAAGGAAGGAAGGATAGAAGGAAGAAAGGGAAACATTTTTACACATTTTCTTGTTTTATTGTATTCTGTTTCTCCGTTTTTGTTACATGGGCTGGGGCCGGGAATCGAACCGAGGTCCTCCGGCATAGCAGGCAAGCACTTTGCCCGCTGAGCCACCGCGGCCCACCCCTAGGGGGGACATTTTGATTAGGTTGTTTCCATGGAGATGTATGTCTACCCATTCAAGGTGGGTCTTAATCCACTTAATGGTGTCTTTTAAGAAGGAACTATTTTTGGAAAACTTCACAGCTGACACAAAGACATTTGGAGATGCAGAAAGAAAACGCCTCTGGGGAAGCTGTTTGAAATCAGAAGCCAAAGGATCAGCAGAGGCCAGCCACGTGACTTACCAGCTGAAAGAGGTATTCCATGACATTTGGAATTTTGTGAGTCAATTTATCTGTCTCTGAATGCCTTGGTTTGGGCATTTTTATGGCCTTAGAACTGTAAATCTGTAATTTAAGAAATTCTCATTATAAAAGTCAAAAAAAAAAATAGAGCGAGCACTGTGACAGTTGGTTAGCTATATACCGCCTGCTTTAAATTTTTTTTTCTCATAAAGAACAAATTGCAGTAATTGGTGATTACATTAAAGTGCTTTGCTGTTAAGGACCATATCTAAAACTACAATCTGGCAACTGATTTATTACACCTTAATATGATAACTAGTCTTCAACAATTTTTTCTTCATTATTTTTACTTAAGTAAAATATTTCCCAGAGTGAAATTAGGAAGCTGGAAATTCCTGCATGTATGTAAATTCATGTATTACAAAATAACACATAATACTATCAAATATTGGTACTGAGAAAGGCCATAGAAATGCTGATTTTACTAATAAATAGACTATTTGGTTCAGAAGGTGAAGTGATTTGCTCATTTGGGTTTAGAGTCAATGAATTTTCTTTAGTTATTTCTGAGCCTTTCTTCTTAGTCTCTAATTCAAATTAGTATCATTTGCATGATTAGACAAGTCACTGAACAGTGTCTATAAATATTATACTGTTCAGTGAATAAATTGCATGAATAAATTGGGATTGCTCTCTTATTCCAAATCTTTTTATTACCTGTGTTTCTTGCTAGGTGGAGGATAGGACTTGGTATGGCAGTTCGAGCATTTTAGTGGGAATGCTACTTCAGTGAATTTACCTAAGTGTGAACCAAAGATACTCAGCTGTGCTCAGAACATCCTTCTATATCATTGCCTTAATATTTTTACATTTGTTGATTCATTATATTTTATAGCATTTGTTGATTCATTATGGTTTTTTAAATAATTTTTTATTAATTAAAAAAAATTACAAGAAACACAAACATTCCCAACACATACACTCAGCAATTCACAATATCATCACATAGTTGCATATTCATCGTCATGATCATTTCCCAGAATATTAGCATCAATTCAGAAAAAGAAATAAGAAGTCAACAGAAAAATATAACAAACGGAAAAAAAAATTTTTTACAGGCCTTACCCCTTAATGATCCCTTTCATTGATCACTAATTGTGATCATTAGCTAATTGATCATTAGCATTTCAAACTAAATCTATTTTAACATTTGTTCCCCCTATTATTTATTTTTATTCCATATGTTCTTCTCATCTGTTGACAAGGTAGATAAAAGGAGCATCAGACACAAGGTTTTCACAATCACACAGTCACATTAATGATTATCATTATTCAATCATTATCAAGAAACATGGCTACTGGAACACAGCTCTACATTTTCAGGCAGTCCCCTCCAGCCTCTCCATTACATCTTGGATAACAAGGTGATATTTACTTAATGCATAAGAATAACCTCCAGGATAACCTCTTGACTCTGTTTGGAATCTCTCAGCCATTGACACTTTGTCTCATTTCACTCTTCCCCCTTTTGGTCAAGAAGGTTTTCTCAATCCCTTGATGTTGGGTCTCAGCTCATTCTAGAATTTTTCTCAATCTCTTGATGCTGAATCTCAGCTCATTCTGGAATTTCTGTCCCATGCTGCCAGGAAGATCCACACCCCTGGTAGTCATGTCCCACGTAGACAGGGGGAGGGTGGTGAGTCTGCTTGCTGTGTTGGCTGGAGAGAGAGGCCCCATCTGAGTAACAAAAGAGGTTCTCTTGGGGGTGACTCTTAGGCTTAATTTTAAGTAGGTTTAACCTATCCCCTGTGGGGTTAGTTTCATATGAACAAACCCCAAAGCTGGGGGCTCAGCCTATACCTTTGGTTGTCCACACTGCTTGTGAGAATATCAAGAATTCAACTTGGGGAAGTTGAGTTTTCCCCTGTTCTCTCCATTCCCTGAAGGGGACTTTGCAAATACTTTTCCACTCACTGATCAGATCACTCTGGGATTCATCAGGGCATCACCTGGACAAACCAACAAAATCTCATGTCCTATACAAAGTTCCATGTACTTAAGGTGTTCAATCAACTATCTACATAAGTTATATTAGGAAATGCACTAGTCAAAGTATAGATTTGTACCAAATAAACATTTTTTGTTTTAGTCTCACACATTAGTTGAAATTTTGAAATATTAAGTACCATCTATTTTCAGCACACTGCAGTAATGACATTCTTTTGTTCTTCCTCATGCAAAAACATTATAAAATTTGTACATTTAGTCACTATCATTATACACTCTAGGCATTCCTAGATTACACCATCTCAATCTTTATCGTCTATCTTTCTTTCTGATTTCATTTATGCCCCAGCCCTCCTCCCTCTATCATTCTTATATGCAGCTTCATTCAGTGTTTTAACATAATTGTATTACAGTTAGGTAATATTGTGCTGTCCATTTCTGAGTTTTTATATTCAGTCCTGTTGCATAATCAGTATCCCTTCAGCTCCAATTACCCAATATCTTACCCTATTTCTCTCTCCTGATGGTCTCTGTTACCAAGGAAATATTCCAAGTTTATTCACTAATGTCGTTCATATCAGTGAGACCATAGAGTATTTGTCCTTTTGTTTCTGGCTAATCACACTCAGCATAATATCCTTAAGGTCCATTCATGTTGTTACGTACTTCATAACTTTATTGTCTTACAGCTGCATAATATTCCATCTTATGTAAATGTCACAGTTTGTTTAGTCAACTGTCTGTTGATGGACATTTTGGCTGTTTCCATCTCTTGGTAATTGTTAATAATGCTGCTATAAACATTGGTGTGTAAATGTCCATTTGTGTCCTTGGCCTCGTGTCCTTTGAGTAGAGACAGCACATGGATGGGTCCTGTTTTTTAATCCATTCTGCCAGGCTATGTCTTTTAATTGGAGAGTTTAATCCATTAACATTCAGTGTTATTACTACATGGGTAGTACTTTTTTTTTACTATTTTGCCTTCTGGATTTTATATGTCATATCTAATTTTCCTTCTTTTTACCTTTACTCATAGTCTTCCTTTCTACACTCTTCTCCACACCTCTCTCTTCTGTCCTCGTATCTGTCTCTAGTGTTCCCTTTAGTACTTCTTGCAGAGCTGGTCTCTTGGTCACAAATTCTCTCAGTGATTTTTTGTCTGAAAATGTTTTAATTTCTCCCTCATTTTTGAAGGACAGTTTTGCTGGATATAGAATTCTTGGTTGGCAGTTTTTCTCTTTTAATAATTTAAATATATCATCCCACTGTCTTCTTGCCTCCATGGTTTCTGCTGAGAGATCTGCACATAGTCTTATTGGGCTTCCCTTGTATGTGATGGATTGCTTTTCTCTTGCTGCTTTCAAGATCCTCTCTTTCTCTTTGACCTCTGACATTCTGATTAGTAAGTGTCTTGGGGTACATCTATTTGGATCTATTCCCTTTGGGGTATGCTGCACTTCTTGGATCCTGACATGCACAGTAGCTTAGACTTCAACCTACAAGTCACCTATTACTCACTATAATACTCAAAATCACAGCCGTCATCATATTAAGCCCACCATTTACTTATATATGTTCTGTGACTAAGGATGCATTCAATCTGCATGTACATGTAGTAATAAACCATTTCTCTCTTTGAAATCCTGGTGTCTCAGGAACTGGTCATTTAAGTACATTGGGCAAAAGAATCTAAAGCCTTTGTCTGGTAATAGCCTCTACTATTTCTTACACTGAAAATAACCTTTTAAGTAGGGACCTCTATTCTTGTATTCAAGTGATAGAGCTAATAACATGAAAAAGACCAAGTTTGTTCAACTTCAAGGTCTAGTCTATGAGCATACTATACTATTCTAAAGATTGTGTAAGTATTTTTCTTTATCCCTTATCTTCTTCAATATGCTTTTAAGTACCATTCTAATATTCCATAGAGTTGAGTTTCCATAAAATTTCCATGATTAACTGTTGTGGTGATGGTTATCTCTTAGCTGCATCAATGAGGGACAAAGGAATAGAGACATTCAGTATCCTGCTCAAGATTACCCAGTGAGTAAGACTCCCCCCCCCCCCAAAAAGGAGAAAATTTAAATCAGTCACACCAGTTTTGGTTTCTTCTTTTGCTTTATGTTCTTAAAAAGTCCTTCTCTGCCTAGAAATGAGACAGCTATTCAATTATAGCTTCTTCTAGTTTGTTCTCCTGTATGCATATATGTTTATAATTAACTCACAACTATCTGGAATTTGTCCTGGTGAAAGAGATGATGCAGAGGTTATTTCTGGGGTAGGGAGGACTTGATGAAATTATTGAAGTCTATCTGGAAGAATGAAATAGTTGATAATAGCTGAACCAGGATAGGGATCTTGTCCTGCCAGAAATAAAAAGATGACAGCTATGAACTAATTTAATAAGTATGCACTGCTAATAGTTAATATCAAAATAATAACTTAAAAAATATTAACACTTAAACTCCAAGCCTAAATTTTCTCATTGCAAGGGTGACCGTTAATGAATGGAGATAGTGAAGTAATCCTATTGCCATGGTGCAGTGCCATTGCTGTAACCATAGGTATCATTGCAGACTTGGCTTTCAGAGTCTTCTATGCTCATGAACAACACTCACCAGCTTTGTTTCTATGGGTGAGCACTTTCTGTTTGCTTCACCCCTGCCTCCTTACTAATGTGCATCTGAGAGCATGATGCTTTCCTCTCTCTTGACCCGACTGTCTTATATACTTCTAAATTGCAATAGAACTAGCTGGGTCATTGTGTGTTCTATATTCTTCCTTGCTGTCCTTTGATTTGAATAGAACATTTTCCTGGGATGATAATGAACAGATCTCTAAGGCACTTGACCTTGACTTCGTATAGAAAACAAAGGAAAATTTGAAAAGACAACAGTCCCCTGGAATTGAGGGATATTAAAAATCACAGGATTGATTTTCTCTCAAACTTCTATTATTCACTCTAATACCTATAAACATATATGTGTTTTCCAGGATGAGGAGCTCAATACCAGAGATGGAAAATCAAATAATAGCTCTAAGCTCCAAGGTTTAGAGGACTTAACTGCTAAATCATTTGTTCCTGCAGAAGTAGAAGAGTGTGCTTCCTTCTAAGACAGGAAGATACCAACTTTTCTAAAGTTGGTATTCTATTTTTCCATTTCTATTTGCCCCAGACTGTTAAATAGAATTTGATTTCTAAACTCTCCCAGAAGTAGTCTGGATTAGGAAGGTTTCACTGTCTTCATTGAAATGGAGAATCATCACTTATTTGTAATACTGAAATAATTTAAATTAAGGTTTTTGTTTCCGTATTTTCTTAGCTGAGGGCTTGTTCTAGTTTGCTCGTTGCCAGAATGCAATATACCAGCAACAGAATGACTTTTAAAAAGAGGAATTTAATAAGTTGCTAGTTTACAGTTCTAAGGCCAAAAAATGTCCCAATTAAAACAAGTCTATAAAAATGTCCAATCTAAGGCATCCAGAGAAAGATACCTTGGTTCATGAAGGCTGATGATGTTCAGCATTTCTCTCTCAGCTGGAAGAGTGCATGATGAACATGGCAGTATCTGCTGGCTTTCTCTCCAGGTCTCCTGCTTCATGAAAAGGAGTTTTCCTTCTTCATCTTGAAAGGCTGGTGGACCCTCTGCTTTGTGGTTCTGTGGTATTCTGAAGCTTTCTCTAAAATACTTCTTCTTTTATAGGATTCCAGTAAACTAATGAAGACCCACATAGAATGGGTGGAGACTCGTCTCCATCTAATCAAATTTAATGCTCACAATTGATTGAGTCACATCTCCATGAAGATAACCTAATCAAAGTTCCAATCTATAGTACTGAATAGGGATTAGAAGAAACTGTTGCTCCCACAAGATTGATTAGGATTAAAGCATGACTTTTCTACAGTACATATATTCTTTCAAACCAGCACAGGGGTATTAACATAGATACGTCTGTCCATCTGGTTTGCAAAACATAGGGAAACTCAAACTTTCAAATGTCGATTTATGAGGAAAGATCCTGTTTCTTTTCTACCTTTGCATTTCCTATAGCATCTCTTGGCGTAAAGCCTTACACATAACATTTTTCAATGGTAAAATAATAAATACATATTGAACTGAAGGTTTAATCAAGGGGAAAACCTTTCATTAGTTTTTATATTAGAAGACTGAAATGAAGCACATTACAAATCTTATTGAATATTTCTTCTTTAATTTGATTTTTAGTCAATTTTTAGTTGAAGCATATATATTTATAATGCCTTTAGTCCAGTGTTAAAGGAAAGTTATAGAAAGCTGTCTCCAAAATGTCTTAGTTTTTTCTTCCAGGAAGGGTGTATTAATGCATGATAAACAAATTTCATTTTATCTTGAAATATATATTCTTCTACAAAATGAGAGAAAAAACTTTAAGATCATAGCCTGACCTAAGAAAAATCACAATTTATTCTCTCAGCAAATATTTATGATGCATAATCTACCTTGATACATTTCTCTGGATACAAGTCTCTATTGTGTGAATTAAATGCAACTAATTTCAAATTGCTTCCCAGCTAGAATAGCAAAACATTTATGGCTATAGTATTTTTCCCAAGGCAAATTCTTTAGATGCATTCATGCCAGACTAGGCAAATTTTCTGTAAAGGCATATGCCATATGTCAGGAGTTTTGCCAAAGTTATTTCCACATAACATTCAGTGTTTGCATGCTTAATGAGAGCTTGTATAAACACAAGTGTATGTGCCAAGACCATTTGGCAATTACTCTATTAAGAACATTGCTACGATGGTTTTCAAAAAAAAAAACGGGCAAGGTATAAATTATTAATACATATCCCTTTTTGGTGGCAATAAGAGATATTTTAAATTATTTTAAATCTAGCTAAGGATATAAGTTAATACATAAACAGCAAGAAGGTTGTGAGAGAGTTTACAAATGAGAAGGCTTTGGGTTGATTACTGTGCTGGTTTGAAAGGAAGTATGCTCCCTAAGAAAAGCCATGTCTTAATAGAAATTCCATTTCAGAAAGGTAGAATAATCTCTATTCAATACTGTATATTTGAAACTGTAATGAGATCATCTCCCTGGTTGATGTGATTTGGTCAAGAGTGGTTGTTAAACTGGATTAAGGGGTGACATGTCTCCAACCATTTGAGTGGGTCTTGATTAGTTTCTGAAGTCCTATAAAAGAGGAAATATTTTGGAGAATGAGAGATTCAGAGAGAGCAACACTATGAAGCAGAGAGTCCACCAGCCAGTGACCTTTGGAGATGCAGAAAGAACACACCTCCCGGGGAGCTTCATGAAACCGGAAGCCAGGAGAGAAAGCTAGCAGATAACGCCGTATCCGCCATGTGCCCTTCCAGCTGAGAGAGAAGCCCTGAACTTCATCGGCCTTCTTGAACCAAGGTATCTTTCCCTGGATGCCTTTGATTGGACACTTCTTTATACTTGTTTTAATTGGGATATTTTCTCAGCCTTAGAACAATAAACTAGCAGCTCATTGAATTCCCTCTTTTAAAAGCCATTCCGTTTCTGGTATATTGCATTCTGGCAGCTAGCAAACTAGAACAATTACTTATATCCTTTGGGCAAGATTGTTAAATATTTGCCAGGCTTCTAGCTATGATTAATTTGAGAGGAAATAGATGTCTTGTGATTTAAATTAAAAAAATAATCTCATTATTTAAACTCTATTTTGTAGATTGAAACTATCCTGGGATGGTTTTCTGGCTCACCTATTTCTTGGTTACCATTGCCGTCATTTAATTTTAACTGCTGTTTCTTCATAATACCTGGACCTGAGGAAGCAACCACCCTTCAGCTGCCAAGGTCAGCAGACTATAGGTTACCTAAATGAGGTACTCCTTCCAGGTCCAGATGCCAAATCTGTATGAGGGACCAACTGGGCTATGGTGGTAACTGATAACTTCTTTCTTTTTCAGTTTTCCCACTATTTTTGCATATTCTCTAAAATAATATATGCTTATTGGAAGATTTGTGAAAGTAAAGAAGAAAAATATAGAGAACCAGAATGTACACGAATTAAAGCTAAGAAAAAATAGGCTTCATAGGAAATAAAACCAGAAAGGAATCTTTGCAAAATATGTTAGAATTAATGTTTTCTCATCCCCCTCTTCTTACTCCTCCTCCTTCTCATCTCTTCTCCCTCCCCATCTTCTTGCACCTGCTTTAAGTCATTTCTAATTTGGTCTAGGAGCAAGGGTATGCAGTTATAAAACATTCTAATCCTGACTGAGAAGAAGAACATGCATTCTCTCTCTCTCTTTCTCTCTCTCTCTCTCTCTCTCTCTCTCTCTCTCCAGAAAGATAGATGGATTTATATACACAAATGCTTGCTTGCAACTTTGAGGATATGTGCATCAGTAGATAGTTTGTGGATAAAACCCATAGCAGCAAGCCTTAACATTAGGAAATATTTCTAGAAAGACATTTGGAAAACAGAAAATAGAGCTTTAGTAACCCAGTCCAGGGAGCTATTTCTTTCTGTATAAGATGAGATAAATAGAATTTTAGAGAAGAGCTAAGAAGAAGAAAAGGAAGAGGACAAGAGAAATCTAACCGGACCTAATTAATCAAGAGTAATAGGAATAGTCACCCAAAATGAGAAGGAACAGGGGGGAAGAAAAGAAGACTAGTGGGAGATTTTGTGACCCATAATCAGGATTCAATTCTTAAGCCAAAGTTGATAGAATACCTCAAAGTTTTAAAGGTGTGAGCATGTTCTCTCAGAGTGATATATAGGGAATACTGAGGCATTTTTATGGATGATATGGAAAAGAATCAAAGTTTATTTAGGACAATATTCCAGATTTTCTAATTTAGGCAGGGACATTGGAGATGACAATGGCATCATAATGAAACATTATTTTTTCTCTAATATAAAGAATCAACATAATAATGATGCCAAGAAGCAGAAATGGCAAACATTAGAAGAAATTGTGAGAACAATCTAGCTACTCATTCAAGTAGCCTACTGCTGGTCTTTTGCTGATCCAAATTCACATTGAGCATGTTTACTGAACATTGACTTGTATGTTTCTCTGTCACCACGGTGTGTAACTACTACCTCGAGAGGACTCTAATCTTAAGAAAACTGGCTGCACTTAAATAATGAAGTTTGAGTCTGTAACTCCATTATGTTTGTATATACACCAGTCAACATTAAGGCATAATAGTGTTTAGTGAATAAGAACCCATAAATAGTGCTTAGAACTGCATGCTCAATACCAAAGAATATTCATCAGTACCATTTCATAATCTTCTGCTTTTACTGATTGCCAATTCTGGGTGTCCTAGAGATATTGACTTCTTCATATTATGTGGTTACTTCTTTAGGGTACATAGTCCTAAACAATGTTGAGATTAATGAATATGGAACTGCTACTATAGATATTTTATCTCTTATATCTCAAACTAGATGTTGAGCTCCTATATGTATTCCCAACATCTGATGAAAACCTGTTTTTCCCATACTCCCACTTTATTGGTAGAGGGTCCTTCCTGAAGTGAGTAATATAAAGATAGTATAGATATATCTAATAGACAATAGAGTGTACAAAGAGAAATGGTTATCACTAGCAGAAAAATTGGAATAACCAAATCAATGGACTAAGCTAAAATTAAGTAGCCAGTATTTGGAATGAAAGAATGGGAACCAGGAGTAAATTAGTAAATAACAAAGCAGGATTGACTGAACATAGAAAGGAATGAAACCCAGGTGATGGTCAACAGGGAAGAAATGGACAGAGTGAAATGAATTATGAACAGGAAAGCAATATATTCTATGACTGACACTGTGGATATTGAATAACAGCCAGAGATAGATTTCTGTTTATGGACATTGTGGTGGGTCTAGGATTGATATTTGAAGGGATGGAAGCAGTCTAACAGATCCACTCTGATTTCTAACTCTTGCATTTTTTCTACCTTCTACTCGATGCTCTTCTACTTAAAGTACTTCACACATCCTGCTGTCTTTCTTCTGGTCAAAGTCAATAGCTTCTCTGACACTAGGGCTCTGCTTTGCTGTTGCTTGTATTCTAGAAACTGAGGTCTTGCCTTCAGAGCTAGGGTTCCCACTAGCTAGAACTCACTAAGAGAGCTGGTCTGCTGTCTGGGTCTCTGCATATTGCTTACAGTCGGACTTCCTTGATGATATGCCCTATCCATCTTTTTTATACTTTTCTCAAATGAGCCTCTGCCACTATTTGTTCTATATAGTATGTTCTACTTTGCTTTACTGAAACTCTTGCATAATTCTGTGTCTGTTCTTATGCCTGTAGTATCTGGTGCTTGACCTGCATTTTGAACTGTCCTAATAGTAAACAAACTTTTGTTCTTATTCATTCATCAAATATAACTTGACGGTTTAATCACATATACTTGAGATATAATAATAGTATAAATATGGAGGGACACAGAGAACTATGTTTTGGAACAATTTGGCAATGTTTTGTGAAGTTGAATGTGTACACACTCTATTGTCTAGCTAATTCATGTCTAGGTATGTACCTATAAAAACTCTTGTTTTTCTTCATTTGTTTCATTTACTTCTCTTTCATTTATAATACATTGGGCATATAAAATTTTTAAGCAATAGATATAGTTTATAGCTACCTTTCATAATTACAAAGTACATAAATAGAATGGATTGATTAAAATAACCCAATATGTGGAAACCTCAATATTCTGTCCTTCTGTTACAGATCAAGTCATATTCCCAACAAAGACATAGTCAAATCCTAATCCCTGGTTCTTTGGATGTGAATTCAGTTGTAAATAGGATCTTTGAAGATGTTCTTGTTTAAGATGAAGCCAAATGGAATTATGGAGGACCTTAATCTAATATAACTGGAGTCCTTCTAAGAAGAGAAAATTCAGACACAGTTGATAGGACTGTGGTGTGAGAGATGGACGTGTGACAGAAGCAGAAATTGAATTACGGATTACTGGTAAACCATGACCAGAACACTATAGACTACAGAGAAAGCATGGCTTTGCCATCACCTTGATTTTGGACTTCTAGCTACCAAAACTGTGAGGCAATGAATTCCTTTTGTTTAGGCCAACTAGTCTGTGGACCCTTGTTATGGTAGCCACAGGAAACTAAGACACTTTCCTTTGTTCTTGGTTGACAGTTTTGTTGTCTCTAAGACTTTGCTCAGAAATGTTCTCAGTTCAGAAATGACTGTCTAGTGAATCCGTAAAGCTGAAGCACCACTCTTTTATAAATACTAAAGCCCAGCTAGAGTTCTACCTCTCTTGTTATGTAGTTCCTTCCAAACAGAAGATGCCCATCCCACTTCCACATAGCATCCAATCCCTTGTTTCCACTCTTCACAAAATTATTTCTCAGTCTTGAATTGCTGCCCAACATACTTTCCAAATGTAAGTACAACAGCACAACTCATATATTGCCAATTCTGTGATTTACAGAATTCTGTTATATTTCATTTTATTATATATATGTGCAAAATATTTATATGGATTGAACATTCATATGAACAGAGAAACGTATATGGTTTAAGATGTGCTCCTCAAGAAAAGGTGTGACCCAAATCTCAATCAGTGATAACAACCATTAAAAAAACATGTCATGGGCGGGCCATGATGACTCAGTAGGCAGAGTTCTCACCTGCCATGACAGAGACCTGGGTTTGATTCCCAATGCCTGCCCATGCAAAAAAAAAACCACGAATGTCATTACTTTTATTTTTTTCCCCATTTTTTTGCTTCCTAATGAAAACTACTTAATTTACACTTTATTAAAAGCCAAAGGCTGACAATATGCCTTCACATGCAGGGTGAGAGTAAGAGAAAAACAAGTGAGAAAGTGGTTTGTGTAAATGTGGAGAGGTGTCTGTGAGATGACCCCTTCAGAATGTGGGCCACACCTATGCTCCAAGCCTTATCAGCCTACCACTAAAAAATGAGGCTACAGTTCATTTTAATGTCTAGATTATTATAAGTAAACCTCTGTTTGCCTACATACAGAAATTAGCACCTGTTTATCTACCCCACCATTTGGAGGCTTTCCCAGGGTAGTGCCTCACAGGTGATCAGGAGCTTTGCTCCTTCCCTGTAGCCTTTTCATCCTACTGACTGACAGGCTGTAACCTTTGCTGCTGTTGTGACACTGCCACTTTGCCTCAGCTCCTGGAAGAGACACTATCATTGTGAGTCCCCATAATATCTGGGTTGTGGCCCAGATAGGAGCTTTGGCAAGATTTGGGAGTCATTGAGATTTCAAACACAAATGAAAAAGTGGTCTTTCTTGTTCATGGAATTGAGTGAAGGCCATAGGACATAAAAAAAATAGTCATGATATTTGGCTTCAGTGTTAGGAAATAACAAACAATGTGGGGTGATAGAGAACTAGCTGACACATGCTCCATATAAAGGGAGAAGCTGCTATTGAGAGTCGACAGATTGTTGATGCACAAGTGAATAAGGATTTAGTTTTGCCAGATCTGATTTTGCAAGATAAGTCTGAAATTCATATTTTTAAGTGAAATCTTTTCACTTTTTCATCATTGGCAACTGATTCTATTGTTGTTGTTTTTAGGACACTGCGATAGTCAAAATATTTCTATGGGTTTCGATGGGACAATGGGCCACTGGTTTATTACTGTTGACCTATAGGTGCTACTAGAAGTAGTTACTCTTAGAACCTATAACACAACTACACTTCAGAGTCCTTGCATGGTAGCCAGCAGACCTCTGTATGACACGATCAACACACACCCACACTCATATAGGCAGAGGCAGAGTGCGTGTGAGTGAGAATCTATTCTTATCAGGGGAAAAACTTACATCCTCTCCGCTTGTGGAGACTGACTCCACAGCCTACTCAAAACAGTCACAGTGATTTCTCCAATACAATTTCAGATAACACTTTATGAGGAAGAGCTGTTTTATAGTCCTGATGTTACTGCACAAATCCAGTATAGTTTGCTTTCAGTTTGGCCTTCATGATGGGGCAAAGAAGAATTGAGAAAAGACGTATAGTATGCTTTCATCTCCTATTCCTCCTGGGAGTAAATTCTTGAACAAAAACCATAACAATCTTCTAAGAACAAAATGGTCATTTTCAGGTAGAGACTAGGCTGAATCCAGATTTTTGAGAAACTGTCTCCAGCTCTGCAGAAGTATAGTGTTGCTAATAAAAGCAAATTGACATAACTGCAGAACATGTAACTCAAATGTTAGGCCTCTGTGTAGGGGTTGCTCCCCCACCTTCAGGACTCTTGCAAGAAAAATGGGAAGCTGCATGTATATAAGCATAAAAGGACCTACCCAATTTTCATACCAGATACAGAAAAACTATGTGCTATCTTCTTCCTGAAAACTCCTGCTTTAAAATTTAAAGTTCAGTCTCACCAGTTTCCATTCATTTTTACAAAAGAAAAATAATCTTAATCTCTATTAAATTAGTGTGTACACAAAACCAATTTAAAGATGAGACAGTAACCCTAACAGAAAGCAAAATAAATTTGAACAGAGGACAATTGAGCCCGAAGAGTGCCTGGCCAGCCATGGAAGCAGAAACCAGCAGAGTCCCCAAATCTAACACCTGCAGTAGGCAACAAACATTATTCTGAGGAGGAAGGGAGAACTTTGGCCAACTCAGTTTCAGGGTGGCTTGGCAGATAGATTCCCATTGTAGAGGAAGATGCATCTGGTTGTATATTAGAATTACATAAGCAATGTGTATTGTACTCATTTTATGCTTACTAAGAAAGACTCTGATAATTTGATTTTTCTTGTAGATTCGCCTGCCAGGAGAGAATGTGCTGTGCAGGCCAACTTGAAAATGTGGTCCAATTGAACAGATTGTCAGTATTTCTAATTGCAAATTTAAAAAAAAGAGTTTTGACTACCTACTTTAGTTATACAAATTCTTCATGTAACTATGTTGTATAAATACATTAGGAGTGCTTTACTGTATTTTACACATGCAACTAAAATGTGATCATTTGATTTGAAATAGGCATTCACAGTGGGTAACATGAGTAAAATAAAATATTGCCTTGTGTCAGTCAACTCATTTTTTTATTGAGATATAGTCACATACCATAAAATCTCTCCAAAGTATACAATCAATGTTTCATGGTATCATTACATAGCTATGCATTCATCACCACAATCAATTTTAGAACATTTCCGTTACTCAAAAAAGAAAACCAAAAACCCAAAAAATCCCATACCCCTTCTTCATCATCTCCTATTATTGCCCATTATCATTGATGTGGTATATTTGCTACTGTTGATGAAAGAATATTAAAATATTACTGTTAACTAATAGTTTGCAGTAGGTGCATTATCCCCCATATTCCACTCTAGTATTAACTCCTTGTAATAATGATGTACATTTGTTCTAGTGAATGAAAAAATACTTTAATATTTGTACTATTAATCACAGTCATTGTCCACGACAGGGTTCACTGGTCATATATAACCATGTTTTATCCTCTAGCTTCCATTCTAGTGACATACATGACTCTAATCTTCTCCTTTCAACCACAGTCACACAGATACTTTAGTGTTGTTAATTACTCTCACAATTATGTGTTACCATCATCTCTATTCATTTCCAGACGTTTAAATTCAAACTAGTTAAAAATTTTGCACACATTAAGCACCTGCTCCCCATTCTCTACCCTCATTCTGTTTCCTGGTAACCTATGGTCAAGATTGTAACTCTATGAGTTTACTTATTATAATTAGTTTATAGCAGCGAGATCATGCAATATTTGTCTTTTTGTGTCTGAAATATTTAACTCAACATACTGTTCTCAAGGTTCATCCATGTCATCACATGCTTCAGTATTTCTTTCCTTCTTACAGGTAAATAATATTTCTTGTATGTATATCCCACATTTTGTTTATCCACTCATTGGTTGAGTTGTTTCCATCTTTTGGCAATTGTGAATAATGCTGTTATAAACGTTGCTGTGCGCATGTCTGTTTTTCCATCCCTGCTTTCAGTTCTTCTGGGTATATACCTAGTAGTGGGATTGCTGAATCATATAGCAGCTCTTTACTAAGCTTCCTGTGCCTCCCACAGTGAATGTACCATTTTATATTCCCAGCAGCAGTGAATGAATGTTCCTATCTCTCCACATCCTCTCCAACACTTGTAGTTTCCCGTTTGTTTAATAATGGCCATACTAGTACCAGTGAAATTATATCTCATTGCATGAAATATCTCATTGTGAAATGATTTTAGCTTCATCCCTAAAAACTAATGAAGTTGAACATCTTTTCATGTGATTTTTAGACATTTGTATTTCCTCTTTGAAACAAATGTACAGTCAAGTATTCTTATCATTGAGTTGAGGATTTTTTTATTCTAGATATCAAACCCTTATCAGATATATAGTATCCAAATATTTCTCCCATTGAGTAGTCTATATTTTCACCTTTTTGACAAAGTCTTTTGAAGCACAGAGGTATTCAATTTTGAGGAAACTCATTTGTCTATTTTTTCCCCTTATTGCTTGTGCTTTGGGTGTAATGTCTAAGAAAGCACTGCCTACCAGTAGACATTGAAGATGCTTACCTACATTTTCTTCTAGAAATTTTATGGTGCTAGCTCTTATGTATAGTTATTTGATCCATTTTAAGTTAATTGTTTTATAAGGAGTGAAATAGGGGTCCTTTTTCATTCTTTTGGATATGGATATTCAATTCTCCCACCACCACTTAATGAAGAGAGTGTTCTGTCCCAGTTCAGTGGACTTGGGAGACTTGTCAAAAATGAAGTGTCCACAATTCCTGGCCCACGCACTTTCCAAAACAAACAAACAAGCAAAACAAACAAACAAAGATTCAACAAATGGTGCTGCATTAACAGGATACTCACATGGAAGAGTAATGAAATGTGACCCCATCATACAGCATACAAATAAATACATAAATAAAATAAATTGACCGCAAATCTGAAGGTCTATTTTTTAATTCTCAGGTTGATTCCATTCATCCATATATCTGTCTTTATGCTAGTACCATGCTGCTTTGACCATGTAGCTTTAAAGTGAGGAAGCATGAGCCCTCCAATTTTATTCTTCTTTTACGAAATGTTTTTGGATATTTGAGGCCCCTTAGCTTTTCAAATAAATTTGACAATTTGTTTGTCTATTTCTGCAAAGTAAGCTGTAGGAATCTTGATTGGAATTGTGTTTAATCTGTAGATCAATTTGGGTAGTACTGACATCTTAACCAGATTTAACCTTCCAATCCATGGACACAGAATTGGAATTTCCTCTTTGAAACAAAGAGGTGTTCCTTGATTTTCTTTGCAGTATTTTGCAATTTACTGTTTGTAAGTCTTTACTCCCTTATTTAAATTTACTTCTAGATATTTGATTCTTTCGTTGCTATTATAAATGGATTTTTTTTCTTGATTTCATTCTCAGTTTGCTCCTTACTGATATATAAAAACTACTGATTTTTGCAGGTTGAGCCTGTATCCTGGCACTTTGCAGAACTTGTTTATTAGCTCTAATAGCTTTATCACAAAACTTATGAGACTAAGTATAGAATCACATCTGTAAACAGTGAAAATTTTATTTCTTCCTTTCTGATATATTTCTTCTTAATGAATTGCCCCTTTTATTATAGGATAATGTCCTTCTTTGTCTTTTATAAAATTTTTGAATTTAATGTCTATTGTCTGCTATTAGTATAGCTACCTCAGGTTTTGTTTTGTTTTTTTTTTTAACTACTGCTTGCATGGAGTATCCTTTTCTGGCCTTTCATTTTCAACATATTTGTATCTTTGGGTCTAACATGAGTTCCTTGTAAACAGCATATAGATGAGTCATATTTTTTTAATCCATACTGCCAATCTGTGTCTTTTGATTGGAGAGTTTAATTAATTAAAATTCAATGTTAATAATGTAAAGCAGTCCTTACTTAAACCATTTTATCCTTTGGATTTCATCTGTTATATATGTATATATTTTTCTCTTTTAATGCTTTTGATATTCTTTATTTCTAAACCCTTCTTCAAGACTCTCTCCTGTATTGTCTTTTCAGCCTACAGAACTCTCTTTAGTATTTCTTGTAGGGCTAATCTCTTATTAAAAAACTCTCCCAGCTTCTGTTTATCTGTGCATATTTTAAACTCTACCTCTCTTTTTTTTTTCTTGCATGGGCAGGCACCAGGAATCAAACCTGAGTCTCCAGCATGGCAGGCGAGAACTCTGCCAGCTTAGCCACCATGGCCTGCCCATCTCCCTCATTTTTGAAGGACAATTTTGTTGGATAAAGAATTCTTTAATGGCAATTTTTCTCTTTCAGTATATTCAATGTATTGTCCCACTGCCTTCTTGTCTCCATGATTTCTGGTGCAAAATCAGAACTTAGTCTCAATTGGCTCCCTGTGTATGTGGTGAATCAATTTTCTCTTGCTATTTTCAGAATTCTCTCTTTCTCTTTGGCATTTGAGAGTCTGATTAGTATGTGTCTTGGAGTGGGTCTATTTGGTTTTATTCTGTTTGGAATACATTGTGCTTTTGGGTATGCATATTTATGTCCCTTGTAAGAGTTGAGAAATTTTCAGCCGTTATCCCCTCAGATATTCTTTCTGGCCCTTTTCCCTTCTCTTCTCCTTCAGGGACAGCCATAACACATATGTTTGTACCCTTTCTGTGATCGATGATTTCCCCGAGGCCCTGCTAAAATTTTTCCTTGCTTTTCTCCATCTGTTCTATTGTCTGCTCAAATTGAGATGCTCTGTCTTTTGACTCACTTATCCTTTCTTCTGGCACTTCAATTCTACTGTTGTGTGCCTGTAGTGTATTTTCAACTTCATCTATTGTATCTTTAATTACCACAGACTCCATTATTTTTTGTGCTCACCTAGTGTTTTCTTTTTCTCATTACCCATCTCCTTGAATTGCTTTAGATTTGTTTGAACATCTTTGATTAGTTGACCAAATTTTGTATCTCCTCTGACTTTTAAATGTGTTCCTTTGACTGGGCCATATCTCCCTGAGTCTTAATATGGCTTGTGATTTTTTGCTGACAGCTGGGCATCTGATTTTCTTGATATGTTTATTCTGAAGGTCAGTTTCTCTCTCTTGCCTAGGATTTTGATGTTAACTTGCTTTGTGTTAAGGCTCTCCATTGATTGTTGTTTTGTAAGTATTTCTGAGCCAAAACAGGACCAGGTATCCACGTAGGAGGTGCAGACCAGATCCAAAGAGCTGTAGGAGAGGATCAGGAAAGACTCCAATAAACCTTTTTTTCCCTTTCCATCTCCTCAGGTTGCACTTTCCAGCCTGCCCAACAGATGGCATTCTTCAGCAATCTATTTCCCTCAATCCTACCAAGGCAGGCTCCTAGGGTCCTCTGCTAGCTTCCCCTCTGAATTGAGCAAGACAAGGATGCCTAGTGGTGACTGACAAAGACAGCCTGGACCAGCAGGATCCCACGTTCTAAACTTGCCGGCCAGTATCTGCCTCAATACTGGTCTGTGTTCTTGTCTGTACTGGAGGCAGAGGACCCTTCTGGCCATCCATGGACTTACTCACTGTCTCTGACTACAGTTGCTTAGTTTTTCCATCTTATACATCCCTGGATAGTGTACAGAACTCCCCCAGTCTCCAGAGCCTCAGAACAGTTCATTTGGACAGTTTCTGCCTGTCACTGCTTATGGAGAGGAATATGTTTCTAACATCCTCCCTATTCCTCCATTTTCCTGAATGTCCTCAACTCATTTTTAACTTTCTTTTTTCATTTGGACTGGAAAAGGAATTTTCATTCTGATTCCTCAAATTATCTTACAAGATTAAATGGATTAAATTTTTCCTACCTGCAGAATGTATATTGCTATTAAGAGGAAGAAGAGAAGAAAATTCATATTTATTGACAACATACTATTATTTATCTTTAAATATATTATCATTTGTTTTGTACAATAACCCTGTGGGAAAATGTATTCTCATATTATAAAAACAGGTCAGGCATGTTTAACAAAGCTTTCACTTGGTCACACAACAAATTAATTGCAGGGCAAAGATTTAAATCCAAGACTGAATAACTCTTTCTTTTGACTTATTATTGGCACATGGTAGTCTAAAACTTTAAAGTGATGTATAATCTTGTGTGCTCTAAAAGTTTTTATCTGCCTTAATCAAGGTCTAAGTGATATTTTAATGAGCCAGATTGGGAAAGGCCATGACTCAATGCCAAGTTCATAGAGCATGAGCTTTTGAAATATGGGACTCAGGCCAGAGAGAAGAAGCTTCAAGTAAATTTTTACTAAACATCTTACAATGCACAGAACAGAGCCACACAAGAAAGAATTATTCACCCCCTCAAGCTTTCCCCACAACTGCCAATGGCTGGGTGATTTATCACCAGCCCTGGTGGTTGTTCTCTCCCTTGCTGCTGAAATTCCGGGTCACCAACTAATCTGAAAAGAAAACAGAAACTTTATTGGATTTTAATAGAAAGGATGCAATAGTGATATTATGAAAGTCATACCAGGTCCTTCCTCCAGTAGTTAGAGATAGAAAGTCAATCAGTGGTTTCCAGGAGCTGGAGATTCAAACAAGGAATGCCTGCAAAATGGGCATGGGGAATCTCTTTGAGGGTGATGGAAATGTTCTAAATTTGGATTGTGGCAATGGTTGAATGACTCTTTAGATTTACTAAAAAAATATTTAAATTGTAAAAAAAAAAAAAAAAAAAAAAAGAATTATCCAGTCCAAAATGTCAAGTCCAAAATATTGAAAAGCCATGGTCTACTCAATTGACCCGAAGCCTGGAATCTGTCTTTTTGTCAATAGTCAGCATCTTTGACTTCGAAAATGTGAACCTCTACAAATTTATAGAACTGATTTGTGATACAGTTTAAAATGGCCTCTATCTGTCCTGCCAGTTCCCTTCTCAAAAAGAAAAATGCGAGTTCTTTAGTAGAGAATAGTAATATAATAATAATAATAATGTACACATACACTTCCCCTTAACAAAGGAAGAACAATATCTATGTCAGAGGTGGGACATGATAAAACTTTCATCAGTATGTGAAATCAATACTAAGTTGTTGTTGTTCTATTAGTTCTTGAAAGTTGTTCTATTAGTTCTTTAAAAATGAAAAATAAACTTTTTAAATTAAGATAGACAATAAAAATAAAAGACATTAAGTGTTTTGGCATACTGCAATTGAGGATGATACATTGTGACTGATATTTCTACTCTTTAAAGGAAAAAAACATAAAAAGATGCTAATATAAAGTTATTTCTAAACATTTTTGTCTTCTTCTGAAAATACTCTCACATATATGAGGAAACTATCATGACAGTGTCCAAGTAACTTAGACTGTCAACTGCCCTTCAATAAGGTAGAGGCTTCTAGTTGCTTCTTCCACATACACTTTCCCCTTTGTGCACAGAAACAAACTCCTATTTTTACTTGGCATTTTGCTTAGCTGGGAATAAAAGACTACGTTTTCTAGTTTCCCTTGCAGCTGGTATAGTCATTTGGTTAATGAAGTGCAAGAGTCTTGTAGGATTTTCAAGAAATCTCCTGAAAATGAGGAGTGCCCTCTTCTTTCTTCTTTGTTCTTTCTTGTATCCTGGAAATTGGATAAGATAGCTGATGTTCTAGCAGCCATCTTGGACCATGCAGTGACATGCTATTTGATGATAAGCAAGATAGAAGGATCCTGATTCCTTAATGCTCTTTTAAATTTACCTTACCACTCCTGGACTGCATGAGGAAGGAAGGAAGGAAGGAAGGAAGGAAGGAAGGAAGGAAGGAAGGAAGGAAGGAAGGAAGGGAGGGAGGGAGGGAGGGAGGGAGGGAGGGAGGGAGGGAGGGAGGGAGGGAGGGAGGGAGGGAGGGAGGGAGGGAGGGAGGGAGGGAAGGAAGGAGGAAGGAAGGAAGCCACATGTCTTTCCTTAGTTACATCACTACTTCCTAGCTATGATACCTGGGAAGTTGGGGTCTTTATTCTGTAGATCCAAATGTTTAGCTAGAAATTGGGGTTCTGTTACAAAGGACAAATGAAACAGTGGTATTGTGAGGCAACTAGTTCTACTATATTCTAATATGGCTGAAATAACTTTGCTATAATCTCAACCAAAGGAATACTAACAAATATAGAAATTGGGGAAATTATTAGTGGCAGAGCCTGCAATGTGGAAACAGTTAAGCCAAGGTGATGGGAGAGAAGTAATGATCCCTTAATTCCTGACTGGATGGTACCTGTTCTTGTTATGCAGAGGAGAAGCAGGTGGTTAAATCATCACCTCTTGTCTCTTAGCTTTCAGACTATTGATCCCCCACCTAAAGTGAAAGCTCCATGGAAGCAGGTACTTTGTACTATTTTCTTCTCTGTCCTCAGCAATGAGAACAGTACAAGACACATAGTATCTATGCAAGAAATATTTGCTGAGTGCATAATTCTTCATATTGAAACCAAAAACCCTGTGGCCATAGCATCAGAATATGAGGATATTCAGGTGTTTTAGCTATGGCTGTAGGTCATGAGGAGTGGAATTCAAGAGAGATACCAATTTCTTTCTTTAGGAGTATAATACAAGAGAGGAGATCATTTCTGTCTGAGCTAGTCCACCAAAAAGCAGATATGGAAAAACAAGACAAGTACATAATTTTGTAAATCAAAGCAGTTTATTTCTGTAGATATGGGGGTTAGATAATCATCCATCATTTTTAGTTTTGTGCCATGCCTTAAAGTTAATGTACCAGTTAGGAAATAGTATAATTATAATAAGCCAGAAGACTTGGAACAAGGATTGCTTAATTTGTATTGCACTCCTCGTACAAAAGTATATATACTTATAACAAATGGTTTGGATTTGCAAAGGTAATACTACTACTAGACTGTTACAATTAATCCTGATAGTTACAAGACAAGGGAGATCTTTCCAGAGAGCAGAGCTTACCAACGACCATTCTTCTTTACTTACAAGAAAGTAAGTCACCAGTATTTCTATTGATCTTACTATTTACATTTTATAGAGCATGATCCTAACAAAAGCTCATTTTTCCCCCTTTCATTCTCTGTAAATGAAATTTTTGTTATAGGTATCCTGCCTTTGATGTGCCTGTATTCATTTTTCTGGATCTACTTTTCAATTTCCTCTATCCTCGTTCTGTAGAACAACTTCAGTGGATTCCTATGTCCTCTAGTTTTCAGTTGGCTTCAGCCACTGAGGTGGCAGAGCAGGAAATCAGAGGGAGGGATGAGGTTAAGGTCAGGGTACTTATCTTCTGGTCCCTCCCTGCTAAGGTTGGCTATTTCCCTTAACTGAAATCCACTGCTCATCTTAAGCTAGATGACTCTATATGCTTCTTTTCTTTCCTTGGTAGCTTCTGGGTTAGGAACAATTATTACCCTTGATCTTAGCCAAAATCCAAGACTGCAGCATGTATTTGTAAATCCTCTATTTTTTTTTGCATGTGCAAGTTTTTTTTATATTTTTATTGAGAAATCTTCACACACTTACATTTCATACATAGTGTACAATCAGTGGCTTACGATATCATCACATAGTTGTGTATTCATCACCATGATCATCTTTTAGAACATTTGCATCACTCCAGAAGAAGAAATAAAAAGAAAAAAGAAAAAAAATTAATACATACCATACACCTTATCCCTCCTGCTCATTGACCAGCAGTATTTCCTTCTACCTAATTTATTATTCTTTATTTGTTATCCATATTTTTTTACTCATCTGTCCATACCATGGACAAAAGGAGCATCAAATGCAAGATTTTGACAATCACACAGTCATACTGTAAATGCTGTATCTCTATACAGTCATCTTCAAGAATCAAGGCTACTGGAAAACAGCTCAACAATTTCAGGTACTTCCCTCCATCCACTCCAATACACCATAAACTAAAAAGGGATATATACATAATGCATAAGAATAGCCTCCAGGATAGCCCCTTGACCCTGCTTGAAATCTCTCAGCCACTGAAACTTTATCTATCTCATTTCTGTTTTCTTTCTCTTGGTCAAGAAGCTTTCTTAATCCCATGATGCCAGGTCCTGGCTCAACCTGGGAGTTCTGTCCCATATTGCCAGGGAGATTTACACCCCTGAGAGTCATGCTCCTCTTAAGAGGGAGGGCAGCAAGTTCACCTGCTGAGCTGGCTTAGAGAGAGAGAGGCCACATCTGAACAACAAAAGTGGTTCTCTGGGGATGACTCATGGGCATAATTATAAGTGGGCTTAGCTTCTCCTTTGCAGGAAAGAGTTTCATACGGGTGAGTCCCACGATTGAGGGCTCAGCCTATTGATTTGGTTGTCCCCCCTGCTTGCGAGAATATCAGAAATTCTCCAAATGGGGAAGTTGAACATTTCCTCCTTTCTCCCTAGCCCCCCAAGGGGACTTTGCAAATACTTTTTTTATTCATGTGTAAGTTTTTCTGTGAAAGTTTTCAATTCTCTTGGGGAGTGGAATTGCTTGGTCATATGGTAACTCTGTGTTTAACTTTCTGAGGAACTGCCAAATTGTTTTGTAAAACGGCTGCACCATTTTATGGGTCTACCAATAATTTCCACCAATTTCTGCATATCCTTATCAATACAATAATAACTTGTCTATTTTGTTATTATTTTTATCATAGTCACCCTAGTCAGTGAGAAGTGGTATCTCATTGTGTTTCTTTTTAATTTTTAATTTTTAAATTTTTATTAATAAAACTAATCAACATACAATATGAACATTCTTTTTTCATCACATAGCTGTATATTCATCATCATGATTATTTCTTAGAACATTTGCATCAATTCAGAAAAAGAAATAAAAAGAAAACAGAAAAAAAATTCATTCATACCCCTTACCCCTCTCCTTCATTGATCACTAGCATTTCAATCTACTAAATTTATTTTAACATTTGTTCACCCTATTATTTATTTATTTTTAATCCATATGTTTTACTCATCTGTCCATACCGTAGATAAAAGGAGCATCAGACACAAGGTTTTCACAATCACAGTCACGTTGCAAAAGCTATACCATTATACAATCATCTTCAAGAAACATGGCTTAAAAAAAGTGGGTTTTTCTTAAAACCTACCTTTCCTAATAATAGCCTAGCTTTCTTTGGGGGTCTTTCCTTACTGACTCTTCTGAATAATGCTTGAGTATGGAGACAAACAAGAAAAAATTTCATGTTATTGAGCTTTACTTTTGCTTAGAGCTCATTGAGGCAGAACTTTGCATAACATTCTGCAAAAGGTGACAATTTTTTTCTGATATTAAGTTATGGTAATCTTTCTCTTAATTAGTGAAGGAAACGAAGACAATGCCATGTAAAACTTATCATGGGTTCTACAAGAATTAGCTGCTATCTTGGTATCAGATACTAAGATAAAATAGTTTTGAACATATAATAATTGTCTTGTTTGTTGTGTTCATTCAATGGAGAAGCTGTTCTGCCTTCTGAAAGGGTGATGATTCTGGGGCCGTGTCCTTAATGGAGTCACTGATAAAAATCTTCACTCATCTGATAATAAAGGAAGATTGCACAGCAATAAACTTTGGACATTTTAGAGAGGTATATGTATATGAAATAGTACTACATAGGCATTAAAAATTCTGCAGAAGAATAGAATTTACTGACTTTGAAAGATATTCTTCATAATATATTGTTAACTGGCCAAAAACAGGAAACTATATTTTGTCAATGAGGATGCTTTTAGCTGCAAGTAACAGAAAAATCTAATTCAACCTGAATTAAAGAATGAAATATAAATGTACATGTAATTATTAGACTTACTAGGAGGTCCAGAGGAAGGGTACACCTAAGGAATGGTAGATTCAGTGACCCAAGAATGTTATCAAGGTTGCAAGTTCTTTCTGACCCTTTGTTTTCTGTCAGTAAAAATATCTCCTCCATCTTATAACTGGTTCCCCAAATTAGTGTAAGAGAAATTCTGAAAACAACTGGGCATAATTACTTAACTTCCTCATTCATATTTAAATGGAGACAAGAATGGCTAACTATCACTTTCTCTAAAGATTAAAGAGGATTTTTTTCCAGAAGTGTCAAGCAATCATCTCCACATACATCATAGGTTAGAATTGCATTATATGCCAATTGCTAAACTTAAAATTGGCAAGGAGAATGTGAATATTTTTAGAATAGTCAGGCCCACACATTAATCTAAGGTCATTTTCCCAAATTAGAGAGCCACCATTCAATGGAGATGGATGGAATGCCTTTGGGAGTCAAAGACAATTTAAAAATCTCCCTCTTGTTCTCTCTCTCTCTCTGTCTCATTATCTCTATCAGTATTTCAACTTGTCTATGAACAGTCTAAAAGATTAATACTCTAATATGACAGCATCTGGGCAATGGGATCACATTTCTTTTAAATATTCTTCGCTTTTTTCGCCCGTATGTAACATTCTTCTGTTAATGAGCATGCATTGTTCTTGTCTCTTTAATTTTTTAGTTTGGAAAACTTCGAATAAATAAAAAAACCAAAGGGAATAGTTTAATGAATCAAAAAGTACTCAGGTTCAACATTATCAATCTGTACCAAGTTTTGCTTCTTGCATTGTTTTGTAATTAGAAAAAAGTTAAAAAAGAAATTCTAATCTAGTCATGAACTTGTCATATTCTCTTATCCATGGAATATACCTTTAAGAAATCACACTACCTTACTTTAAGGCACATTACGAAGCTACAGTGGTCAAAACAGCATGGCACTGGTATAAAGATAGATACACTGGCCAATAGAATCAAATAGTGTTCAGATATAGACCCTTTCATTCATGGACAATTGATTTTTGATAAGGCAGTCAAGCCAAATCACCTGGGACAGAGCAGTCTCTTCAATAAATGGTGCCTACAGAACTAGATATCCACATGCAAAAGAATGAAAGAGGATACATATCGCAAACCTTATACAAAAATTAACTCAAAATGGATCAAAGACGTAAACATTAGATCTAAGACCATAAAAATTGTAGAAGAAAATGTAGGGAAACATTTTATAAATCTTATAATAGGAGACCGTTTCTTAATTCTTACACCCAAAACACAAGCATTGAAGAAAGAAAGAAAGAAATGGGAATTCTCAAAATTGAACACTTTTGTGCAGCAAAGAACTTCATCAAGAAAGTAAAAAGACAGCTTATACAATGGGGGACAATATTTGGAAACGATATATCAGATAAAGGTCTAGTATCCAGAATAAAGAGATTGTTCTACTCAACAACAAAAAGACAGATAACCAATTACAAAATGGGCAAAAGACATGAGCAGACACTTCTCAGAAGAGGAAATACAAATGGCCAAAAGGCACATGAAAAGATGCTCAACTTCCCTGGCTATTAGGGAAATGCTGATCAAAACCACAATGAGATATCATCTCATACCCACCAGAATCGCCATTATTAATAAAACAGAAAACGACAAGTGCTGGAAAAGATGTGGAGAAAGAGGCAGAGTTATCCACTGTTGATGGGAATGTGAAATGGTACAACCACTGTGGAAGGCAGTTTGGCATATCCTTAGGAAGCTAAGTATATAATTGCCATATGATCTGCAAAGTATCTACTCAAAGGACATGAGGGCAAGGGCACAAATAGACATTTGCATACCAATGTTTTTAGCAGCATTATTTACAATTGCCAAGAGATGGAAACAGTCCAAATGACCATCAACAGACAGTGGCTTAACAAGCTGTAGTATATACATACAATGGAATATTATGCAGCTATAAGACAGAATAAAGTGATAAAGTATGTAGCAACATAGATGGACCTTGAGGACATTATGCTGAGTGAGAGTAGCCAGAAACAAAAGTACAAATACTGTATGGTCTCACTTATATGAACTAACATTAATGAATGCACTTGGAGAATTTCAGCTAAGAACAGAGACCATCAGGAGATAGAAATAGAGTAGATATTGTGCAATTGGAGCTGAAGGGACATAGATTGTGCAACAGCACTAATTGTAAAAATTCAGAAATGGATAGCACAATGCTTCCTAACTGTAATACAATAATGTTAGAACATTGAATGAAGCTGAATGTGAGTATGATAGAAGGACGAGGGCTGGGAGCACAAATGAAATCAGAAGGAAAGATAGATGATAAAAACTGAGATAGTATAATCTAGGAATGCCTAGAGTGTACAATGATAGTGACTAAGTGTACAAATTAAAAAATGATTCTGCGTGAGAAAGAACAAAGGAATGTCAATATTGCAGGGTGTTGAAAATAGATGGTAAATCATATTTTAAAACTTTAACTTATGTGTGAGAATAAAGCAAAAAATGCTTATTTAGTACAAGATTTATATTTTGACTAGTGCATTTCCTAATATAACTTATGTGGACAAGTTTAATTGAATACCATAAGTACATGGAATCATGAATAGGGCATGTTTGTCCAGAGTGATACCCTGATAAATCCCAGAGTGATTTGAGCAGTGAATAAAAAAGTATTTGCAAAGTCCCCTTGGGGGAATGGTGAGAAAGGGAGAAAATTCAATTTCCCCATGTGAAGAATTCCTGATATTCTCACAAGCAGTGGGGACAACCAAAGCAATAAGCCAAGCCCTCAAACTTGGGGTTTCTTCATCTGAAACTTATCCCCGCAAAAGATGGGCTAAGCCTACTTAAAATTGGGCCTGAGAGTCACCCGCAGAGAACCTCCTTTTTGTTGCTCAGATGTGACCTCTCTCTCTCAGCCAACACAAGCAAACTCATTGCCTCCCTTGCCCCCCCCCCCCCCCCCACTTTATGTGGGACATGATTCCCAGGGGTGTAAACCTTCCTGGCAATGTGGGACAGAAATACCAGAGTGAGCTGGGACTCAGCCTCAAGGGACTGAGAAAATCTTCTCGAGCAGAAGAGGAAAGAGAGAAATGAGACAAAATAAAGTATAAATGGCTGAGAGACTTCAGAGTTGAGAGGTTATCCTGGAGGTTATTCTTACACATTATATAGACATCACCTTTTTAGTTAAGGTATATTGGAGAGGCTGGAGAGAACTGCCTGAAAATGTAGAGCTGTGTCCCAGTAGCCATGTTTCTTGAAGATGATTGTATAATGATATAGCTTTTGCAACGTGACTGTGTGATTGTGAAAACCTTGTGTCTGATGCTCCTTTTATCTACAGTGTGGACAGATGAGTAAAACATATGGATTAAAAATAAATAAATAATAGGGGGAACAAATGCTAAAATAAATTTAGTAATTGAAATGCTAGTGATCAATGAAAGAGAGTGTTAAGGGGTATAAAAAATAGGGGAAATAAAGGCTAAAATATATTGAGTAGATGGAAATACTAGCAGTCAGTGAGAAGGAGCAGTAAGGGGTATGGTATGTATGAGTTTTTTTCTTTTTTCTTTGTACTCTTTTCTCTGAATTGATGCAAATGTTCTAAGAAATGATCATGGTGATGAATATGCAAGTATGTGATATTGTGAGTTATTGACTATATACCAAGGATGGAATGATCATATGGTAAGAATGTTCATGTTTCCATGTTGCTATGTTTAAAAACAATTAAAAAATTAAAGCAAACAAACAAACAACAACAACAAAAAGAGATCAATAAAACTATCAGTTGGCCAAGATTCCCCTCAAATTGTGCCTGCCATATTTCTTTTGAAAACTGGTTTTGGGAGGTGGAAGGGTAGTTTAATGGTAGAATTCTCATCTGCCATGTGGGAGACCCAGGTTCAATTTCCAGTCCATGCACTTCCCAAAAAGCAAACAAACGAGCAAAACAAATAAAAAAGAAACAAACTTCAACAAATGGAATACTCACATGGAAAAATAATGAAATGTGATCCTACCATAAAGCATACGAAAACAAACAAAACAAAACAAAAAAACTGGATTTGTTCTCCTTTTGACCCTTCCCAAGCTTTTCAAAAATTGGTACTGCAGTACTGCTAACATCAGGGGAGAAATGACCTAAATCTCAGTGCCTTGGGTTACAGAATGAAATGGCTTTCTAAATGCATCATTATCTTGAAATCACATTTTTATTTTGAAAAATCTTCAAAATTTTGTGGTTTACACTCTCTATCCTTGATTCATAGAAATAGACTATGTTAAATAGCTCACCATTAAATATCTTGACGCTGTAGAGAGGTGGTCCATGTTATTCTTTTATCTCCCTGTTCACTGAGGCACCCTGACAAATATCCTTGTGAAGACAAGTTCCCTGGTTTCAGATGCTTAACCTCAGCTTTTCTTTAAAATCCTGCTTCTGCCCTTTAAATTTATTTCCTTGACTTTGACACTCCATTCTCTTTAAGGTCTTTGGCTTGAATTTACTTTCTTTGCCTTTCCACTCTGGATCTCCTCAGGTAATGTGCCACCATTACCACCACTATGCCATTCTTTTATTGAGAAATAAGAGGGAAAAAATAAAGCTAAGGTTCTAGATAACTATGAAAATATAGTCTTATTATTTTAAGGTTCAAAATAATCAGTTGAACCTTAAAAAAAAAGCCCAATAAATTTTTATCAACTTAATCTATAGATTTTTTAAAATATCTATTATGTTAAATACTATACAGAGTTCTGAGGTTACAATATGAGATAATTTTTTTTTCTGCAAGAAACTTCCAACAGAAAAGGCGGACATTAGATGGTCTGTGCCAGTTTGAAAAGGTTTATGTACTCTAGGAAAGCCATATTTTAATCCTAATCAAACGTGCTGGAGCAATGGTTTCTTCTAATCCGTATTTAGTAATGTATGTTGGAAACTTTAATTAGCTTATCTCCACGGAGATGTGACTCAGCCAAGTGTGGTTATTAAACTTGATTAGGTGGAGATGTTTCTCCACCCGTTCCAGCTGGGTCTTGATTGGCTTCACTGGAATCCTTTAAAAGAAGAAATATTTTGAAAAAGCTAGAGAACAACAAAAGAGAAAGCCTGTGGGGTAGTTTGTTGACTGGTAAAAATGCCTGTGGTTAAGTCACTATTTTTCTAGTTTTATCTATTGTGAATGGCAAGTCCACAAATGTAATCCTCCTGACTCTGCTTCCACCACTGCACAGAATGATACAGTAAAGTTAGTCTTTCCTGCTCTCATACAGAAAGTTAGCTCTGAATACATTTCCTCACACCATAGAGTATTACAGAATAAAATTTATAATTCCAGAAGAACAGCAAAGAAGAAAATAAATATTTAAATGAAAGACAAACTTTTCCTCAGAAATCTTTTTTATCTCTTAGAGCTAAATTAATTTAGAAATGACTGACTTTGTTTGCAGGCTCCAAGTCTATCAAATAATACTTAAATAAATGATGAACTGCTCAGAATGATCATATGGTAAGAATGTTCATGTTTATATGTTGCTATGTTTAAAAAAAATTAAAAAAAATTAAATCAAACAAACAAACAACAAAAAGATCAATAAAACTGTCAGTTGCCCAAGATTCCCCTCAAATTGTGCCTGCCATATTTCTTTTAAAAACTGGTTTTGGGAGGTGGAATGAGCATATGATATGGTGATCATGTGCTTACCATATGATCATTAGTGTATTAGACTCATAATTTAGAGTCTAATAGTTCATTCTCTGATCTTTTTCCCTTCAAATTTCTACTAAAGAGCAAGCTATACCATGAAATTTGATTACAAACACTGTAGTGCTATTTGAGCAGGCTGAGTGAATGCTATCAATATAGGAAAGGATACAGTCATGATGGTCTTTTGATTTTCTTTAGGCCAACACCCACTTTCCTTCTATTTACATATCCTTAATCTTTGGTTTTCTATAAACTGTAGCATATACACATAGCTTTTTATTTTTATTCATGGGAGTCTTCTAATTTTCTGCATCTATATCGCTAGGTATACCTAAAGTCAAGTATACAGGACCATAGGGTCATACGACCATAGAAGGGATATATTTGAAATTGGAATCTAGATGTTGGGAGAGAAAAAAGTAATGAAATTCTATTAAAATTAGTCTGGCAACTATTAGCCTAAAGTTACATTGACAAGGAAACTGTTTGCCTTTTAAATGAAGAGTATAATCAATATTTTCATAGAATATGAGTATCAAAAAGAATATGGGATTTTATAAAGCCAGTATTAACAGTCCATTAGCAGAAGTTGCACTTTGTAAAGGCTGTATAATAGGAACAGCTTAATCCCATAGCTTGGAAGTTTCTGTTTCATTATTGTTGCCTTGTTTTTTGTTTGGTTAAACTGTACTGTTTTGAGTAAGTAGACAGAAACCTGATACAATATATTGAATACACTGAAAAATATCCTTGCTAGTCATCAGTATCAAGTGATCTATTGGCCAGTATAAAAAGAGTAAATGCAATGTTTCTTCAGCTGCAGGTACAGTACATCCCAGCCCAGAGGTTTCTTGGGTTTCCCATTCTTGGTAGCCCCCCAACATGTCGCCACAGATCCCAAATTCTGCATTAGTAAGTGGCTCAATGGATGCATAGACGCATTAAGCAGTATTTATTGTTTTCTCTGTAGAAATTTTTAGGACTGGTCACACATACACCCCATCTCTTCCCACTCCTTCCCATGCATATTTTTAAGAACCCATATATGTTTGCAATAGGGTTCCTATTTGTTAGGAACTTCCAGTCTAGTGGAGTGTGGGAGATACAAGAAAGCCCAAAATTCCAGCATAGTGTAGTAAATATTAAGATACATGATGGAACAGAGGATACATACCTAATCTAGATGCAAATTGAAGGATTATACCTCAGACAAACACACAAATATTTGCACACACATGTGTGAGCACACTATTTTTATACAATATTTATTTTCCAAAAATAAGACAGTTGTGGCTCTGTGTTGGCTGATATGCCTGCTTATAGAAACAATGAAAAAAATTATACTGTCTTAATTGGGGGTTAAGTTTTGTAAACTACCTGACTTTTACTGAATAAAGTTATCATATAATTTCAAGATGTTAATGCTTTTCTAATTCCTAGTATATATTCAACAGCTGACTTCAATTCCAAAGTAAAACTTTCACTATATGTATGGTACAGTGCAAAGAATGTCATATTAGGTAAAATATAGGTTTGGCAGTTCATTAATTTTGATGAACTTATTAAACTTAATTAAACCGCATTTTCTTCACTAAAAACATGAGGAGCAGATGGCTTGTATGGTGTGTGAATATATCTCAATAAAACTGCATTAAAAAAAAAAGAATAGGTCCTAGGGAATAGGCTGCACATTGGCAATAAATCTACATTGAATGAATCTACAATCCTTATTGTTTGTTGCCTCTGAAATACATTTAAAAGTCAATTAATTTAAAATACTTTTGATTGGTCACAAGGAGAACACCAATTGAAAAACCTCACATTAGTTTAAAATCAATAGTTGATCCAAAATGACCTTTGGAAAATGTGGAGCCTTTCATCATAAAAATTCCTGATTTTGCAACATACTAGCATTTGCATTTTGTTGAAAAGGATTTTAACATATTAAATATACCATGGTAGTAGATAAATTTAAGTTGAAGGTGATTAGATGAATACTTTTTAAGGTTCCTACCAGCTCTAAATTCTGTGATAGAACAGAAATCTCAGATATGGTTCATTTTATTGTTGTTGTTCATTCTCATTTATTCATAGTTGTTACTGTGTGACTGACTGCTCTAGTTTGCAAGCTACTGGAATGCAATATACCAGAAATGGAATGGCTTTCAAAAAGGGGAATTTTTTAAGTTGCAAATCCACAATTCTAAGGCCATGAAAATGTCCAAATTAAAGCAAGACTATAGAAATACCCAATCTAAGTCATCCAGGGAAAGATACCTTGGTTCAAAAGGTTCAAGAGGGTTTCTCTCTCAACTGAAAAGGCATGTGGCGAACATGGTGACATCTGCTAGCTTTCTCTCCAGGCTTCTTGTTTCATGAAGCTCCCTCAGGGCATTTTTCTTCATCTCCAAAGGTCTCTGGCTGCATGGGCTCTGCCGCTTTTCCCAAAATGGTTCCCTCTTAAAGGGCTCCATTAAGCAACCCCACTTTGAGTGGGTGGAGACATATCTCCATGAAAACCATCTAATAAAGAGTTACCACCCCAAATTGGGTGGGTCACATCTCCATTAGAACAATAAAAAAGCTCCCACCCAGCAATATTGAATGATCATTAAAGGACGTGGCTTTTCTGGGGTCCACAACAGATTCAAACTGGCACAGTGACTTTTTTATCATGAGTTGCTCAAAATTTGCTAAGTACTTTCTCCAGCCATCTAAAAGCTTATGCTTTCTTTTTTAGGTTCTCATTTTCTATATTGCATGGACTCTTTATCACAATAAAGAAAGTCACCCTCACACTGAAAAAAAATGAGACTAAACAAGCTGATTTAAACATTTTTTCTCAATTTGAACTTCTGACTTTTCTAAAAATACTGATTTACCACAAAGTACTTATTTTTATTGTTTTAAGACACTAAACTTTAAGTTCCCACTCCAGAAAATCCTTACAGATTATTTACACTCTTTATAAAATTTGTCTTTGTCTTGCCAGTCATACAACCAGTCTTCGCCACACTAGCCAAGACTTGTCCGACTGGTTGTATCTAGATCCTCAGTGACTTCTTTCCTCACCTCTATTCAACTCACAAAGTCACTTTTAGAGCTGGCATGCACACATTGGACTGTAGGCCTTGGTCTCCACAGGATTCTGCCTTGCTGGTCAGCCATGTATCGGTGAGTTCTATTTTCCCTTCTATTTTTGGTAACTTGTAGTTTAAAAGGGCATAAGCTATACCAAGAAATCTGTAGATCTCCAACTTATTTCTTTTACAATAGAAACAATTTTTTAAATATTTTACCTGAGATTTATGTCAAGAAACAGATTTGCATTCTTTATATATTAGTGTTCCTTGTCTGCTCATGGCCACCCCAAAGTGTTTTCCTATATGCTGTCAGGAGGGGTCTACAAAAGATAAAGGTACATATTTTGACACTTGACTTTTTGTTTATTTGTTTCAAAGACAATAGAATGTGCTGTTTGCTCCATAAATAAAGATATTTACTGAGAAAATATCCTTATTTTCAAGTGCATATATGAGAAAAAATTAAACTGAAATCTTGTAGGTCAAATTAATATTTATTTCTGCAAGTAAATTATTGATATTGAAGAAATTGTGGATGTTTTGAATGAATGAAACAATTCAAAGAGTATGAATAGATTATTATAGTTGGATTTTAGAAATAAATCCAATGATGTGCCTGGTAACAATCAACTTTTCCAACATATAAGTCATAATCATTCTGAGGTTGTTTTCAAAATTAGAAACTAACCAATAACAAAGGTTTTTTTTGTTTTTTTTTTAATATGGGCAGGCACCGGGAATCAAACCCGGGTCCTCTGGCATGGCAAGCAAGCATTCCTGCCTGCTGAGCCACCATGGCCCAACAAAGTTTTAGTGTATTAGTTTGGACTCTAAAAATAATTTTACCTTCAGATTAAAATTTTATTTTTCCTGCTTGATATATTGGCATATTATTTTTTAATTCTACTTTAAGAAGAAAACAGTATGAAAAATGTAAAGCATCCAGTGGAATCTGTGGTCTTCATTTAATCAGGGAAAAAATGTTCAGTTTTCACCATCGATAGAGATAAATTTCTACACAATAGTTATACAGTTTATGTCGTGGAAAGTTCATTATGAGAAATTTGTTATGAAGGTATGAAGTCTTTTTCAGATGACCTTCTCCTTCCTCTTTAGCCATGTCTCTCCCCCACTGTTCTGAATGGAGGCAACTTTTTTAGAATTTAAGGGTAAGAAGAAATTTGGAAAAGGTAGACATTATCTTCTATAACATTTCCCCCAAACTGTTATTTTATACTAACATGAATTTTATATATATGTAAAGCAGAAGGTTAAAGAAAACTTTACCAGTACTAAGTTAATGGAGAAGAGGTTTAGGAAGAGAAGAATATGTATTGATTGGTAATGGGAATGGATGCTAACTGTAAACACCAGCAATGACCAGAAAGAATTAAAGGTAAGCAGGCAGAATTGTAGGCATTAACATCTACACACGTTTGGATCAATGAAGATTAAATGAGTAATATTCAAATGAAACAAAATGGACAACTTTGATTTTTACAGTATAGGATAAGAACTGTCTCTCAAAGGGCAGCCCATGGATCCTCTGTATTAGACTCACTGTGCGCTTATTGAAACCAAAGAAGCCTGGCTCCCTTCTCCAAAATTCTGTTGAATCTTTGGTTGAGGCATGGGAATCGCATTTCTAAAAGTGATACAAGGTGATTCTTATTCATACTAAAGTTAGGGCAGAATACAACTTGTAAGAATGAAAGAAAGTAAGGCATCCATGAAATGGGTTAATTTTAAAAGAGGTAGTTCTTTGCTTTATTTAAATTGGTATGATTAAATCTTAATGGGAGAGGAGTACTTATTTAAGCAACATAGTGATGATTAAAGAGGAAAGGCTAATTTCAGAAGGTATGTGAAGTATGTGAAACAGCAGGGAGAATACAGACATTATATGGGTAGTTTTTGTCAAGTAAAGAGAAGTGGCTTTTTGGGGTCTTAAAAATCCATTTGCTTGGAGGAAAAATTTTGATCTAATACTATTCTAGCAATATCACCCCCTGAGATTAGTCAATAGATAGTGATTATGAAGGGTCACGCTATTGAGGTTTGGACTCAGTTACTATGTGACTTTGCTCAAAGTATTTAACACTGGATCTTACTTCTTTAGGTAATAACAGTCCTAGTTCATGCAATCTTTTTGTTTTTTTTTTTTAGCAAGTGCTTATTGTGTATCAAGCCTTGTGTGGAAGGAAACTATCTGTTGAGTATTTACCCTATATTGTGCATTTCAAAAAAATGCTACCTCATTTAATTTTGGCAATACCTGGAGAATTATTATTACCACTACTTTAAAAGATGAAAATGATTGTGGCTTAGATTGTCTAGAGTTTGTAAGTATTGCATCTAGAATTTGACTCTGGTCTTTCTGACACTAAAATCCAGGTACTTTCCACCATAACAGATCATCTACCATGTGTAGGGACCTAAAAGAAGGGTCTTTGGAAAGTTTTCACTCTAACAGAAAAATGCAAAACATATAGACAAAGAAACATCATCTACAGATTAATATGAAATAATGCACATATATGTTGAGGGAGGAGGAGTTCCAGTATAATTTTACATTCATTTATAGTTTTTTAAAACATTTTTAAGAATACACTGATTGCCCTTATTTCATTTTCTTAAAACTATCTTTATATGTAAACAAAATAAGTGTGTGATCTAACTTTTCCACACTATCTCAAAAGTGATCAGTGACTTTAAGAGTATAGCACTTCAATTACATTAGCAAGCTTTCTAAAGAAGAACTATTCGTTATTGTAATGAAAATTAAGTTGATCTTAGTGCAAAGTTCCATGGCACTGTAACTGATGAGTCTGTAATAACTATAACTGCAGTAAACCTTTGTTATTCTTTCATTATTGTCTGCTTTCCTTTGAAAACTGTTGTTGCTTCAACATAAAGGGAGTAAAGAAAAGCTTTCAAGAAAAAGAGTACCTTCATGTGCTTTGACATCAGCACTGGGATTTCTATGCACTTCTTAAGAATGAAAGAACGTTGAGCAGTTGGGGAACAGATCTTCTGAGATGGTGACTGGTGAAATGAATGCTTTGGTTGTATTTCACAGTTTTGTCTAGATCAGTGTTTATAGGAACGACACTAAGAAGTGCTTAAAGCATACTCCCTTGAAATACTCATACTGAAGATAATGAGTGAGAATTGTAAAGAATACCCTTACATATTCAAGCACAAGTTAATGCGTTTGAAATGAGTGGATTAGAGGATTGAGAGATTTTAAGAGGTTGAGACAGAAAAATAAGCTGCAGAGATATGAAGTCATGCCAGAATTTGCAAGCCCTATCATCTCCCAAGTGTATACACGGCCTGTGTGGTTGGGCAATTTCTGAGATTTTTAGAATAATAATTTTAAGATGATAAAACTAACCTTAGGGGAATTCAAAGTAGCATAAAGGTTCCATTAACTTTTATCTTATAACCATTTATCTGAAAGTGCCAGATGATATCTCATTTTTGAAGCTGTAAAGTAGACATAGAAGGGTTTAGTATTTTGCTTAAAGTCAAACTATGAGTCATTGTAGGATAAAATTATAATAGCTATCATGTTTCATAGGTACTATGTGCCAGGTACTGTTCTAGAACATCATGGGCATTTAATCTTCACGACAACTTCTAGTTTAATATTATACCCACTGTACAGATGAGGAAACAGGCTCAGACAGGTAACTTTATTTGCCTAGGGCTAATAAATGACAAAACTGGGAACTGACCCAGGCTTCTCTGACTCTCAAGTCTATGCTCTTAATCACAATGCGATGCCTCCTACAAAATCTTCTTTGTCTACAGATGGTTCTATGATTTTGCTGATTTAGCTGTCTTTTGTTGAAAGATATAACCTTTATATTTTCGAGGAACTAAGTTATTTAATGATTAATTATTTAATGAAATAGAGTTTTGGAGCTGGTAGACAGCAAGCATTGCTGACTGCATTTATAAAGAAAAGGAACAAAATGCCCAAAGATTAGGTAATTAACGTGTGATCACAGGAATGGGTGTGGGTCAATAATAGAGTTTTAATCTGTCCTGTCAGTTCACCTGCATACTGAGTCACACACTGTCAAGAAGTAGATTTAAATTAACACGGTTGAGTAGATGAGCCAAGTAATATTATTATTATAACTATTATCATTTAAACTTGCATAGAAATATATGATTCTTTTAAAATTAGTTTTTGCACATTAAAAACCTGTCATGTCATGTTTGTGAAATACTTAAAGAACATAAGCAGTAGGAATATGAAGAATTCCTGAAAATTCTTTATAGAACCTGTGTGAACACACGTGCACAAACATGATTCCAACATATATATTTTTTTCATTTGGTACTTATCAACAACACTGTGAAGCAGGTAATTTTAATATTACTGAGATTTTATAGATAAAAACATAAAGATTAGGAAGCTTGATACTTCCAATTGTCTGAGTTAGAAATTGATAGAGTTGAGGTGTGGGCTAACTCCAGCTCCTATAACTTTCCTGGACTCCTGTTATCCCCAAACCATGATCACTGGAATGGCTAATGCTCCTGTAATTAAGCAGAGTGAATTTTTCTAGACTTCAAACAATCTTAGTGTCTCAATTTTCCTGATCAAGAAAATACCAAGGATAATAAATGAATATGTCCAAAATATTTTGGCTGGATCTTCCAAACTATACAGTATACTTAAGCTATCATGAAGCACTTGTGCATACATTACTGAAGTCAACAAAAAAGCTAGATTTGGGCTTCAAAAACAGAGTTCTAAATCCTTGCACTGACTTCATAATGGTTAACTGGGTGCTACGTGACTCATAGATACCTAAATCTGGTTGGACCCAAAGATGAATGGTTTTCTTCATTTTCTTTAGTAGTTTAATTAATTTTGCATATAAACTCTAATGCAAACACCTGATGCACAGAGCTGTTTCTGCGTTAGAGCAGAGCTGAGGCTTAGCAGCCTGACCTACCTCACCTGCTCTGCTTTCTCTTTATCTTTTCAGGCACACATGAAGCATTTTTAGGGGTTTTCCAAAATACTTTAAAAACAAATTAATTACTTACTATAAAGAAGAAAATAATGACAATAGCCAACATTTATTGAGCATTTGCACTCTGCCTGACATGGTATAAGTTGCTTTATATGTATTATTTCATTTAATGCTTAGAAGAACCCTCTGAGGTCCTGTCATTATTCCTATTTATAGGTGGGGAAATTTAGTTTTAAGAGAGGATGAGTAACTTGCTCAGAATCACCTACCTAGTGATAAGCAGAACTAAACCCAAGCTCTTTGATCCAAAGTCCAAGCTCTTGACCTCTAAGCAAGGGAATGAGAGTTACCTGCTTAAAGTCACAGAGCTTGTTATAACGAGACCCTCGGTCTCCTAATTTACTTGTATTAGAGTTTTTACTTGTATGTCAAAATTACCTGGCCAGAGAAGATTAAGTAAAAGTACTTTATAACCTTTTTCTGATATAAAAACTATAAGAGAACAATATTTCTTAATATATTTTTTCCCAAAGATACCGACATAAAAATGGTAATTTAATTTGATTGCAACTAATCTACTTTAGATATTGTAATAATATCAATTTTTGCTGTGAGTGATTAGAAACACAGAGTAACAGTAACTTACATAAAGTGGAAGTTTATTTCTGTTTATTGTAAAAGAAAATTGGAGGTAGGCAGGTGAAAGCTGGTAGGGAGGTTTGCAAAGTAATTAGGAACCTAGGCTCCTGCTATCTTGCTATCCCACCATCACGAATATATGTCTTCCTAATCATGGTCTGGTATGGCTTCCTTAGCTCCTACTAACACATCTTTATTACACCTATATTCTGGCTATAGAATGCAGATCTGTATTCTAGCCAGCAGACTAGAAACACTATTGGCCAGAATTTATTCACAAGATGATTCTGATGAATAAAGGGGAATTACTCTATTTTTCAGATGGCCATGTAGCCAATGAAGAAGCAAAGATTGTATTATTGAGAAAGAAGGTGTGCTAGTTTGAAGCTGTTGTGTACCCAGAAAAGTCATGTTCTTTAACCTTGGTTCAGTTATTGCTGGGTAGGATCTTTTGATTAAGTTGTTTTCATGGAGATATAACCCACCCAATAGTGGCTGGACCATTTGATTCTGTGGTTTCCATGGAGATGTGTCTCTACTCATTCAAGGTGGGGTCACTTACTGGAGCACTTTAAGAGGGAACTATTTTGGAAAAAGCTTCAGAGCCCACACAGCCAGAGACCTTTGGAAATGCAGAAGGAAAACCCCTCTGGGGAATTCTTATGAAACAAGAAGCCAGTAGAGAGAGCTAGCAGACATCACCAAGTGCCTTCATAGCTGACAGAGGTGTCCAAAAGCCAAAGACCCCAGCAGATGCCAGCCACATGCCTTCCCAGCTGACAGAGGTGCTCTTGATGGCATCAGTCTTTCTTGAGTGAAGGTAACCTCTTGTTGGTGCCTTAATTTGTCCATTTTCATGGCCTCAGGTCTGTAAACTTGCAACTTAATAAATTCCCTTTATAAAAGCCATTCTTTTTCTGGTGTATTGCATTCTGGCAGCTTTAACAAACTAAAACAAAAGGAAAGCACAATCATTTAGGATAGGCAACTCTCTAAGAAAGACATGCTGAGATTGAATGATCAATGGTACAACCTATTGTGATGAACAGTAGGCAGGGGGATATATGGATCTGAAGTTTAGACAAGTGACTTGGCTGGTTATGTTATAAATTTGGTAGCCATCAGTGTCTAGATATGAACTGTAGCCATGGAAATTGGTAATTTAAATAATTGTGGACTTTTCTGATAAAATAACACTTTTTTTATAATATGATATTAAATTGCACAATAAGTTCTATCTTACACTAATATGAATTTAAGCATATTTTGCCATACATTATTTAAAAAATTCCAATATATTAGAGTATGATTAATTCAATTTCAGAAATACTGTGCTTTACCCAAAAGTTAAAGCTAAGTACTTCCACATATTACTTTAATTCATTATGTAATAACTCATTAATTCGGGAAACTCATTTGGAAGAATCATATAAGCATGAATAGGATCCATATGTTTACTAATTGCCATCATTGCAGATTTAATTCAGACAAGGTTTTGTTAAACACAATCATTTCTAGATCATCTTAAGAATTCTTGATTTATTGGCATACAGGGCTTGGCAGGGAAACAAATTTTGTGGACACTGTAAGATCTTAGCATATGTTCTCTTTGGCACATTCCAATTTTAAGGGTCATCAAGATCTAAGGATTTTGACTTAGGAGCAATGGTCTTGACCCCTTAAATTTCCTCATATGTGTGATACTTGGGATATTCCAAATGACTTGCAGTCCCTTAGTTTGGCCATTTCAAATTAGCTGGTATTGTAGCTACCAGAAAAAACTGAAGCATTTGAACAATTATATGAAAATGGATTGTTTAATAAAGACTGAATTTTTATTATAATTACTATCAAACACTACTAAGTTAAAGCATGAAATATTAGTTTTGGAAGAAATTAAAGAACATTAATATGAAGCCAAATATCCACTTTTTTTTTTAGCAAATCAAGAAAATGAGAGAACATTCAACATCACAGAAGTTGATGAATAATGGAACCTGTGTAATATGATTTCAGATTTCACCTTTGTTGGAAGTAAGACCAAGTTGAAGGTCACCAGCTTTCCAGTTCAGAGTTATTTCAACAATCTTATGTCACCTTTCACAGGAAACATCTAGACAAAATCACTAGAAAGATTTGGCAGGAAGACTTCTAACATTACAATAAGTTAGCAAATGCAAGGGTGTCTCTAGCCCAGGATTCTTAACCTGTTTTTTGTTTTTTGTTTTTTTTGGATGCATGGTCCGGGAATTGAACCCAGCTCTCCTGCATGGAAGGCAAGCATTCTACCACCGCACCACCCATGAACCCTCTAATCATTTTTATTCTGATATATCTGTTTTGACCACTCAATACATTCCCTGTTGATTCTTATTCTTCTTTCACACTTTTGCGTGTGAACAACTCCCTATCGTTAGCTGCAATGGCACCCCTTCTCAACATTGATACTTTTAAGTTTGCTTCCTCAGTTCATGCTAATTTATTATTTCAAACTGAAAAGAGTTTGAGGAAGAGAAAGCAAATATATTAGTGGAATGTGAAACTTACAATAGCTCAACTTAAGAGTCTATAAACTCATACCTAATTACTTAACAATATCTTTACAATTTCTATGCCATCTTTTTGTGATTGTAAATTTCTAGAGGTCAGGCAAAGTATCAACCTAAAGCTTGGTTTGTAGTATCCCATACTGCACCTTATCTGTCTATGAACTTAATAAAGGCCTTGGTGATAAAACAATGGAGATCAGAGACATTCCTTACAGTTGAGTTGCCACTAATATTTATACAACATGCTTATCTGAGTCTCGTGATATATCATATGCAATCTTAATAACCTCCTTTTAAAGTTGGTGGATGAAAGATATTATCACTTGAGTTTATAGTTTGCTAAAATATAGGCATGGTTAAGCTATGAGTTTTGCCTAAGTTAACAGTAAATAAGTGGTAGGGTTTTCTGTACTAAAAACTTACTGCTGTAATACTATATTTTTAATACTACATTTTTAAACAGTTCCAATTTTTCGCTGCCATTTCAGTAATCTTTAGGCATGTATAAGTGAAAATAGCTTCTAGAGCCATTTCAATAATAGAGAAGTATTGTTAGATAATTTAAATAAATATTATGGAGCTTTGTATTTAAATGATTTTGCATTGCCCCATCCCTCTCCCATAATATTGCTTTTATGAAATGTGATGCCATTTACCAATTTTGACTTACTAAGAGTATTAGGAAACTAATTTTTGTTTCTAAACTAAGAATGTTGAAAGTATAGTTCATTGTATTACATAAAATCGTTTTTGTGAGGACCTAAAATAATCATATTACTGCTGATAAATTGATCTACTTTTATCGCATGGGTGCAGGGAAAACGTACCTGAGCAGGAGTGTTTCTTTGTTTTGCTTTGATTAGCTTTGTTTTAACGTTAACACCTAAAAAACTCTGAATTTGTGGTCTAATTTAAGGAAAGTGTAAGTGGAAATTATCATTTGTAATTTTAGTATTATTCCCATTCTTTTTTTTCACTTAAGTTTTACTTTATTCTTACATCCATAAATTTATCTCAATGCTGTGTATTCCTAGTCTATCTTTCTAAATTACTTTAAACAAATCTTGAAAAAAGTAGAGTATAAGCAAAAACATTTATTATAAAAACAATAAGTTGCCCATCATTTACCTCGATACTGTAAAAAGAAAATGGAAACAATTGTCTGGTAATTAAACTACCACTTCTTTATAATTGTAACTTCTCTATGAGAACTATTCATAATTAGCACTGTAGAGAATGCACACAATATAATTCAGTTCAAGGGCCTTGCTATGTTGGCAGATTCTTTAGAGACGTGTTTTGTATATCATTGGACAGGATAGAAATGCATTGTTTGCATTTTATCAGGACTATTTTGCTAGTATTACTTCTCTTTTTTAAAAACCAGCAATGACCCATACACGCAAAGCCTCTAAGTATTCGTATCAATAGGACAAACAAGGACAATCTTACGGGCTAGAAGAATAAGCTAGTGCTAAACACAAAATAAATTCTGAATAACTATTTATTAATTCATGTTGTAAATCTTAGGTACTTGCTTAGGAAATTATCAATGTCATAAGGTACTATGCTATAGTATCTCTATATATACCTCCAAATAATGTGTCTCCTGAAATTCATGTTTCCTTATGGGCAATTGTCTATGGGCACTGTACTATGATCACACTTTTATAATAGACAGACTAAATATACAGTGGGAAAATCACATATTTTGAATACAAGTGAAATAGAAATATTAACCACAAAACTTGATCATTGCATAAATGTTTTCTTAAAAATCAAACTTGACTTCATTAGTAATTACTATTCACAACGTCTGACTTGTCTTTCAGTCTGTCTACATTATCCCACATAGGAAGCAGCATGAGGAAAGGCAGAGAGCTTGAAAGCTGGTGGGGAAATAGGAGAATGTCAGGTTAAGAGAGGCAGACTTGTGTTTCAAATAGTCTGAACCACTGGTTTATCAAATTTAGAAAGCTTACAATAAGGAAAATAAACTGGGGGAAGAGAAGAGAAACCTGTTATCTAAGTATAAGACAGGTTCTAGTGAGAGTTGCCAGAACAAGGTCAGTGGCAATGGGATTGGAGACAGACTTTACTAGATTTGCCATGCAAGTGAATCTAGAAAGAGAAAAGGTCATTATAGCTTCCCAATATAATTAGCATTGACTTGTAGGTTATTGCTTAAGCCAGGAATTGTTAACTATGACCTGTGGACCATTTCCAGCCCATCACATATTTTTGTATGGCCCCGGGGCTAAGAATGATTTTATTTTCATTTTTAAATGGTTGAAAATAAATGAAAAGATGAAAAATATTTCACGACAATTGAACATTATATGAAATTCAAATTTTATGTAGCAAAATGAAATTTTATTGGAACATGGCTATGCTCATTTATTTTTAGGTATTGTCTATGGCTGATCTGGGGCTTTAAGACAGAGTTGAATACTTGGTGACAGACCATTTGACACATAATGCCTAAAATATATACAATCTGGTCCTTCACGTATCAGTCTTGGCCTTCACAGAAAATGTTTGCTGATCCCTGGCTTACGTACTTGATAATAATGGTTCAGAACTTAACAACTTTATCGAGATTGTGCAAAGCTTATTCCAAAAAGATGAGCTGGACTGAGCGAGTGAAACTATCTGAGAAAATATCAGTTCTGTTTATGATGATGACGAGTGGGCGAATAGTTTGGACCCACTATTCATTAGCACATGGTGGTGATATTGTATATGGGTGCTTGCTCAGTTAAACTTTTCTTTGAAGGCACTGTAAGTCATTATCATTCTCTAATGCTTGCCATGAGGTTCAGTTGTTCTAGTACCTTTTCTTCCTTGCTTTTTTGTGGTCATTGCTGTTTTTCTTTTTTAACATTATTTTTTAAGATGCCACACAGAGAAATGACAAAACAAACATCTTCCCTATCATGATAACGCAACCCTGAACACATTGTCTTTTGGCAACTTTGGGCTGATAAATATGTACCCATACTTTGACTGCAATATTCATCTGACTTGTCACAGTCTAATCACATATGTCCATGAACTGAAAAAAACAATATAAAGAAAGCAATTTGACACCACTGAAGCTATTAGAATTCAACTAATCTGTCTGAAGGTGATTTTAAGTGAGGAGGTACAGATAAATTTCAACACGTAAAAATGATTGGAGAAGGTTTTATGTGCAGGAGGTGGTTAATTATATAAGTGTCTGTTGATATACAAAATATTTTTATTCCTTTATTTGCTAAGTTTGGAACAATTTAATTTTGAAATTTCTTTCTCAGAGAGCCACAAATGAAAATAGTTAAGAAACAGAATGAATCAGTTTGAAAATTGGTGCCATACAGACTAAGAAGGGAAAAGAAGATGTTTCAAATGACAAACATCTTAGAAATGTGGTTATTACAATTATTAATGATTAAAATAATTATGATGATAATAATAGTCCTGCTCTTTGTGCAATTATTTTTCTACTTGGGAGCTCAGAGTACTAAACATATCATAATTTTTATTTCTACATAACTTGTCAGGTGGTATCTGGAATTATTATTGCTGTTTTCAACATGCAGAAAACAAAGGAAGAAACTGAGTTATTGCAACAAGACTGCAGTGTAAATAATTTGGTGGCAGAACCTAGCAGTGTACTCTGTTGTTTATTCAAAGTGGTTTTGACTGGATTTTTTTTCTCTATGTCCCATACTATTCTGCTTGTCTCCTTTTAAGCCACCGAAGACTGTGGGTCACTAAAATAGTTGTGGGAGACAGGATCAAAAAAGGAGGGTACCGCTGGTACCCTGTGGTACCCTGTGGATGATGATGGGCTGTCCATGAAAAGGCATGCGTATTTTTCCATGACTATTTTTTTCTATTTAAAATTCCCCTCTCTTTTTTGTATAATTCAAACTATGCATGCTTTTATTGTTAAAAAAGTCAGTTTCAAAAATATTTAAATAAAAAGGAAAGTTTCTTTCTTATTTCTGCCATTCCACTCTTGACTGTTAATAATTTGGTGAATCCCCTTTTACACATTTTCTATATGCATACATATGTGATTTGATTGTTTACAAAAACTGGGACATAGAATGCACATCATTCTGAAACATTTTTCATTAAAATGTATAATTGACATTTTCATAATGCATATAGATTTAAATCGATATTTAAAATGGCTGTCTTGGTCTTTACTTTGCAGTCTTTTTTTTTTTTCTTTTTTTTTTATTAATTAAAAAATAAAAATTAACTAACAACATTTAGAAATCATTCCATTCTACATATGCAATCAGTAATTCTTAATATCATCACATAGATGTATGGTCATCATTTCTTAGTATATATGCATCGATTTAGAAAAAGAAATAGCAAGACAACAGAAAAAGAAATAAAATGATAATATAGAGAAAAAATAAAAATAAAAATAAAAAATACAAAAATATATAGAAAAAAACTATAGCTCAGATGCAGCTTCATTCAGTGTTTTAACATAATTACATTACAATTAGGTAGTATTGTGCTGTCCATTTTTTTTTTTTTTTTAGAAATCATACCATTCTACTTTGCAGTCTTGATGAAAAACTATTGCAGAGCGAATAGAACGTCTGTCTTATGATTTGCAATTCTACATAATGATCATGCACTTTTAATACTTTTATCATGTTTCCTACAGTTACAAATTCATTTTCTTCATCTGCTGTGTTTTGAGATGAATTGAGAGAAGACATCCCCTCCCCAGTATTCCGCTCTCCCACAGCTCACTGCAATTTTGCTTACATCTGTTATACACATCTCCTTTTTTCTGAAACAGATGAACAGCAGGCACTCAGGAATGAAGAGATAGGAGTCAGGCTTTGAACTTCTTAGCCACATTTGCACACTAAAAAAATAATAACCTCCTTCTGGAGAAGACTTTTTGTATGGTAGTAATTGCTATTCTAGGAACAGGTGTTTGGAATTCCACTTGAGGGGAGAGAGTGCATGGAAGAGGTTGGGGAGAGGAAGATATTGTTTCCCCAGCCTTAGTCCAGTGGGAATATCAAAGAACAAGGGAATATACCAAGTAGAGTCTCTTAAGTCTCAGCAGGGGAGAGTCATGTAGTGATGAAGCCATCATTGCTTTTGTGACAATGTTCCCTGTAGAACAGGGATGTGGCAATGATGTGGCAGGGACCAATACGATAACATCATCACTTCCCGGTCCCTTTGATTTCTAAGCAGGGGTTATTTATTGTGAAATGCTTGCAGTTTGCAACAAGTTTTCACATCTGTGATCTCACATCTTTAGACAGGATGGCCCTCCTGCCCCTAATTGACAGATGAAGAAACCTTAATGATTTAAATGATTCTTCCCAACTCACAGAGCTGGTAAGGAAAGAACTGGACTTATAATTCTATTTATTCTGGTTCTATACCCAGTGCTTCCTCCTTGAAACCTCCGTACCTTCCTCCCGGTCCTCATGATCCAGACAGGTAGAGCTCTGGAAATAGGAAGTGCACACTTCTAATACCACTCACGAAATTTTTTAAAAAGCAGCATCTTCTTCAAACTCCTTAACCAAGTCAGATTTACTATTTCATTTTCTGTACCTTTTGAGTTTGCTTAGCAACAAGGGAACAACATCATTCTCAATCAAACAAAACCAGGCCAATCAACATTTTTCAGTAATGTTTTTGGAGGAAGAACAATTGGGAGAGGTTGAGGGAATCTCATACAGAAAATTTTTACTGTGGCTCAGAGGTAAATATTAGGGAGAATATTCCTTAGAAGGCAGCCTCTGGTTATCTCTTAAGGGTATCTTTAAAGTTTGGTTTGGGGATAAATCAGGATTAGAAAGAGCAGGACAGGAAACTTTATCTAGAACCTGGCATGATTTAAGCTGTAACAAATTTCACAAGCCTTTTAGAATTCTAGAGTGCCCTAAACATTTTTGTAGCTTGTACAGTATCAGATTCAGCATCCTGAACATGGCCAACTGAATATATAATAGTTAACATTTACATAGTGTTTTCTTTATTCCTGGCATTGTTAGAAGCACTTTATGTATAGTCATTCTTAAATTCTTACAACAATCGTATGAGAAGATACTATTATTTTCATCTTCATTTTGTGGGTGAGGAAGTAGGTGCAGAGAAATTAAATTACTTGCCTAAGTTCATGCAGCCACAGCCAGGATAGATTTAGGCCACTTTGGACCAGGGCTGGCTCTAAACCAAGACACTACCCTACTACCTAATGTAATGTCCTTCATTCTCTCAGAAATGTCTGCATTGCCTAAGGAGTGTATGTGGTACGCATTGTGATATAATCCATCTATTTGCTTTCTTTCTCAGGCTAGCTGTGGTGAGGGCCAGGAAAAGAACTTGTTTGGAGCCCTGGGTTATTGGCCTCATTACTTTTATGTCCTCAATTGTTCTGGCCGTGTGCATTGGACTCACTGTTCATTATGTGAGATACAGTAAGTATGAGCTGCTCTGGCATCATGTGACTTAACCTAAATATTTCCTCACTTCCCTTCCCTGTTTTTGCTTGCCTCTGGCTTATTCATTCATTACTATAATTCATTTGCATAGCTGGAGCAAAGAACTGTTTACCTGCTTTGTTAATTAATTCTTACAAGTCAAGAAGGATTTGTTCCTCTATCCTTGATGTAGCAATACTTACAGCTGAGAAAAGCATGTTTGTTTTCATATTCATTAGTAAGCAAAATTCCAGTTTTCAAAAGGGGACGCAATGGAGGAATGCAGGGTTGCTAGTGTCTAAAGACTTGAGTTGTTTGAGGTCAAAGGAAAATCACCTAAATTTAAAGTAATTCCAGATCCTGGAAATCCTGATAGCTTGATAAAATAATCACACAATCGAAGATCATAGAGAAGATTAGACTAGTAAATTGGAAAAAATGCCCATAATGATATATTGTTAACTGCCTCTTTCTTGGCACATTATTGTAAGTGACTAAAGCAAATAGAAGATGCTGACAAGGTTCATTATAGTGAGGCTCACTTGTAATCAGGTACTTCCTTGCTAGATGAATGAGAGTTGTGATGTTAGAAAAGCGTCCAGGTACTTCAGAACAGTTCTTCCATCACATAACAAACCTCCTGAAGTTTCCTTCCACTCAGTCTCAGATGTTATTTGATTGACTCAACTATGACCTTTTGGATTACTATCCCTTCTGTGAGTAGGGTATGCTTTGGTGTTCAGACCCTGTAACAAAAGAAGATAATCACGTGATTCTAATTTAATTGGGAATTTGGAGATGTTGCTTTCCAATAAAAGAAAAAATGGTAATACTATAAATTGGTTTTCTTCCTCCACAATCAGACACAAGTCCCATCTCAATTTATAAAGCAAGGGGACTCATTTCTGAATGGTTTAAGGAAAAATAACTAAAGCAAAGTTTTTTGTTTATCTGGTAGAATTTGTCCAGAGGCCTTTAAATTGTGAGTCTACTTAACATTTGATAATGGACACTTGTCTGGAGAGTACCTTTCATAAAAAATAAATAAAATAAAATAAAAAGGATAGATGAAATAGTTTTACAATATATAGCTCAGTTATGAATATAGTGAGTCCTATTCTGTTATAAGCATCACTATGCCTCTCTATGGATATACCCAAGATTGTGCTTTTTTTTTCACTTTTGTATTTCCAGACTTTAGCAGAATCATGGCACATATTAATTGTTTAATAAATGTTTATTGAATAGTGAATGATAAAATTGAATGCCTCTAAAATTTTCTTGGGGCAGACACTGGTGTGTCTGACTTCACAAGGAATTCCTTGTGAATTCAGGGGCCTGACCACTTCATTGAGAAAAAATGTTCTCCTTACTACTTCTCCTTTACCACTTTCCAAACCAAGTTTCACAAGGCTCACAAATCTTATGCATATGCATGCAATGAAAAACGGGCAAGATTTTTGCGGCAACCTGTGTGTCTACTTCCAGTACTCCTATGACTGGATCTTATTGTTTGAATGCTTAATTGAGCAATATGGAACACAATTTCCAGCCCCCAGAGTACATCTGAATAAACAACAATTGCTGTGATTAGTCTTACTGACATATTTGTGTCCTGCCCTCTCTTTCTTGGTGTGTAAACTAAAAGTAGAACAGAGATGGCACATGACCATTTAGGAGCTGGCATGCCAAGAAAAGCAAACTAAATCAACCCAGAAATATCAGTAATAGAAATAGATAGAAATTTAGATAAAGGTGATCAGACTTGGGAAAAAAATAATTTTGACCCTCATTTTCATAAAGCCTGGGACAGATAGAATTGTACGTGGAGTGCATGTCCAGGGACATTGGGGGCTGTATTTCTGCCCCTTCTGTGATTTGACTGGCGGGAGTTGAAGATGTTAGTAAGAATGTCAATGCAGGAATAGAATTGCAAAACTGTTAGGAAATATTTAACAAGCTTGCGTTTATCCTTATTTTTCTATTAATTTTCCCAGTAATATTTTTCAATAACTACACATGCTACATAACAATGGCAACTGGGAATATATTTTGACCTTTGGTTGCCTTTTTAGATCTATAGAACGAACAAAAATGCTGAGTATAGATAGTAAGTTGTTCACTAGGCTGAACCATATGAAATTGCCCATCTTTGACCATTTTTGGCAAATTTCATATGATTCAACCTAATAATTTAAGAAAACAAGTCTAAGGAAGTGGAAGAAGATATTATCCTCTTCTCTAGATCTGTGCTATTCAACGTATAGCTAGAAACCAGCAGCATCAACATATCTGTGAGTTTCTTAGAAATGTGGAATCTTGGGCTCAACTTTAGACCTACTGAACGTAGCATCTGAATTTTAGTAAAATCCCCAGGTTATTCATCTGTGCATTGAAGTTTGAGAAGCCGCATTCTAGCAAAATGGCAGCAGCTACATGGAGAAATGATAGATTTATCACTTAAAAAAAAGATCAGATATGTTTTTATATCAAATGATTTTCAGTACTTGTATAGAAGTGCTATCCTCCTCATTTTTAGTTGTAACTTTTATCAATTTATATTAAATTCATATGCAGGTTGCATTGATCAGGTCTAATTTCCTTATCTGTTAAATGTGGATAAAGCTGCCTTCCATTATGGTTATTGTAAACTAAGTGAGATATGGGATCGCCTAGCACACAGGTGCCCATTCCCATTGTCTTTCCTTCTGGGGGTTTAAGTGGAAAGGAAAGGAAAAGGAAGAAAAGAGAGAAGAGAAGAGAGATCGAGATTGGATAAAGCACACCCCATTATCCTGAAATAACCACAGGCAATTATCTTGATCACCATTGTCTCTCTAATGTCTGGCACAGTGCGTCTCACAGAAGGGTAATCCATATTAATATTTGTTTAATGGGAGAATGAAAGAATGAGTGGATGAATGAATGAATCTCCTGAAGTCTCTGCTTCTTGTGCAGGAGGGTAGAGGAAAACCTATGCTGTGTTCAACTCTTCACCAGGCCAAAAATACGGGCCCACTCAAGGACAGTGCAACAAGTAGAGACAGTGACTAAGGAAGGAAACGAGTCAACCCCTTGCAGCTGATGGGAGAAAATAAATGGAGTAAAAAGGGAGCTAGGTGAAACCAAGTAGTGTCCCTGGGGGGATTATGCCAGGTGGCATCCCTGGTTCCCCAAACTTCCTATTTATTAACCCCCCTAAAATTTGAATTCCTACCCTCATCACCTTTAGCCAAAGTAAAGTTTCTCAGGCCTGAGTCCTTGTGGTCAGAACTGAGGGGAAATGTTTTTTTTTTTTTAACAAGACAAGTTGTGGGTTGACAGAACAATCATGAAGAAAATACTGGGTTCCCATATACCACTCCATCACCAACACCTTGCACAGGTGTGGAACAGATGCCATAATCTATAATATTCTTAGTATTGTATCATTAATTAAAGTCTATTGTCTAACCTAGGACTCACCATTTGTGCAGTACAGTTCCACAAATTTTTTCTTAATTTTATTATGTTACTATATAAACAATCTAACATTTCCCCTTTTAATCATATTCAGATATATATTTCAGTGCTGTTGAATGCATTCACAATGTCGTGTTAACATCACCACCATCCATTACCATATATTTCCATAATTCTAAACAGGAACTCTGTACATTTTTTTAAATTATTTTATTTTATTTTTTGCATGGGCAGGCACTGGAAATCAAACCCAGGTCTCCGGCATGGCAGGCAAGAACTCTGCCTATTGAGCCACCATGGCCCACCAAGGAACCCTGTACATTTTAAGCCTTGACTTTCCATTCTCTATTTCTACCCCATCCCTGTGGTAAACTATATTGTAGATTCTGATTCTAAGAATTTTCTTTTTCTAATTGTTTTGAAGGAAAATATTTTTTGAAATAGAAAAGAACAGTCACCCTTGGGAGACTTCTGAATTCATCCCAGCTTGTGGGCTCGGATGATGTGACTTGCTCCCTCTTGTGGCATGAGTGTGGCTAACACATGAGAAAATAGTCCACAGTTACAGTAAAGTGTTTGTATAATAACTTGGAAATATCAGGCATTTCTTACAGCTTTAACACGCTGAGTCTTCTCATGATGGATGGCATTGCCTTTTATTCTGAGATAATTGATACCCAGAGGCTGTATGATGGAGAAGGTATCCTGGTGTAGGGCTATTTCTTCCTATCTCAGTTTTTTCAATAACCATCAAATGGGGAATGATACTGAGTTATACATACCTGGTAAAAAACATATGATGTTTGTGCATTTGTTCCCCTTATTATTTATTTATTTTTAATCCATATGTTTTACTCATCTGTTGATGAGGTAAATAAAACGAGCACCAGACACAAGGTTTTCGCAAACACATTGAAATGCTAGTGATGAATGAAAGGGAGAGGTAAGAGGTATGGTATGTATGATTTTTTTTTCTATTTCCTTTTTCTGAATTGATGCAAATATTCTAAGAAATGATCATGATGATGAATATACAACTATGTGATGATATTGTGAGTTATTAATTATATAACAAGAATGGAATGATCATATGGCAAGAATGTTTGTGTTTGTATGTGGTTATGTTTCACAAATAAATTAAATATATATATGATGTGGGGCTGGGAACAGTGGCTCAGTGGCAGAGTTCTTGCCTGCTATGCCAGAGACCCAGGTTCGGTTCCCAGTGCCATGTAAAAAAAATAAATAAAAATAAAAAATATATATTTATATGTTGTGTGTTGACTCTTTCCTTGTAGATCAAAGAAAGACCCACAATTACTATATCACACTATCATTCACAAGTGACAAACTATATGATGAGTTTGGACAAGAGGCTTCTAAAAATTTCACAGAAATGAGCCAGAAAATTGAATTAATGGTAAGCAATTTTCTCTCCCTTTCCAGGACATTTGCTATTGGGTTGTTACCATGATTTTTATTAACCTAGATTTTAAAGCATCTTTTCAACTAATCTTTGCAAATCTTTGCAAAATGGGAAGAGACGCTTCTTAAGAAATAGAAAACAAAACTGACAATATACCTCCTGAAAGATTATACCTGGCAAGGCTAAACCAAGTGACCTTTAGCTTTTTGTTTATTTCTCTCCTATTCATGCTTCTTTAGCTAAGTGTTACTTTTGATGAGCTAAGACCTGAAATTCTGGGAATTATATATATATAAACTTACAGGGAGATAAGCAGAATACTTTACTACAAACTGAAATTATTTGATGATAAAATAAGCCTTTAAATAAAAATTTCCAAGTGAATACTGTTATCCATCATGAAAAGCTCTATTTATTTTCCATAGATTTACATGATAATTATAAGAACTATCCATAGTTATAAAGGAGAGTGTATGAATTTTAGGAAATAATAAAAAATTCATTATTCCTATTAGTCAACCACCAGCTTATAGTAACTGTGTTTGTAAGTATCACACACCAAAAACAAGAAACATGTATAACATTCCTTTACCTTGACTTTTAATTTAAAAAATTAAGTTGGCTAAAATTCTTATTTACAATAGTAAAAAATAGCTTCCCAAAATACATTCTGCTTACTAGAATAAACCTTCTAGGAGGTGTTAAGCCATATGTTCCAGGTGACATGGGCCTTTCTAAGAGAACTTTCAAGTGCTGAACTGGGTCATTTTTATGATCCAGCTGTCACTTGGCAGAATTATTTCATCTCCTTTATCTACCTGCAGAAGTTCTTATCGTGAGATATGAATGCCTACTCTTTATTATCAGAAAACAGTATTTTTTTTCTCTTTCTGAGTTTAGGAAAGCAGATATCATTTCTGGTCCCACTATGGTTCTTTAGCTTTTATAATTCCTAAGGCAGAGTTCAGCTGAAATCATTGTGTGGACTGCCAAAAGAGAGCTCTCAAGATTCCTCAAGTTCAGTATGAAATGCCAGTCAATGGTTTTTATTTTTTTTAATTTTTTAAAAAGCTTTGACTTAACTTGCAGGATTTCAAAAAAATTGTTTTTGTTGACGTATTTTAAATATTTTTTTCACAGGTAAAAAATGCATTTCATAAATCTCCAATAAGGGGAGAATTTGTTAAATCTCACATTATCAAGTTCAGGTATGTAGATCTAAAATGCTGATTTCAGAATATAATTTAAAGCTAAAGCTGTTAACCCAGTCAGTTATAAATACATTTTGAAATGTTATATGATGATGCAATTTAATTCAACAAACATTTATTTGGCACTGTTCTGTATGAGTCATGGTTTAAAGTGTACTTCACTCATTCTCTAAAGCCAAAAGTAAGCATTGGCAAGATGATTGCTAAGGACAGAGGTGTAGTGGAGGCTATGCTATAGAACTGTTTTCTGGGCAACTCTAACTAGAACAAGTAGTGATCTAGGTCTGATCCTTGGGTTTAACTGCAAGTAATGCTTATGGAAAATAGTATAGTAGAGGAAGTTTGTCTTTAGCTCTTGGTTTTCTTCATCAATTTTCTTTACTTTCTTCCATTCCACTGTTTTCTGCTCCATCTATTTAGCTAAGGTTTCAGATTTGATAATCAATCTTCAATATAGACAAGTTGAGATCATAATATTTTTAAGTAAAATACTACGCTAGGGTTTTTTTTTTTTTTTGCATGGGCAGCTACCAGGAATCGAACCCGGGTCTCCAGCATAGCAGATGAAAATTCTGCCACCAAGCCACCATTGCACCACCCTATGCTAAGATTTTAAATAATATATTGCCTTATAAATTACTTGTATTTTTTTAAAAGCAAGATAACAACTTTCCCAGTGCTATTTCAATGACAAAAATCCAAAAGTTAATTCACAGTCTATTGACACCAGACAAAAGTGGTAGATTCTGCCTGACGGTTCAAATAGTCAATTCCTGAAGCATCAGAGGGTTTCAAAGAGAGAAGGAGAGCATAAAGCAGGAGGGCAGATGGCCTAGCAGCCTAACAACCTTTCAACCTGAGTCTAAGGGGTTCATGGATTCTAACTAGGGGAGATGAAGTAATTAGAATTTATCAGAATTTCAATAGTAAGCAGAGAGGAAGAGAGAAAGAGTTAAAATTTCAATAACAAATGTAAGCAGAAAGGAAGGGAGACAGAGTTATTTCAATAGCAGGTATAGGCTGTAGCAATTTACAAATGTAAATGAGTGAAACTGGGGCTGGAACCAGTTAAGGGCTGATTCAAGTTCCTTCCTTGGCATTATAGTGTTTTCCCTTACAAATTTTTAAAGTTAAAGAAAACTCTTGTTTTGCTCTATTCCTGGGTTTCATCACCATTATTTTAGGCACAGAGTCATTAAGGAATCCATTCAGGGCAGGGAGTTAAAGTTTAACAGGTTTGTTGAAAGTAAAGAGAGCAGAGAGAGAGAGAGAGAGCAGGCAGGTGGGAGCCAGCAAGGGCTGCTAGCAAAAAGAAAGGTAAAATAGCTCTAGCTTTTTGTTGTGGGAGCTGTGTTTTAAAGGGTAAGTGATGCCTGGCCCGAGTACTCTCTGGACAATCAAAATCGTTGTCCAAAAAATAATACTTTTAATTTAAAAATTCTTACTGACCTTAATAACTTTCTGTGGCAATCTGCAAAGTGGGACAAGGTACCCTATGTCCAAGCCTTCTGGAATCTCTGTGCTGAACCCTCATTTTGTTCTTCTCTAACTACCTAACAAATCCTCCTCAATGAAAAACCCAAACCTTCCACTCTGAAACTTTTCACTTCAACCCAGCTGACCATCCTCCTCCTTATGACACCCCCCAACACTCTGCCCCTCTCCCACCTCCTCCCGCCCCCCCAACCTTTCCTCTTCCCCCAACTTTCCACTCCTTCCCATCCCTCCTCCTCCCCCACACCCTTAACCCCACCCACACCCATCATAGAGGACTAGTCCTCTCCCCCACTTCCTCAAATGCTTTGCCCCTTCCTCCCTCTCCCCTCTCTAGTTCTGAAACTCCTCATCTTCAACAGCCCCCCCCCCCAGCCCCCTCCTCTGCCGATATCTTTTCCCCTTTAGGGAAGTAGCAGCATGTGAAAGCATTGCCAAGGTTCACAGTTCTTTTTCCTCTCCCTGATCTTTCACAAATTGAGCAACATCAGGTTTATTATTTGCCAATGCCCTCTGAGGATCCCCTGATGCCTGGTGACATGGAATAAAACTGGGAACTAAGGCACCCCTGGGTCCCTGTTCTCACTGTGGCCAGAAGGGACATTGGGTAACAGCTTACCTAATCCCAAGCTGCCACTGGGACCTTGCCCTCTTTGTCATAAAACAAAACACTGGAAACCTGACTGACCTTCAGCCTCGCACCATGGGAATGGACAGCCATCCTTAACATGTGGCCACTCCTCAAATTCAAAGTCTCAGACCTCCTCAGCCTAGCCACTGAGAACTGACCGGGTTCAGGTTCTTCACCCCAACACTCCCCATCCTCATGACTGAGCCCAGGGTGGCCATCCTCATGGCAGGTAAGCCATTCTCTTTTGTAGTTGATGAAGGAGCCACATTTTGAGTCTCACCTGAGTTTTCAGGGCCTCTAGCCCCTTCTTTCATGTCTAGAAGAAAACACCTACCCATGACAAATGTCACCCATAACCCACACTCTTCAAAACACTTCCTTTTTCCACCCACTCTTTTTTTTATTAATTTTTTAAATAACCAAAAACAAACAAACCCAAATATTCATAACTTTTGATCATTCCACTCTACATAAATAATCAGTAATTTTCATGATATCATCACGTAGTTGCATATTCATCACCATGATCATTTCTTGGAACATCTGCATCTATCCAGAAAAGGAAATAAAAAGAAAACAGAAGAAAATTCATACATACCGTACCCCCAACCCTCCCCATTACCAACCACCAGCATTTTACTCAAATTTATTTTAACATTTTTCCCCCCTATTATTCATCTTTATTCCACATGTTTTACTCGTCTGTTGATAAGGTAGATAAAAGGAGCAGCAGACACAAAGTTTTCACAATCACACAGTCACATTGTTTCTACTCACTCTTAATAGTGCCTGCCTACTCATGTCCCCCTCTTAGGATGAAACATTCTAACTAAACCAAATGCAGTGCTCACATTTTCCTTACTTTCAGAGTTAAGCCTCACACCACCTGCAGTCCTACTACTTATCTTCAGCCACAATTTTCACCCAATCCCAATCTCAAATTCTTAGTAAGAATTGCAAAATTACTGTTTCAAAAATGATTCACTAATGTATTATAAAAATTTAACATTATTCTGGCAAGTTTAAGTTTAATGGTCATTGTATGTGATGAGATGTTTGCTTAAAAATTTAACTCTAAAGGATATAAAGGATGTGATTTTGTTAAAGGAAAAAAAGGATAATTTTCTCTTAAGATAAAATAAAATGTTGTTATAGAATGAGGAAAAAGTAGACAAGACCTGAATGGATATAGTAAGCCATAAAATATGAAGAAAAAGTAGACAAAAGCTGAACGGATATAGTAAGCCATAAAATGTTTGTGGAAAGGAAAGTTATGGTCAAAGTTGGGAAAATCTGATGGGTCTATCCAAGAAATGCCTGTCTACCTACTAACTGGACAAGAATCCATACTCTGGCCTACCTGTCACTCCAAATTTCAGTAGCCCCCATTAGCCAATCCTTTCCCATTCCCTTGAACATAAACCTAAAACCAAAAAGTGACGTTTTTCTTCTACCTCTGCTAGCAACTCAAGGTGTCCTAACAGGGGTAGGCACAAGAGTTGGCAGTCTAATCACATTGCAAATGCTTTTGAGTTTGCTTGGCTGCAAAAACACAGTGCAAACACTTCCTGATTTAAAATGTCATTGTGGTTCTTCTACCTACTTCCCCTTATAGGGCCTCTTATCATTTTATTAACACTTCTCACCTTCGCACCTCAGTTCTGCAAACTCAGAAATCAATTTCTACACCACACAATTACTTTGGTTCATAACATGTTACCTTTAAGCTCTTTCAAGAGCAGCACTCTAGGCTACCAAAAGCTCACAAGATAAGAACTAGATGACTTAGCCCCCAGCCACCGCTGCATTGGAAATCCTGCCCCCATTCCCCCAAAATCCCTAACACTGCCCCCATCCAGCAGGAAGTAGCCAAGAAAGACAAAAGGTGCCCCATTTCCTTCCCTTAAATCTAGCCTAACCATCCCAAATATATTTATTAATCAAAAGGCAGGAGTGACAGGTCACAAAAAATGAAACTCATGAACCCTCACTCCTCCCCTTGCTGCAACAGCTGAAACTCATGATCCTTCCCCTCCCTTCCCCCTTGCCACAACTTGTGACTCCCCTTGCCAAACATTCCTTAAGGCAAAAAATAAGGAGCAAACAGGTCAGAACAAGTGCAATGAAGAAGGAAGCAGAAAGGCTCCCTCCCCTCCCAGTGTCACCTACCCTTTAAAACACAGCTCCCACAACAAAGAGCCAGAGCTGTTTTTCCTCTCCTTTTGCTAGCAGGTTTTGCTGGCTTCCACATGCCTGCTCTCTCTCTGCTTTCTTTCCCTTCAATAAACCTGTTAAACTCTAATAATAAGAACAAGTTTATTGGAGAAATTAAATCAATTTCAGAATTGTTGAGCTATTAAGAGACCATATAAGCCTGAAATATGAGTCTGAGTTGGTGGAGATAAAGGGGAACCGAAATGAAAATATAAATTTAATATTGTCAACTCAAAGTATTGTTGGAAAGTGTGGGTATAAGCAGAGTTTTTTGGAAAAAAAAGGATAATGCAAGAAAAAAAGGATGCTGAGGAAAGCTTGAAGAAGAACAATATTTAAAGAGATGGAAGTAAAATAGGAACCTGGGAAACTGGTCAGAAAGGAGCAGTATAGAAAGTAGAACCTTGAAAACTGTCACAGAAGATAGAGAGAAAGTTTCACAGGAGGGAGTACTCAACAGTAATGTAAAGAGTGGAAAGAATCCACTGAATATGTTAAACAGGAAGCCATTAATGTTCAAGTGGAGAGATGATTCAGTGGAATGGAATGGGGAAGAAGCAACGCTGCAATGAGGTAAATACGAGGCACAGTGTAATTTATCCTTTGAGGATTTGTTGTGATAAAAAGGTGAGCATTAAGTTGAATAGCTAGGGTAGAGAAAATTTTTGTTTGTTTTAATCAGCCAGCCAGTATAGGAATAGTTTAATTGATAGGAAAGAAAATTATATGACTTTGTATTGCTTTTCTGAAAAAAAAGGCAAACAAATAGAATCTTAAGAAATTATTGTTATGCATCTCATCCATTTTCAATGTCTCAGCAAATCTGTAACTGATGATTTTTTTCAGAAAAGCAATGCAAAGTCATATAAAATTCACATAATACAAAATTATATAAAATAGTAAATGAAAGTCTTCTCTCTAATAATTCTGCTTCCAGAAATAACACATCCCCATAACATTTTATTTTTAACATCCTTTCAATTCCTATAAAAATCCATCTCATCCTTTAGCTGAGTATATAGTATTTCACTGCAAGTATAGGTCAATGCTTGATATAGCCCGCTATAGATGGAGACTTCACTGTTACCAGTTTTCTGTTTTACAAATAAGATTACAATAAACATATTCATACATATCTCTGTGCACACACAAGAGAGTATTTGAAGATTAAACTCCTAAAAGAAAATGTAGATAATATTTATAATAAACAAATCTGCCTTCCACCCAAAAAAGGTTCTAATTAAAATTCCTATTTACAGTTTATGAAAATAGGGTTTGGTGCTGTAAACACTAAGGAGTTAGATTCTTTGACAATGAATGGCTGGCAGGGATGGGGTTGAGTACCTGGCAGAGAATGAGGAAGAAGAGTCAAGAATGATTCTAAGGTACTCCCAAGTTAGTAACTCATATAAATAACAAGTTAAATAATGTTCTGTTTTGAAAATACAGTTATCTGAAATCAGTACAGTTCAACTGAGCTTAGGACAGGCATTGTTTGGGAGAGACTGAAGGTTGTTTGGAAACATTGGATTTAAGTCACTGGGAATTAGACCTGGAAGCCAAAACCACAATTGATTTCATATTTGATATGTATTACATTTGCTAATTCTGAACGATTGACAAAAACATTTTTTTTTAGAATATATTAATAGTCACGTACTTAAGTAGGCTCCTTGATGGTAAGGGAGACCATGAAAATACAGGATGAGTTGGGAATGGATTCTGTATGTGGTCAACAGTAGGAATGTAGAAGGAAACAAATTGGATGTTTTAAAATAATACTTACAGATTTTTATGTATTTGTCCGTGTTTAAAATGAATGATTAAAAAAGGAAACAGGTTGTGGGTGCACGGGGGCTCATTGGTAGAATGCTGGCCTTCCATGCGGAAGACCTGGATTTGATTCCCGGACCACACACCCCTCCCCACCCCCAAACAAAAACAAATAAACAGGTTGTGCTGTTTATGGTATTAAATTGCATTCTAGGCTAAATCTTTAAAACCACATTTTTCATTTTTCATTTTTTTGGTCTTCAGCCAAGAGGAACATGGAGTGTTGGCTCATATGCTGCTGATTTTTAGATTTCGCTGTACCGAGGACCCTGAAACCATAAATATAAATATTCAACATTTTCTACATGAAAAGTTACAAGATGCTGTAGGACCCCCTAAAGTAGATCCTGAATCAGTTGAAATTAAAAGTAAGTTTATTTCTCTTACTTAGTTTACTTTTCTTGCATGGAATGTATTGATACTAGGTTGGGTCTTGGGACTGTTTTTATTTTTTTAGTTGCCCCTTCATTTGGGGGTTTGACACCAGCAGGGTATGCCCTTGGAACTAATTAGACTTAATGAAGTCTTTTAATTTTTAAAACTATCCTGAAGTTATGCCTCTCATGTAAGCCTGCCATTGACTTCTAAGCCTGCATTTGTCTTCTGTACTGAGCCTTGCACTATTATTAATAGCAAAAGTGACTTTGATTCTTCCTTTTGTTTTTCTTTTTGCTTCATTTTCTGGGAGAAAGCACACATTTGCCTTCAAAGTAACCATGTGATTAATATATATCTTATTAGTTTCTTTCCTTGGATAATTTACCAATTAAAGAGTTATACCTTATTTATAGTTAATTCTTGTGTATTTTATAATTAATTTGAAAAGTCTGAGGTTTTAAAAAAAGCTTTTAGTTAATGCTTAATTGGTACAGAATTTCAGTTTGAGGTGAATAGAAAAGCTTTGGTAATGGATGATAGCACAACATTGTGACTGTAATTCACACCACAGAATATACATCTGAATGTGGTTAAGAGGGGAAGTTTTAGGTGAAATATATGTTACTAGAATAAAAATTGAAAGAAAAAAACAACAACCATAGAACTTTACAACACAAGCAGTGAGCTCTAATGTAAACTATGGACTATAGTTAATAGTATAATCATAACAATATTCTGTCATCAATTGTAACAAAGATATCACACTAATACAAATTAATAATGGGGACAGTATATGGGAACTCTATATTTTCTTCATGATTCCTCTGTAAACCTACAACATCCCTAAAAAAATAAATAAAAGTTTTAAATGCTAAAAATTAAAAATATATACTTTTATTTTGACAGGGCACAGAGACACAGAAAGCAGTGATAATTTCTCGTAATTAGAGAAAAAAGAGACACGCATTCCTAAGTGAAAGCAAAGATCTCATTAAGCGCTGAGTCATATACTATAGAGTAGTGCTGGCCTATAGAAATACTGTGCAAAACATATGTGATCTTGAATTTTCCAATAGCCACATTAGAATAACACGTCAAACTAATTTCAATAATTTTTTTTTATTTTATTTTTATTTTTATTTTTTTATTAACGGAAAGAAAAAAAAGAAATTAACACAATATTTAGAAATCATACCATTCTACATATGCACTCAGTAATTCTTAACATCATCACATAGATGCATGATCATTGTTTCTTAGTACATTTGCATCGGTTTAGAGGAACTAGCAACACAACAGAAAAAGATATAAAATGTTAATATAAAGAAAAGAAATAAAAGTAGTAGTAATAGTAAAAAACAACAACAAACAAACCAACAAGCAAACAAAAACAAAAAAAAACCCTATAGCTCAGATGCAGCTTCATTCAGTATTTTAACATGATTACTTTACAATTAGGTATTATTGTGCTGTCCATTTTTGAGTTTTTGTATCTAGTCCTGTTGCACAGTCTGTATCCCTTCAGCTTCAATTACCCATTGTCTTACCCTGTTTCTAACTCCTGCTGAACTCTGTTACCAATGACATATTTCAAGTTTATTCTCGAATGTCCGTTCACATCAGTGGGACCATACAGTATTTGTCCTTTAGTTTTTGGCTGGATTCACTCAGCATAATATTCTCTAGGTCCATCCATGTTATTACATGGTTCATAAGTTTATCTTGTCTTAAAGCTGCATAATATTCCATCGTATGTATATACCACAGTTTGTTTAGCCACTCTTCTGTTGATGGAGATTTTGGCTGTTTCCATCTCTTTGCAATTGTAAATAATGCTGCTATAAACATTGGTGTGCAAATGTCCGTTTGTGTCTTTGCCCTTAAGTCCTTTGAGTAGATACCTAGCAATGGTATTGCTGGGTCGTATGGCAATTCTATATTCAGCTTTTTGAGGAACCGCCAAACTGCCTTCCACAGTGGTTGCACCCTTTGACATTCCCACCAACAGTGGATAAGTGTGCCTCTTTCTCCGCATCCTCTCCAGCACTTGTCATTTTCTGTTTTGTTGATAATGGCCATTCTGGTGGGTGTGAGATGATATCTCATTGTGGTTTTGATTTGCATTTCTCTAATGGCCAGGGACATTGAGCATCTCTTCATGTGCCTCTTGGCCATCCGTATTTCTTCTTCTGGTAGGTGTCTGTTCAAGTCTTTTTCCCATTTTGTAATTGGGTTGGCTGTCTTTTTGTTGTTGAGTTGAATAATCTCTTTATAAATTCTGGATACTAGACCTTTATCTGATATGTCGTTTCCAAATATTGTCTCCCATTGTGTAGGCTGTCTTTCTACTTTCTTGATGAAGTTCTCTGATGCACAAAAGTGTTTAATTTTGAGGAGCTCCCATTTATTTATTTCCTTCTTCAGTGTTCTTGCTTTAGGTTTAAGGTCCATAAAACCACCTCCAGTTGTAAGATCCATAAGATATCTCCCAACATTTTCCTCTAACTGTTTTATGGTCTTAGACCTAATGTTTAGATCTTTGATCCATTTTGAGTTAACTTTTGTATAGGGTGTGAGAGATGGGTCTTCTTTCATTCTTTTGCATATGGATATCCAGTTCTCTAGGCACCATTTATTGAAGAGACTGTTCTGTCCCAGGTGAGTTGGCTTGACTGCCTTATCAAAGATCAAATGTCCATAGATGAGAGGGTCTATATCTGAGCACTCTATTCGATTCCATTGGTCGATATATCTATCTTTATACCAATACCATGCTGTTTTGACCACTGTGGCTTCATAATATGCCTTAAAGTCAGGCAGCGCGAGACCTCCAGCTTCGTTTTTTTTCCTCAAGATGTTTTTAGCAATTCGGGGTACCCTGCCCTTCCAGATATATTTGCTTATTGGTTTTTCTATTTCTGAAAAATAAGTTGTTGGGATTTTGATTGGTATTGCATTGAATCTGTAAATCAATTTAGGTAGGATTGACATCTTAACTATATTTAGTCTTCCAATCCATGAACACGGTATGCCCTTCCATCTATTTAGGTCTTCTGTGATTTCTTTTAACAGTTTTTTGTAGTTTTCTTTATATAGGTTTTTTGTCTCTTTGGTTAAATTTATTCCTAGGTATTTTATTCTTTTAGTTGCGATTGTAAATGGGATTCGTTTCTTGATTTCCACCTCAGCTTGTTCATTACTAGTGTATAGAAAAGCTACAGATTTTTGAATGTTGATCTTGTAGCCTGCTACTTTGCTGTACTCATTTATTAGCTCTAGTAATTTTGTTGTGGATTTTTCTGGGTTTTCTACATATAGTATCATATCGTCTGCAAACAGTGATAGTTTTACTTCTTCCTTTCCAATTTTGATGCCTTGTATTTCTTTTTCTTGCCTAATTGCTCTGGCTAGAACTTCCAACACAATGTTGAATAATAGTGATGATAGTGGACATCCTTGTCTTGTTCCTGATCTTAGGGGGAAAGTTTTCAATTTTTCCCCATTGAGGATGATATTAGCTGTGGGTTTTTCATATATTCCCTCTATCATTTTAAGGAAGTTCCCTTGTATTCCTATCTTTTGAAGTGTTTTCAGCAGGAAAGGATGTTGAATCTTGTCAAATGCCTTCTCTGCATCAATTGAGATGATCATGTGATTTTTCTGCTTTGATTTGTTGATATGGTGTATTACATTAATTGATTTTCTTATGTTGAACCATCCTTGCATACCTGGGATGAATCCTACTTGGTCATGATGTATAATTCTTTTAATGTGTTGTTGGATACGATTTGCTAGAATTTTATTGAGGATTTTTGCATCTGTATTCATTAGAGAGATTGGTCTGTAGTTTTCTTTTTTTGTAATATCTTTGCTTGGTTTTGGTATGAGGGTGATGTTGGCTTCATAGAATGAATTAGGTAGTTTTCCCTCCACTTCGATTATGTTGAAGAGTTTGAGGAGAGTAGGTACTAATTCTTTCTGGAATGTTTGATAGAATTCACATGTGAAGCCGTCTGGTCCTGGACTTTTCTTTTTAGGGAGCTTTTGAATAACTAATTTAATCTCTTTACTTGTGATTGGTTTGTTGAGGTCGTCTATTTCTTCTTGAGTCAAAGTTGGTTGTTCATGTCTTTCCAGGAACCTGTTCATTTCTTCTAAATTGTTGTATTTATTAGCGTAAAGTTGTTCATAGTATCCTGTTATTACCTCCTTTATTTCTGTGAGGTCAGTAGTTATGTCTCCTCTTTCATTTCTAATCTTATTTATTTGCATCCTCTCTCTTCTTCTTTTTGTCAATCTTGCTAAGGGCCCATCAATCTTGTTGATTTTCTCATAGAACCAACTTCTGGTCTTATTGATTTTCTCTATTGTTTTCATGTTTTCAATTTCATTTATTTGTGCTCTAATCTTTGTTATTTCTTTCCTTTTGCTTGCTTTGGGATTAGTTTGCTGTTCTTTCTCCAGTTCTTCCAAGTGGACAGTTAATTCCTGCATTTTTGCCTTTTCTTCTTTTCTGATAAAGGCATTTAGGGCAATAAATTTCCCTCTTAGCACTGCCTTTGCTGCGTCCCATAAATTTTGATATGTTGTGTCTTCATTTTCATTTGCCTCTAGGTATTTACTAATTTCTCTTGCAATTTCTTCTTTGACCCACTTGTTGTTTAAGAGTGTGTTGTTGAGCCTCCATGTATTTATGAATTTTCTGGCCCTCTGCCTATTATTGATTTCCAACTTCATTCCTTTATGATCCCAGAAAGTGTTGTGTATGATTTCAATATTTTTAAATTTGTTAAGACTTGCTTTGTGACCCAGCATATGGTCTATCTTTGAGAATGATCCATGAGCACTTGAAAAAAAGGTGTATCCTGCTGTCGTGGGATGTAATGTCCTATAAATGTCTGTTAAGTCAAGTTCATTTATAGTAATATTCAGGTTCTCTATTTCTTTATTGATCCTCTGTGTAGATGTTCTGTCCATTGATGAGAGTGGTGAATTGAAGTCTCCAACTATTATGGTATATGTGTCTATTTCCCTCTTCAGTGTTTGCAGTGTATTTCTCACGTATTTTGGGGCATTCTGGTTCGGTGCGTAAATATTTATGATTGTTATGTCTTCTTGCTTAATTGTTCCTTTTAATAGTATATAGTGTCCTTCTTTGTCTCTTTTAACTGTTTTACATTTGAAGTCTAATTTGTTGGATATTAGTATAGCCACTCCTGCTCTTTTCTGGTTGTTGTTTGCATGAAATATCTTTTCCCAACCTTTCACTTTCAACCTATATTTATCTTTGGGTCTGAGATGTGTTTCCTGTAGACAGCATATAGAAGGATCCTGTTTTTTAATCCATTCTGCCAGTCTATGTCTTTTAATTGGGGAATTCAGTCCATTGACATTTAGAGTTATTACTGTTTGGATAAATTTTCCTCTACCATTTTGCCTTTTGTATTATATATATCATATTTGACTTTCCTTCTTTCTACACTTTTCTCCATGTCTCTCTCTTCTGTCTTTTTTGTATCTGACTCTAGTGCTTCCTTTATTATTTCTTGCAGAGCTGGTCTCTTGGTCACAAATTCTCTTAGTGACTTTTTGTCTGAGAATGTTTTAATTTCTCCCTCATTTTTGAAGGACAATTTTGCTGGATATAGGAGTCTTGGCTGGCAGTTTTTCTCTTTTAGTAACTTAAATATATCATCCCACTGTCTTCTAGCTTCCATGGTTTCTGCTGAGAAATCTACACATAGTCTTATTGGGTTTCCCTTGTATGTGACGGATTGTTTTTCTCTCGCTGCCTTCAAGATCCTCTCTTTCTCTTTGACCTCTGACATTCTAACTAGTAAGTGTCTTGGGGAACGCCTATTTGTGTCTAATCTCTTTGGGGTGCACTGCACTTCTTGGATCTGTAATTTTAGGTCTTTCATAAGAGTTGGGAAATTTTCAGTGATAATTTCTTCCATTAGTTTTTCTCCTCCTTTTCCCTTCTCTTCTCCTTCTGGGATACCCACTACACGTATATTTGTACGGTTCACATTGTCCTTGAGTTCCCTGATACCTTGTTCAAATTTTTCCATTCTTTTCCGGATAGTTTCTGTTTCTTTTTGGAATTCAGATGTTTCATCCTCCAAATCACTAATTCTATCTTCTGTTTCTTTAAATCTGTCATTGTAGGTATCCATTGTTTTTTCCATCTTTTCTACTTTATCTTTCACTTCCATAAGTTCTGTGATTTGTTTTTTCAGTTTTTCTATTTCTTCTTTATGTTCAGCCCATGTCTTCTTCATGTCCTCCCTCAATTTATCGATTTCGTTTTTGAAGAGGTTTTCCATTTCTGTTCGTATATTCAGCATTAGTTGTTTCAGCTCCTGTATCTCATTTGAACTATTGGTTTCTTCGTTTGACTGGGCCATATGCTCAATTTTCTGAGCGTGATCCGTTATCTTCTGCTGGCGTCTGGGCATTTAGTCAGATTTCCCCGGGTGTTCGACCCCACAGGTTGAAAGATTTTTCTGTGCAATCTCTGGGTTCTGTTCTTCCTATCCTGCCCAGTAGGTGGCGCTCGTGGCACACGCCTGTCTGTGGGTTCCACCAGCGAAAGTTGCTGTGGGTCCCTCAACTCTGGAAAACTCTCACCGTAGGGGAGGTTCAGCAACCGAAGCGTCTTGGAAGAATGCCAGCCGGCCCGGGGTTCCAAACGCGGGGAGGGTCGCCGGCCGTCGCAGCACAGGAGAGCGTCCGGCCAAATTAGCCAGTCGGCCCGGGGCACCAAGCGTGGCGGGAGGGCGCCAGCTGTCGCAGCCCGGGAGAGTACACTGTTCCCAGCCGACGGGGGAGTCACGTGTTTGGAAGGGATCCCCCGGTCACTGTTCTCCGCAGTCTGGGGATTTCCGACCCAACTATCTCAGTTGTTCCGGGGGGCCTCGTGTGGTGGGGGCACCAGCCGCCGCGGCCTAAGGGGACCGCCTGTCCAATTCTTCCAGCTGGCCCAGGAAGGTGGAAGGGAGGGACTCCGGTCGCTTGCCGTCCCACCCAGGAAAGCCCGTGCCCCTTGGTGATCTCACCGGAGCTGGTTCTCCCAGATAGTCAGCCGTTCCAGGATGGGGTACGCTGTCCCTTTGATCTCCCTCGTGGCTCCGGGAGCTGCTCTGTATTATCTCCACTCCCCCAGTAGCTGTTCTGGAGGAGGAAAGGTGAGGGCGGCAAGGCTGTCGAGGCTGGTGGCGGAGGAGCACGGTGAAGGTGGGGGAAGAGGGCACCATGGTGGTTGGAGAGCAGCCGGAGCAGGAGGGGGAGGAGAGGGGAGAAGGAGGGCGGGTGGCTCGGCTGCTGCGGGGCGTGGGTGCCGCGCGGCGGGCCGGCGGAGAAAGAGAGGGGAGAAGGAGGGTGGGCGGCTCGGCTGCTGCGCGGCGGGCCGGCGGAGAAAGAGAGGGGAGAAGGAGGTCAGGCGGCTCGGCTGCTGCGGGGCGTGGGTGCCGCGCGGCGGGCCGGCGGAGAAAGAGAGGGGAGAAGGAGGTCGGGCGGCTCGGCTGCTGCGGGGCGTGGGTGCCGCGCGGCGGGCCGGCGGAGAAAGAGAGGGGAGAAGGAGGGTGGGCGGCTCCTCAATAATTTTTATATTCAATGCACTATATCCAAAATATTATCCTTTCAAGAGGTAGTCAGTGTAAAACTTTTTCATGAAATATTTTACATTCATTTTATGCACTACCTCTTTGAAATTTGGGGTGTGTGCTTTATACTTATAGGACATTTCAATACAGATTAGCCACATTTCAAGAACTTACAAGCCACATATGGCTAGTGGGCGTAGTATTGGATATGTCAGCACTAGAAACTAGAGAATGTGGGATAGGTAGGAAAAAATGAATGTAAACTGCTAATATAAAAGTTCATGGATTTAACAAGAGTCCATCCCTTGATGGTCAGCCATCCTTCTTGCCTACGAAGGGAGGCTTAGGTAGTCAGGTAGGTTACATAATTTGTAGGGTCCAGTGCAAAATGAAAATGTTAGGCCCTAGTTCAAAAAGCAAGAAAAAGTGTTGTTAAGGGTACTAAAATATGACTTTTCTTTCTTCCCTGATTTCTCTTTTGATTTGTCACAGTATTTTTACTTCATGATACTCTAAGGGAAGAAAATTTAAACTTTAAAATTATTGGCATAAATTTTACTGTTTATCTTTATATTGTGAATGTCAACTTGAAATGCAAATGTAAGAACACAACTTATATGCAATATCATGGAGATTACACAATTTGTACTTTGTAGCTTGTACATGCATGCAATTCCTTCTCACCATAGCAATGGAAATATTGCACAAGACTAACTCCACACTTTTTGTTTCATTTCTTGGCACTTGTGCATTCTACCAACCCTCTCAACCATCAGCTTCTGATGAGCAAGGAAGGATAAAGGGAAAAAGAAATCTGGGTTGCCCTGTCTTTCTTTTTCCTGCTATGTGCTTATTTGCAGCATGCACTATTAGCTAACAATATGAAGGAGCAAGAAAAGCTATGATGGATTACTTGGTCATTCCTGTGTCTTGGATTGACATTACCATCTTTCTGCATTTGAAGCATGTTCAAGTCAAACAGAAAACATGTCCTCCTGGGACTGTCAGTGACTCCCTGCTTACTTAGTTAAAGATATGACACACTTAACTTGTTCTTGCTTTGAGTCCATCCCTTGACTCATGGTTGCATTGTGAATGCTGTCTGCTAACAGGGAAGCAGGAATGGTGGACCCATACATTGTACATATCTCCTCGGCTCGTGCTTATGCTCCATTGTCCCATTTGCCTTCACTTTAAAAACACAACTTCAAAGATTGAGTTATTTAAAATTTCAGGAAAGCAACAATAGAGCATTAAACAAAGTGTTCTAGTTTGCTAGTGGCCAGAATGTGATATACCAGAAACAGAACAGTTTTTAAAAAGGGGAATTTATTAAGTTCCTAGTTTATAGTTCTAAGGGCATGAAAGTGTCCAAATTAAGGCACTGAGAAGAGGTTACCTTCCTCAAGAAAGGCCAATGAAGTTCAAAGTTTCTTTCTCAGCTGGAAGGACACAGAGTAAAGTCTGCTAGCTATTTCTCCGGGCTTCTTATTTCATGAAGCTCCCCTTGGGGCATTTTCCTTCTTCATCTCCCAAGGTGTCTGGCTGCATGGGCTCTCATGGCTGTAAAGCTTTTACTAAAGTGGTTTCCTCTTAAAGGGCTCCAGTAAGCAACCCCACCTTGAATGGGTAGAGACACATCTCCATGGAGCCCATCTAATTAAAAGCTACCCCCTACAATTGGGTGGGTCACATCTCTATGGGAACAATAAAAAAGATCCCACCCAGAAATATTGAATGAGGTTAAAGAACTTGGCTTTTCTAAGGATCCACAATAGTTTTAAACCGGTACGCCAAGTATAGTGCTATTCTGAGCACAGAGACCAATGCTTCTCAATAGGTTGCAAGTCCACAAAAACAGGTTTATTAGTCATATCTTTTAGTTTACCAGGCTGCAGAAAGCAATATACCATGAAATGAGTTGGCTTTTAACAATGGGAACTTACCAAGCTCACAGTTTTAAGACCATGAAAATGTCTAAATGAAGACTTCATCAGGATGATGCTTTCTTCCTGAAGACTGGCTGCAAATGATCCTGGACTCCTCTGTCACATGACGAGGCATATGGTGGTGCTACTGATCTCTCCCTTCTCTTCAGGTTTCATTGCTTTAAGCTTCCAGCTTCCATGGCTTTTTCTCTCTGTCTGAATTTCACTCTCTTATAAAGGACTTCAGAAATAGGATTAAGACCCATTCTGATCCATTTGGGCCATACCTCAACTGAAACAGCCTTCTCAAAAGATCCTTACAATGTATGGTCTACACTCACAGGAATGGATTAACTTTAATAGCATGCTTTTCTAGGGTACATACAATTTCAAACCACCACAAAGCATTACTATGCAAAGCCATAAATTTCCCTAGGAAGAACTTGAAATAAGGAAGAAAATGTTGTTATTTGAAATGGGAAGTTCGGTGATGGACCTTTTAATATTTATTGATAATAAATGATCACTCACCCTTATTTTTGCTGTTACTCCCCATACTCAAATAGCCAAAATGGGAGAAAGGACAGAAATCAGAAAGAAGCCTTGAAAATGAAAAAAATTTACTTTCTGGAATACAATTTCTATGAAATCAGTACTATTAAATACTAAAAGAAAAATTAACAGGTTATAAGTTTTACATTTAAAACTTCATATACCATATTCAAAGAAAATAGCTTTGATTGCTAGAATTCTGAGTCAGGAGTTGGAACTCTGTGGAGTGTTTTATATATCTATTTGTTGACTTAAGGTTTGAATAGGGTTAGTACCTGACTGCTGAGAAGTTAACAAACTAGGGAGACATCGGTTGAAGTCAAATGACAATTTGAGAGTAAACTGTCTTTCTAAAACTTCAGCAGAAAGAAGACTTAGAAAGAGATAATAATATCTTTTAAATGGGAAATAGGATTGATTTATAGAGCTGCCACTCAAATATTCTACAAATGGGAGTATGCCTATGAACTAAGTGAAATAACCTGAAATAATGGTCAATGAAAATATGATTACATTTGGGCAATCAATGTTACAACTTAAACTACTATTTCCTAAATAACAGCCGTGGACACTTTTATCTTACTCCCTGGTATAAAATTCAGATTCCTGGGCCTCAGCACAGACCTACTGAATTTATTGTAAAGATGCTCTCTGTGGGCTTCTTATTTTCACTGAAGTTTGAGATATGCTGTTCAGGTCTCTTTTGTCCCCAAAGAATGAATATACTTTGTCTATGATAAACTAACTTTCTTTATAACCTAGAGCTACTATCTTATAATGGAATTAAGGCTTTTAGTATTTGATGTATTCAGATACTTACTGGAATTTTGATGTGTTGAGCCTGTTCTAGTCACCATTTCTGTATTTCAGAAATCAACAACACAGAAACAGACAACTATCTGAACAATTGTAAGTTCAAGTATTTATTAAAATTGTATTACCCATATGTAAAAAAATTAACACTCTAGATGGTGTAGGCTTCATTTTTGTTGGTATTATGGGGACATAATAAAGTTTGCTTTGAGCACACACCTCATGTTGCTTTATCTTAGTTTTGAGGAGCACTCTATTCCTAGTGTGAGACAAAATTGGGAGACTTTTGGAGTGGATGTATCTGCCTATGGAAGATTTGTGGTATAAGTGAGCTGTGGAACTATCAAAGAAGAGGCAAAAAAAGTTCACTTTTCAATGTTCTGATTGAAGATATCCAAAATATACTCTCATAAAAATTTTCTAAAGATTATATAAACATAATATAGGTGTTGGTATTGTTCAACTAGAAGCTTATTAATAAGCCCTAAATAAAAACCCTAAATAAAATCTTGATGGATTAATCCCATGTTACTGAAATATCAGGCAATTATGGGGTTGAGGTATACATTGATGAAATTATTGAAGGCCCAAATAATATTTATACCCACATTTTAGAAGTTTTGACTCTAGTTCTAGTACTTCCCTTCCCCTATAGCAGCGTCCTTCCATGCTTTAGGGAATACATTTAATAATTGTGCAATTAGCACATAAATACATTTATCTTAAAGGATGCAAGAATTGTGCTACTCACCAGCTCAGAATTTGGTTAATTTATAACTTAACTAAACACAAAACCAAAAGATAATCTTATTACTTAAATGACTTATATTCTTGTAGATGATATATAATTTATACCAATTATGTAGTAGTACCGTGCTAGATAATAGGGATACAAAGATGAACAAGCTATAATTCCTTCCAACAGTAATTCATACTCTAATGGGGAAGACTGATTTATGAACACATAATTCTAAAACAGTGGTTTTCAACCAAGGGCAATTGGACTTGGACTCCCAGGGTATATTTTTGATTGTCCTGATTGGGAGGTAGGGGAGGAATACTATTGGCACCTAATTTGTAGAGACCAGGATGCTGCTCAACATCTTATGATTTACAGGAGAGTCTCCCGTACTAGACTGTCTGACCTCAAATATCAATCTTGCTATGAATGAGGAACCCAGCTGTAAACAATGTGAAAAGATAAGCACACACACACAGACTCACATATGCATATACATACATATGTATACATATATGTGTATATATTTGTTATTAGTAATAGTGGGAAACGTTAAGAAGGATATTACCAATTGAGTTTGGGATCAGGAGAATGGTTGGAAAAGGCATCTAGAGGAGGTGACAACTGATTTAAATCTTAGTTAACAAAATGAAGCATTACAGTTTAAGGAAAGGTTAGACCAAGAGAAGTTATTTCATACTATTGGAGCAAAAAGTACAAGAAGTATGGCACATGGTAACACCATTTTGTTGTTTAAAAACAAGGGCTAACCAACCATCTCTTTTTGGTAGGCTGTGGAACACGAAAGAGTAAATCTACAGGCCAGAGTCTCAGGATCATTGGTGGGACAGAGGTTGAAGAGGGTGAATGGCCATGGCAAATTAGCTTGCAATGGGATGGGATTCATCGCTGTGGAGCAACTTTAATTAATAGCACCTGGCTTGTGAGTGCTGCTCACTGCTTTAGAATGTAAGTCCTGAAGTTTGCAGTGGAATGGGGGTAAGCAATGTGAATTGAAGGCTTGGATGGAGGGAACTGTTTCATGACATTAAATTTAGAGAGGTAAATTTAGCATTAATTAAAGAAAATGTGTATATCATAAAGAGCAGGAAATTCATAAACTTAAAGGTTTTATAGTCCAGAAATGGAAACGGCATCAAAGTATATGTAGACAAATTTTCAAATGATGAATACATAATAGGTTGTCAGGAAAAGTAGGAACTTTAATCATCTTTGGACTTTGAATTTGAGGTCAAGGAGAAGAGCCATTTCTCTCTGCTGCAAACCTATCAGAGATGGAGCTAAGTGGATTATAGATTTGGCCCCAATGAGGCAATTCCATATGGCAAGAAAGATAATTCAGTATGAAGAAATTTGTAAGTAGGAAATTGTGCAACTGAATAAGTTGACTTGTCGTATTCCAAGGAATAAAGGCCCTTTCAAACCAGTGTCTACATATGTGTAGTATAGTATAGTAATGTGTTGGTAAATTATTGTATGGCTTTGGTTTTCAGAGAAATGTGTTTGTTTGTGGTAAGGCAGATGGGATGCATGGAATATATTTATTTCTCTCATTCTGCATAGAATATGCTTTTTAGATATCCCCACAGGGTCACTGATGTCCACAAATGTCTAAGATCTAAGTTCTGGTGAAATGGTTTGTAAGTTGGTACTATTTCCTAGGAAAAAGTACTACTGTGGCACTTTCACTTGTGATTTGACCTCTGAACTGGATTCTCAGATTGTAAAGTTTGTTTCTATACATAGAAACTATGCTTTTAAAAAGAAAAACTTATCCCGACACCTGCAGACTAAACAGTTTAATATAAAACCATTTAATTGGTAGCATGGTGAAGTGAAATTTATTCTTCCTCTTTTATCTCCAGGTATAAGGACCCAGCCAGATGGACTGCTTCCTTTGGAGTAACAATAAAGCCCCCAAAAATGAAACTTGGCCTCAGGAGGATAATTATCCATGAAAAATACAATTATGTATCTCATGACTATGATATTTCAGTTGCAGAGCTTTCTAGACCTGTTCCTTATGAAAATGCAGTACATAGAATTTGTCTCCCTGATGCTACCCATGAGTTCCACCCAGGTGATCAGATGTTTGTGACAGGATTTGGAGCACTGCAAAATGATGGTAAGCATCTGAAAAAAAGCTCATAACAGTAATTATAAAATGCTATTTGCTTTAGTTTGCTAAAAAAGCTGCCAGAATGAAGCACGTTGGAGATGGATTTAAAAAAATTAGGGGATTTATTTAGTTAAATATTTATAGTTCTTCAGAGGAAAGGCCATTCGTTTTCATCTGAAGTTGTTTATTACATGGGAAGACACAGGGTGATAACTGCTGGCCTTCTCCCCTGGCTTCTGGGTTCCAGCGGCCTTCCCCAGGGTGATTCCTTTCTGCATCTCCAAAATGTCTAGGCTGAGCTGCGAGTGCTGAGATGAGGTATGCTGAGCTGCCTGGGCCATGCTGGGTTGAGCACTCTTCTGACCTCTCTCTCTTTTAAGCCTCCAGCTAATTAAGTTAAACATCACTCATCGTAGAAGGCACGCTCCTTACTGTGGATGTAATCAGCCATAGTTGAACTTCACATGCTAAGGATTCAAGTCCAGACACTATCACCTGGCCAAGTTGACACCTGAGCCTAACTCTCACAGTATTCTAAGGAATTTAAAGAGGGGAATGTTGGTATGCCAAAATATGTTGTATTGGGGATCATATGGATGTGGTTCAGTCAAGCCCCATTAGTGATCCAAGTCATTTACAGAACACATGAAATTCTACCAGCTTTAGGTTACTATTTCTTTTCTTTTTTTTTTTAAAGCAGTTTTATTCACACATTATGGTTATTCACACAAACCATCCAACATGTACAAACAATAAGCCTTAGGTTACTATTAAATGCAATTACTACTACTTTGTAATGGTGTTTGATAAGGCAATAGAAAGAGTAAATAATCTCCTAGCTACTGAATTTTAGTGAGGAATTAACGTCGATTAAAGAGCATTAATATGCCCACCCAATTGTGAATCACAATCATAAAGCCACCATTTTCTCCTACAACTTCCTTCTAAGGGTAGCAGTAGAAGGTAAATTACTTGAAAAACTTGAGTCTCTTTCATAAGCACTTAACTTTTCATTTAAAATAGTTAGGAAAAAATTTGAAAGGCTATACTTTTCCAAATATTACTGTATCTCAAAAATACATATCCTGAGATTCTATATTACCATCTTAACAATGGTGTATGACTTTATCCAGGTTTATGAAATATATGTTTATTCACAAATGAAAAAACTATTTTTTCCTTTTAGGTGACAGTCAAAATCATCTTTGGCAAGTTCAGGTGGATCTCATAGACACTAAACTATGCAATGAACCTCAGGTTTACAATGATGCCGTAACTCCTCGAATGTTATGTGCTGGCTCCTTGCAAGGAAAAAGAGATGCATGCCAGGTAAGTGGTTTTGCCTATTACTACACTGTGTAATTTTGTTGTTGTTGTTAACTTTTTGTTTTAAAATAATTATAGATTTACAGGAAGTTGCAAAAATAGTACAAAGGAGTCCCATGTACCCTTTACTCAGTTTTCCCTGATGGTTGCTCCTTATATAACTATAGTACAATATAAAAACCAGGAAATTGACTTTGGTACAATGTGTATGTATAATCTATGACATTTTATATGTGTAGATTCTTGTAACTACCACCACAATCAAGATAGAGACCTTTTCCGTCACTTCTAAGATCTCCCTTTATAAAACACTTATTTCCAGCCTCCCCACCATACCTAACCCTGGAAATCACTAAACTGTTCTCAATCTCTATAATTCTGTCATCTTGTAAAACGTTTTATAAAGAATTGTGCACTATATTTTTAGAATGATATGAGATTCATCCATAGTATTTTTTAATGTATTTCTGTAGAATTCTTATAGTGGTTCTTTTAGGTATTATATTACGTTGTACATATAAAAGTTATCATAGTCTGCTGGTGTCTACATTTTACTAGTTTGAGTGAAAAGTAGACTAGAAAACTTACCTCCCCTTATGATATTAAATATTAATAAATATAAATGTAAATATTAAATAATTCCTAAACATATATTGAGAACCATTTCAGAAAATATTTGTGCTCCAAATGTCAAAAATAACTCAGAAAACTCGAGGGGCAGGAAAGTCTACTGTATTTACTATAGTTTTACTCTTTCTATTCTTTCTTTTTTCCCTGATATTCTCAGATATCTTTTATCATCAACTTTAGCCTTTTTTATGGTAATTCTGGTGACAAATTCTCTTAGATTTTCTTTGTCTACAAAACTCTTTATTTCCCTTAGCTTTCTGAAGGATAATTTTGCCAGATATAGATTCAGGGCTCTTTTCTTTCAATACTTAAAAATATGTTGTGCCATATCCTTCTGGCCTCCTAGTTTCTGAAGAGAAATCTGCTGTCATTAAAATTGTTTTTCCCATATAGGTGAGGCATCATTTCTCTCTTCCTGCATTCAATATTTTCTTTCTTTGCCTTTGATTTTCAGAAGTTTGATCATGATGTGTTGTGGCATAAGTTTCTTTGGGTTTATTCTGTTTGGGGTTTTCTCATCTTTTTGTTTCTGTACATTTATGTATTTGTCAAATTTGGGAAATTTTTAGTCATTTTTTTTCAGTCATTAGTTTTTGAATACTTTTTCAGCCCCACCTTCCTTCTTCTCTTCTACTGAGACTTCAGTGACAGGAATGTCATATCTTTCATTATAGTATCAAAGGTCCCTGAGTTTCTGTTCCTATCCTCCCTACTCCATTTTTTCTCTGTTCAGATTGAACGATTCCTATAATTCTGTGTTCAAATTCTGTCATTTCCATTATGCAGTTGTGCCCATCATTGAGTTTTATATTTTTATTATTGCACTTTTTAGTTCTAAGATTTCTATTTTTTTTTTTTTACATGGGCAGGCACTGGGAATCGAACCCGGGTCCTTGGGCATGGCAGGCAAGCATTCTTACCTACTGAGCCACCGTGGCCCACCCTCTAAGATTTCTATTTTGTTCTCTTTTTATCTATTTTGTTGTTGAGACTATTTTCTTTTTCATTTGTCTCAAGCATGGTAGTAGCTGTTTCAAACATGGTAGTAATTATGATGAACGCTTTAAAATTTGGACAAGTGGTTCCAACATGTGTTCAGCTCAGTGTTGGTGTATGTTAATTGTGTTTTCTCATTCAGGTTGAGATATTCCTGCTTCTTGGTATGACAAGTGATTTTCATGTGTATCCTGGCATTTTGAATATTATGTTATGAGGCTCTGGAGGATCTTATTTAAAGCTTCTATTTTAAGCAGACTGATTGGTAGGGAAAGAAGGGTGCCACTTCATTACTGCCAGGTAGAAGTGAAAGACTAGGCTCCCCACTCATCCTCTTTTGATACCTGGTTGGGGAGTAGACCTTGTTACTGCCGATGGAGGTGGAATTGACTTCCTACCAGGCTCCACTGATACTACCTTGGCTAGGAGGGGTAGGAGTATTTGTGTTACTGCTTTTCTCATGGCTTCCACTAACTCATGGGAGTGGCATTCTCATTCTCATTGGGTGGTAGTGAGACTCATTTGGCTAGCTCCATACATTTTGAAATCTCAAAAGCCATCAATAATTTCTTTTGCAAAAATTTTTACTAGTTTCTTGTACTGTTCCTATCTCATGAGTATATGGCTACTTTCTCTTTCTTGAGACATGATCCTTTCTTGTGTAAGATTCTGAAATATGCTGATTTTCTCCCTTCTTTTCCAACCATTCATTTCCGGCCCTTCTTTTGGTTCATATTTCTTTCCTACTCTCTGAACTTGGCTATCCTTCAAGATCTAAGTGTCATATAAAATTTTTCTCTGCTGTCTATGTAATCATTCAAATAAGTAATCTTTTCTTTGAACTCAGCTATTACATTTATGACTTCCAAATCTAAATCTAAACAATTAACCTCTTGCCCACATTTAGTTTCAGATTTCCACGTATTCAAAGACATTTTCATTTATATATTTTAAGCTGTTAGTATAAGACTAAAATTTGAATGTATGCCATGTCAAACTCAACAGTTATCATGAAATGTTAAAATTATTTTCCATTTTCAAGTTTTTAATTGGCATCACTATTCTTGGAGCTTCATTTACTCCTACCTTTAATTTACATGCAATAAATTAAGTTCTAGAATATTATGACTTTATTATGATTTTCATATTTATCTCTATTCCTCCATTCCTTCTGTTAACACAGTAATCGATTCCCTTATTACTTTATATCATTTTTGTTTTTTTATTTTTTAAAATTGTGAAATATAACATATATACAAAAAAAAAAAAAACCCAAAATTTCCAAGTACATTTTAACAAGTTGTTATAGAACAGATTTTAAAGTTTGGTGTGGGTTACAGTTCCATGATTTTTCTTTTTTTCTTCTAGCTGCTCCATGACAGTGGAGACCAAAAGAAATATCAGTGTAATGATGCAGCAATCATACTCATTTGCTAAATCTTATCTTTTCTGTTACACTCCTCCTTTTTTTTTCTTTTTTTGTGAAAAATAACATATACAAAAAAGCAATAAATTTCAAAGTGCATTGCAACAGCTAGCTATAGAACAGATTTCAGAGTTTGGCATGAGTATTTCACAATTTTAGGTTTTTACTTCCTGATGCTCTAAGGTACTGGGGACTAAATACTTTATATCTTGATCATTACAATTGCCTCCTGGTTAGACTTCTTACTTCTAATTTTAGAAGTTTCTATTATAACATGATATGTTCCTGAAAAAAGTTCTTGTTTAGCTTCTCACTAAACTGGCCACTAAAAATAACAGTGCTTAGAAAAAAAAAAGTAGAACTAGAGAGACCCCCTCAAGGCTATGCAAGTTTTTTTTAATTAATTTTTAAATTAAAAAAAAATTACAAGAAAGAAACACAAACATTCTTAACATATGCTCATTACGTTCTACATAATCAGTAATTCACAATATCATCATATAGTTGCATATTCATCATTATGATCATTTCTTAGAACATTTGCATCAATTCAGAAAAAGAAATAAAAAGACAACATAAAATAAAACGAAAACAGAAAAAAAATTATACATACCATACCCCTTACCCCTCACTTTCATTGATCACTAGTATTTCAAACTAAATTTATTTTAACATTTGTTCCCCCTATTATTTATTTTTATTCCATATGTTCTACTCATCTCTTGACAAAGTAGATAAAAGGAGCATCAGGTTTTCACAATCACATAGTCACATTGTGAAAGCTATATCATTACACAATCATCATCAAGAAACATGGCTACTGGAACACAGCTCTATATTTTCAGGCAGTTCCCTCCAGCCTCTCCATTACATCTTGGATAGCAAGGAGATATCTACTTAATGCATAAGAATAACCTCCAGGATAACCTCACAGCTCTGTTTGGGATCTCTCAGCCATTGACACTTTGTCTCATTTAACTCTTCCCCTTTTTGGTTGAGAAGTTTTTCTCAAACCCTTGATGCTGGGTCTCAGCTCATTCTAGAGTTTTATTCAACCCTTGATCCTGAGTCTCAGTTCATTCTAGGGTTTCTGTCACACATTGCCAGGAAGATCCACACCCCTGGGAGTCATGTCCCACATAGACAGGAGGAGGGTGATGAGTTTACTTGTTGTGTTGGCTGGAGAGAGAGGCCACATCTGAGCAGCAAAAGAGGTTCTCTTGGGGGTGACTCTTAGGCCTAGTTTTAAATAGGCTTGATCTATCCTTTGTGGGATTAAGTTTCATATGAGCAACTCCCAAGACTGGGGGCTCGGCCTATAGCTTTGGTTGTCCACACTGCTTGTGAGAATATCAAGAAATCAACTTGGGGAGGTTGAGTTTTCCCCCATTCTTCCCATTCCCCAAAGGGGACTTTGCAAATACTTTTCCACTCACTGATCAAATCACTCTGGGATTCATTGGGGCATCACTCTGGACAAACCAACAAAATCTCATGTCCTACCCAAGGTTCCATGTACTTATGTTGTTCAACCAACTATCTACATAAGTTGTATTAAGAGATGCACTAGTCAAAATATAAATTTTGTACAAATAAACATTTTTTGCTTTAGTCTCACACACAAGTTGAAATTTTAAAATATTAATTACCATCTATTTTCAGCAGTAATGACATTCCTTTGTTCTTCCTCATGCAAAAAACATTTTTAAAATTTGTACATTTAGTCACTATCATTATACACTCTGGGCATTTCTAGATTATACCATATCAATCTTTATCGTTTCTCTTTCTTTGTGATTTCATTTATGCCCCCAGTCCTCCTCCCTCTATCATTCTCATACTTAACCCCATCCAGTGTTTTAACATAATTGTATTACAGCTAGGTAGTATTGTGCTGTCCATTTCCGAGTCTTTATATTCAGTCTGTTGCACAATCTGCATCCCTTCAGCTCCAACCACCCAACATTTTACCCTATCTTTATCTTCTTATTGACTCCATTACCAACTAAATATTCCAAGTTTATTCACTAATGTCAGTTCATATCAGTGAGACCATACAGTATTTGTCCTTCCATTTCTGGCCAATCTCACTCAGCATAATGTTCTCAAAGTCCATCCACACTGCTACATACTTCATAACTTTATTCTGTCTTACAGCTGCATAACATTCCATTGTATGCATATGCTACAGTTTGTTTAGCCACCTGTCTGTTGATCGACATTTTGGCTGTTTCCATCCCTTGGCAATTGCAAACAATGCTGCCACAAACACTGGTGTGCAAATGTCCATTTGTGTCCCTGCCCTAATGTCCTCTGAGTAGAGACAGCATATAGATGGGTCCTTTTTTAAAATCCATTCTGCCAGTCTATGTCTTTTGATTGGGGAGTTTAATCCTTTAACATTTAGTGTTATTACTGTACAGGTAGTGCTTTCTTCTACCATTTTGCCTTTTGAATTTTATATGTCATACCTAATTTTCTTTCTTTTTACCTTTACTCATAGTCTTCCTTTCTACACTCTTCTCCACACCTCTATCTTCTTTCCTTTCATATCTGTCTCTAGTGCTCCCTTGCAGAGCTGGTTTCTTGGTCACAGATTTTCTCAATGATTTTTTGTCTAAAAATGTTTTAATTTCTCTCTCATTTTTGAGAGAATTCTTGGTTGGCAGTTTTTCTATTTTAATAATTTAACTTTATCATCCCACTGTCTTCTCACCTCCATGGTTTCTGCTGAGAAATCATAGTCTTATTGGGCTTCCCTTGTATGTGATGGATTGCTTTTCTCTTGCTGCTTTCAAGATTCTCTCTTTCTCTTTGATCTCTGACATTCTGATTAGTAAATGTCTTGGAGTATGTGTATTTGGATCTATTCTCTTTGGAGTATGCTGCACTTCTTGGATCTGTAATTTTAAGTCTTTCATAAGAGTTGGGAAATTTTCAGTGATAATTTCCTCCATTAGTTTTTCTCCTCCTTTTCCCTTATCTTCTCCTTTGGGGACACCCACAATGCATATATTCTTGCGTTTCACATTGTCATTCAATCTCCTAAGTCCCTGCTCATATTTTTCCATATATTTTCTTTTTCTTGTTGGATTTTAGGTGTTCCATCCTCCAGTTCACTAATCCTATGTTCAGCCTTTTGAAATCTAACATTGTATGTTTCCATTGTTTTTTCCATCTCTTCTATCATGCCTTTCATTCCCATAAGTTCTGTGATTTGTTTTTTCAGACTTTCAATTTCTTCTTTTTGTTCAATCCTTGCCTTCTTTATATCCTCCCTCAATTCATTGATTTGGTTTTTGATGAGGTTTTCCATGTCTGTTCATTATTCTGAATTAATTGTCTCATCTCCTGTATCTCATTTGAATTGTTGGTTTGTTCCTTTGACTGGGCCATATCTTCAATTTTCCTAGTGTGATTTGCTATTTTCTGCTGGTGTCAAGCATTTAATTACCTTAATTAGTTTATTCTGGAGATTACTTTCACTTATTTTACCTAGGGTTTTCTTGCTGGATGAATTTGTTGTCTATCTGTTCTTTGACATTCAGTTCAGCTTTATCTGGGCCTCTAGCTTAGGTTTTGTTTAACAGAGGAGAATTTTTCAGTTCTTGTTTCTTTCCCTGCTTGTATGGTGCCTTTTCCCCCACCCACCCACCTTTAGGAGAGTCTACTTAGGTATTATAGACCCCAGCTGGATTTTCCCAGACCAAACTGGCCTCCTATCGGGAGGAAAGAGTCTTCAGTGTCAGTTTTCCTTGAGGGTGAGACCCAGCAGGTTGAAATACTTTCCTGTGAAGTTTCTGGGCTCTGTTTTTCTTATCCTGCCCAGTATGTGGTGCCTGTCTGCCTGCAGGTCCCACCAGCATAAGATGATGTGGTACCTTTAACTTTGGCAGATTCTCCCTGCTGGGGGTGTGGTGGAGACAGAGGAGAGGTTGTAGGCTGGTTTTAATGGCTTCAAATTACCAAGCCCCGGAGTCTGAATTCCTTGAGGGAGGGATTCCACCTGAGTTGGGCTTCACGCCTCCCCTGGGGAAGGCAAAAATCCAGACAAGCCCTCAAATGAGCTTGTTTCTGCCTATGCCTCGGGAAGTTGCAGCCTGAGAAGTCCTGCTGCTGTATCCAAAGGCAGTCAAGCCTTTGTAGAAACACAGCCACAAAAACCTCTGTTTCCTTTTTTTTTTTTTTCTTTTTCTGTCAGCTCTGCTCCCTTGGTACCAGGGCAAAAATGAGCGACCTCTGCTTTGACCAGGTTCACCTGAGCTGGATGCCTATTTTTAGTGGTCAGAATTTGTTCATTAATTCCACAATTGGCATTTGGTTGGGCTCAGCCCCTGCTGCTGGTAAAGTCTCTTACCTCTGGGAAGTAGCCTGTGGGGGAGGGGTGCCAGCTGTCGCAGTTTGGGGAACTCACGGTTCTGGGGGGGCTCATAGCCAGTCCAGGTGGTCCAGACTGGGGTACGCTGTGTGTCCAGTCACTGACGTGGCCCCAGGAGCTGTTCTGTACTGTTTCTGGTTATTTAGTAGTTGTTCTGGAGGACAAAGTAAAACGTGCACATTGCTAAGCCGCCATCTTGGCCCAGAATTCTCTCAACAGCTGCAAGTTTTAATCAGAGAATAAATAAACTCAATAATTAGTATCTTAAAAATTAACTTGATAAGTGTAAGCATTTTGCTTGCACAGAATTGACTGATTCAAGGATGTTAAAAATACATAAAAACGATGGAGCGAAAACACCTGCTTGATGGGACTGAGACGATACATACATGGGGTTGTGTAGCCCCAGCACAGGAGGAAGTGCAACCTTCCACAACCCAAGAGTTACTTAAGGCTGGGGTATGCCTCCTGGGGAGTCCCGGGCAAAGGCACTATCAACATTTTCTTAAATTAGAGCTCTAAAATCTTCCTTCTGCTTGTATATTAGCTGAGTTAAAACTTTTCCCATTCCTTTTTTTAAATTAAAAAAAAAATTTTTAAACACAACAATATACAAGCACAAACATCCTTATCATATGATCATTTCATTCTTGATATATAATAAAAAACTCACAATATTATCACCATGATCATTTCTTAGATATTTGCATGAATTCAGAAAGAGAAATAAAAAAAGAAAAAAACTCATACATGCCATACCCCTTGTCCTTCCCTCTCATTGACTGCTAGTATTTCCATCTACCCAATATATTTTAGCCTTGGTTTCCCCTATTTTTTTCTATATCGCTTAACACTCCCTTTCATTGATCACTAGCATTTCAGTTACTATTTTTATTTTAACATTTGTTCCCCCCATTATTTATTTATTTTTAATCCACATGTTTTATTCATCTGTCCATACCATAGATAAAAGGAACATCAGACACAAGGTTTTCACAATCATACAGTCACACTGCAAAAGTTATAACATTATACAATTGTCTTCAAGAGACATGGCTACTGGAACACAGCTCTACATTTTCAGGCACTTCCCTCCAGCCTCTCTGGTGTACCTTAACTAAAAAGGTGATGTCTGTATAATGCTCAAGAAAAACCTCCAGGATAACCCCTTGACTCCATTTGAAATCTCTCAGCCATTGACACTTTATTTTGTCTCATTTCTCTCTTCCCCCTTTTGGACTAGAAGGTTTTCTCATCACTTGATGCTGGATCCCAGCTCATTCTAGGATTTCTGTCCCACGTTGCCAGGAAGGTTTACACCCCTGGGAATCATATCTCACATAGAGTGGGGGAGGGCAGTGAGTTTGCTTGTCATGTTTGCTGAGAGGGAGAGAGAGGCCACAACTGAGCAACAAAAGAGGTTCTCTGGGGGTGACTCTTAGGTCTAATTTTAAGTAGGCTTAGACTATCCTTTGTAGGGAGAAGTTATATATGAAGAAACTCCAAGATTAAGGGCTTGGCCTATTGCTTTGGTTGTCCCCACTGCTTGTGAGAATATCAGCAATTCTTCACGTGGGGAAGTTGAATTTTCCCTCTTTCTTGAAATTCCCCCAAGAGGACTTTGCAAATACTTTCTTATCCACTATTCAAATCACTCTAGGATTTATTGGGGCATCACTTTGAACAAACCTACTGAATTTCATGTCCTACTCAAGGTTCCATGTTCTTATGGTGTTCAATTAAACTCTGCTTAAGTTATATTAGGAAATGCGCTAATCAAATCATAAATTTTGTACCAAATAAACATTTTTTTGCTTTAGTCTTACACATAAGTTAAAGTTTTAAAATATGAGTGACCATCTATTTTCAATACCCTACAATATTGACATTCCCTTGTTCTTCCTCATGCAAAACATTTTTAATTTGTATATTTAGTCACTATCATTGTATACTCTAGGCATTCCTAGATTATACCATCTCAGTCTTTATCATCTGTCTTTCCTTCTAACTTCATTTGTGCCCAAGCCCTCTTCCCTCTATCATTCTCACATTCAGCTTCATTCAGTGTACTAACATTATTGTATTACAGCTAGGTAGTATTGTGCTATTCATTTCTGAATTTTCACAATCAGTCCTGGTCCACAATCTGTATCCCTTCAGGTCCAGTTACCCAATATCTACCCTGTTTCTATCTCCTGGTGGTCTTTGTTCTTAGCTGAAATTCTCCAAGATCTGTATTCACTAATGTTGGTTCACATCAGTGAGGCCATACAGTATTTGTCCTTTATTTCTGGCTAATCACACTCAGCATAATGTCCTCAAGATCCATCCATGTTGTTGCATATTTCATCACTTTCTTCTGTCTTATAGCTGCATAATATTCCATCATATGTCTGTATCACAGCTTGGTTAGCCACTCATCTGTTGATAGATGTTTGGGCTGTGTTCGTCTCTTGGCAATTGTAAATAATGCTACTATAAACATTGGTGTGCAGATGTCCATTTGTGTCTTTGCCCTCATGTCCTCTGAGTAGATGCCTATTGGAGGTATTGCTGGGTCATATGGCAATTCTAAACTTAGTTTCCTGAGGAACCACCAAACAGCCTTCCACAGTGGTTGTACCATTTCACATTCCCACCAACAGTGGATAAGTATGACTCTTTCTCCACGTCCTCTCCAGGACTTGTTGTTTTCTGTTTTATTGATAATGGCCATTCTGGTGGATGTGAGATGATATTCATTGTGGTTTTGATTTGCATTTCCCTAATAGCCAGGGAAGTTGAGCATCTTTTCATGTGCCTTTTGGCCATTTGTATTTCCTCTTCTGAGAAGTGTCTGTTCATTTTTTGCCCATTGTGCAATTGGGCTGTTTATCTTTTAGTTGTTGAGTTGAATAATCTCTATACATTCTGGATACTAGACCTTATCTAATATATCATTTCATAATATTGTCTTCCATTGTGTAGGCTGTCTTTTTACTTTATTGGCGAAGTTCTTTGATGCACAAAAATGCTTAACTTTGAGGAGTTCCCATTTCTTTCTGTCTTTCTTCAATGCTCATGCCTTGGGTGTAAGATCTAGGAAGCCACCTCCTATTGTAAGATTTATAAGATATTTCCCTACATTTTCATCTAAAAGTGTTATGGTCTTTGATCTAACGTTTAGATCTTTGATCCATTTTGATTTAATTTTTGTATAGGGTGTGAGATATGGATCCTCTTTCATTCTTTTGCATGTGGATATCCAATTCTCTAGGCACCATTTATTGAAGAGGCTATTCTGTCCTAGTTGAGTTGTCTTGACTGCCTTCTCACAGATCAATTGTCCATAGATGAGAGGGTCTACATCTGAACACTCTATTCAATTCCATTGGTCAATATATTTATCTTTAGGTCACTACTATGCTGTTTTGACCACGGTAGCTTCATAATATGCCTTAAAGTCCAGTAGTGTAAGACCTTCAACATCATTTTTCTTTGTCAGGATATTATTAGCTATTCGGGGGACACTGCCCTTCCAGATAGACTTGGTTATTGGTTTTTCAATTTCTGAAAAGTAAATTTTTGGGATTTTAATTGGCATTGCATTGAATCTATAAATCAATTTAGGTAGAATTCACATCTTAACTATATTTAGTCTTCCAATCCATGAACACGGTATGCCCTTCCATTTATTTAGGTCTCTGTGATTTGTTTTACAATTTCTGGTGGTTTTCTTTGTATATGTCTTTGTATCCTTAAATTTATCGCTAAGTATTTTGTCCTTTTGGTTGCAATTGTACATGGAATTTTGTTCTTGATTTCCCCCTCTGATTGCTCATTACTGGTGTGCAGAATCACTACAGATTTTTGAGTATTGATCTTGTAACCTACCAGCTTGCTGTAATCATCTAGTAGTTTTGCTGTGGATTTTGGGAGGGGGGGGTTTGACATGTAGTATCATGTGCAAACAGTGAAAGTTTTACTTCCTTGTTTCCAATTTTGATGCCTTTTATTTCTTTTTCTTGTAATTGCTCTGGCTAGAACTTCCAACACAATATTGAATAACAGTGGTGGTAGTGGATATCCTTGTCTTGTTCCTGATCTTAGAGGGAAAGTTTTCAGTTTTTCCCCATTGAGGATGATCTTAACTGTGGGCTTTTCATATATTCCCTTTATTATGTTGAGGAAGTTCCCTTCTATTCCTATCCTTTGAAGTGTTTTCAACAAGAAAGGATGTTGAATTTTGTCAAATGTCTTTTCTGCTTCCACTGTGATGATCATGTGATTTTTCTGCTTTGATTTGTTGATATGGTGTATTACATTAATTAATTTTCTTATGTTGAACCATCCTTGCATACCTGGGATGAATCCTACTTGATCATGGTGTATAGTTCTTTTAATGTGCTGCTGGATTCGATTTGCAAGAATTTTGTTGAGGATTTTTGCATCTATATTCATTAGAGAGACTGGTCTGTAGTTTTCTTTTCTTGTAATATCTTTGTCTGGCTTTGATATAGGGTGATATTGGCTTCACAGAATGAATTAGGTATCCTTCCCTCTAATTTTTTTGAAGTATTTGATCAGGATTGGTACTAATACTTTCCTGAATGTTTGGCAGAATTCACATGTGAAGCCATCTGGTCCTGGTCTATTCTTTTTTGGGAACTTCTTAATGACTAATTCAGTTTCTTTACTTGTGATTGGTTTGTTGAAGTAGTCTATTTCTTCTCAAGTCAATGTCGGTTGTTCATGCCTTTCTAGGAAGTTGTCCATCTCATCTACATTGTCTAGTTTATTAGCATATAGTTGTTCATAGTATCATCTCATTACCTCCTTTATTTCTTCAGGGTTAGTGGTTGTCTCCTCTTCCATTTCTGATTTCATTTATTTCATCCTCTCTCTTCTTCTTTTTGTCAACCTCACTAAGGGTCCATCAATCATTGATTTTCTCATAGAACCAACTTCTGCTTTTGTTGATTTTCTCGATTGTTTTCATGTTCTCAAGTTCATTTATTTCTGCTCTAATCTTAGTTATTTCTTTTCTTTTGCTTACTTTGGGGTTAGTTTGCTGTTCTTTCTATAGTTCTTCCAAGTGGACAGTTAGTTCCTTGATTTTTGCTCTTTCTTCTTTTCTGATATAGACAGTTAGGGCAATAAATTTCCCTCTTAGCACTGCCTTTGCTGCATCCCATAAATTTTGATAAGTTGTGTTTTCATTTTCATTTTCCTCGAGATATTTACTGATTTCTCTTGTATTTCTTCCTTCACCCACTGGTTGTTTAAGAGTGTATTGTTGAGCCTCCATATATTTGAAATTTCTGGTACTCTGCCTATTACTGATTTCCAACTTCATTTCTTTATGATCTGAGAATGTGTTTTGTATGATTTCAATCTATTTAAATTTGAGACTTGCTTTGTGACCCAGCCTGTGATCTATCCTTGAGAATGGTCCATGAGCACTTGAGAAAAATGTGTATCCTTCTGTTGTAGGGTGTAATGTTTTATAAATGTCTGTTAAGTCTAGCTCATTTATTGTATTATTCAAATTCTCTGTTTCTTTATTGATCCTCTGTCTAGATGTTCTGCCTATTGATGAAAGTGGTGAATTGCAGTCTCCAACTATTATGATAGATGTGTCTATTTCTCTTTTCAGTGTTTGCCTCATGTATTTTGGGGCACTCTGGCTTGGTGCATAAATATTTATGGTTGTTATGTCTTCTTGTTGAGTTGTTCCTTTTATTAACACATAGTGTCCTTCTTTGTCTCTGTTAGTTGTTTTATATTTGAAGTCTATTTTGTTGGATATTAATATAGCTACTCCTGCTGGTTTCTGATTGCTGTTTGCGTGAAATATCTTTTCTCAACCTTTCACTTTCAATCTATGTTTATCCTTGTGTCTAAGATGTATCTCCTGTAGACAGCATATAGATGGGCCCTGCTTTTTAATCCATTCTGCCAGTCTATGTCTTTTGATTGGGGAATTAAATCCATTAACAGTTAGTGTTATTACTGTAAGGGCAACTCTTTCTTCTGCCATTTTGTCTTTTGGATTTTATATGTCATATCTAGTTTTTCTTCTTTTTACCTTTACTGATAGTCTTCCTTTCTACACTCTTCTCCACACCTCTCTCTCTTGTCTTTTCCTATCTGTCTCTAGTGCTCCCTTTAGTATTTCTTGCAGAGCTGATCTCTTGGTCACAAATTCTGGCCATGATTTTTTGCCTGAAAATGTTTTAATTTCCCCCTCATTTAAAAGGACAATTTTTCTGGAGATAAAATTCTTGGTTGGCAGTTTTTCTCTTTTAGTAACTTCAATATATCATCCCACTGTCTTCTTGCCCCCATGTTTCTGCTGAGAAATCTACACATAGGCTTATTGGGCTTCCCTTGTATGTGATGAATTTTTTTTTTTTCTTGCTGCTTTCTAGATTCTCTCTTTCTCTTTGAAATCTAACATTCTGATTAGTAAGTGTCTTGAGTATGTCTATTTGGATCAATTCTGTTTGGGGTATGCTGGACTTCTCGGATCTGTAATTTTTTATCTTTCATAAGCATTGGGGAATTTTCAGTGATAACTTCCTCCATTTGTTTTTCTCCTCCTTTTCCCTTTTCTTCTCCTTCTGTGACACCCACAACACATATATTCAAGTGCTTCATGTTGTCATTTCAATTCCCTGAGTCCCTGCTAACATTTTTCCATTCTTTTCCCTATATGTTCTTTTGCTTGTTCGATTTCAGATATCCCATCCTCCAGTTCACTAATCCTATCTTCTGCCTCTTGAAATCAAACATTGTAGGTTTCACCATTTTTTTCATCTCTTCTACTGTGCCTTTCATTCTCATAAGTTCTGTGATTTGTTTTTTCAGACTTTTGATTTCTTCTTTCTGTTTGTTCCTTGCCTTTATATCTTCTCTCAATTCATTGATTTGATTTTTGATGAGGTTTTCCATGTCTGTTTGAACATTCTGAATTAATTGTTTCAGCTTCTGTATCTCATTTGAATTGTTGGTTTGTTCCTTTGACTGGGCCATATCTTTAATTTTCCTACTATGATTCATTATTTTTTTGCTGGCATATAAGCACTTAATTTCTTAATTAGTTTATTCTGAAGATTGCTTTCACTTTTTTTTTAACCTAGGATTTTCTTGCTGGGTGACTTTGTTGTCTATCTGTTCTTTGACATTCAGTTTGGCTTATTCTGAAGATTGCTTTCACCTTTTTTTTAACCTAGGATTTTCTTGCTGGGTGCCTTTGTTGTCTATCTGTTCTTTGACATTCAGTTCGGTTTATTCTAGCCTTCTACCTTAGATTTCATTTAACAGATCAGAATTTTTCAGTTCTTGTTTTTTTGTTTCTTGCCCTGCCTGTATGGTGCCTTTTTCCCCCTAACCCTTAAGAGGGTCTACTTAGGTATCATAGATCCCAGTCAGATTTTCCTAGATGAAACTGTCCTCCTCTCAGGAGGAAAGAGTCACCTGCCTCAATTTTCCCTGTGGGTGATACCCAGCAGGTTGAAAGACTTTCCTATGAAGCCTCTTGACTCTGTGTTTATCCTATCCTGACTGGTATGTGGTGCTTGTCTGCCTGTGGATCCCACCAGCATAAGGTGGTGTGGTACCATTAACTTCAGTAGACTCTCCCTGCTAGGGCTGTGGTTGAGACAGGGGGGAGGTTGTAGCCTGGTTTTAATCACTTCAGTTTTCCAGACCCTGGGGTCTGAATTCCTTGAGGGAGGGATTCCTCCTGAGCTGGGCCCCACACCTCTTTTGGGGAAGGCACAGCCTCCAGAAAAACTCTCAAACAAGATTAATTCTGCCCATGCCTGAGATAGTTGGAACCTGAGAAGTCCTGCAGCTATATCCAAAGAGCAGTCAGGCCATAGCAACACAGCCACAAAAAAGAAAAGAAAAAAAATTCTTTTTCAGAGCAAGGACCCCTGTTCCTTGGCTTTGCCAATCAGGAGCTTAAGTTGGTGTGCTGCTGTGTGTATCTCCAGGTCCTATGTGCCCCCTCTACGGGTCCTATGTGTCCCTCCTTTCCTTCAAGGCTGAGACCCTTTCAAGTATTTTGTGCTGCCTAATCCAAAAAAAACCCTGGGTTTTGTTTTTTTTTTTTCCTTTTTCTATCGGCCCTGACCCTTCGCACTGGGGCAAAACCAGCAACCTCAAGGTTCAGCTGAGCTGGGGCCTATTTTTAGTAATTAGAAGTTGTCAATTAATTCCACAGTTGGAGCCTGGTTGCACTCAGCCCCTGCTGCTAGTAAAGTCCCTTTCCTTTACCTTCTGGGAAGCAGCCCTAGGGGAAGGGTTCAGAAACTCATGGATCTGGGTGGGCTGGCAGCTGCTCCAGTTGTGTGCCCAGTCACTGATGTGGCCTCAGCTATTGTTCTGTACTGTTCCTGGCTATTTACTAGCTGCTCTGGAGGATGAACTAAATCCCACTCCACACTATGCCACCATCTTGGCTCCCTCCCTTTCCTTTAGAAGATTATAATTCTACTTCCATTATTCTGACTGCCCTTGTCTAAGAGAAAACAAAAACCTACAGAATGTTCTTTCTTATACTGACATAACTCCTTTATTCACCAATTGTATGTGAGTTAATTAGTGTTAACAGAAAAGACTCTACCTTTCTCTACCTGATACTTGCTGGTCATTGTTTTGGTTGCTGCATGGAAATTCTTTGGGTGATGAGATACAAAAACACAGACAGCAGACAGCTGAAAATGTATGAAAAGATAGCTTTATTAGGTCAAAGGGCCTGGATGGAGAGAGCGGGAAGTGAAGGCAGGGGAGGGGCCTGGGGCTCATCTGATGTAGACTCTTGTGCGAGTCAGTGGAGAGAGGAAGACCTATGAGACCTGGGTCTTTATTTTGACCCAAAGTGGTAGGAGTGGAGTTTTCCTGTGGATGTTGGAGATTGGCAGCTTTAAACTATGCAGCAGAAGGGCAGAAGCAGCAAGGGTCGTTTGGGGAAGCTGAGGTAGGCTCTCATCATCCAGACTACATGGCGGTACATGTCTTGCTCGTTGTGGCTACACCTAGAACTGGAGTGGTCTCTCGAAAGGGGAACTTGAGTAAGCCAATGTGTTGGTTTGCAAGCTACCAGAATGTGACACACTAGAACGGGAATGTCTTTTAAAAAGGGGAACTTAATAAGTTACAAGTTTGCACTTCTAAGGAAGTGAAAGTGTCCAAATTAAGGCGCCAATAAGAGATGACATCAATTTAAGAAAGGCCGACAGGTCAGGAACACCTATGTCAGCTGGGTAGTCACGTGGCTGGCATCTGCTGGTCTCTTACTCCTGGCTCTATTGCTTTCAGCTTCTGTTCCTGAGGAGGTTCCTCACTTTATTTCTCCCAGAGCTGGCTTTCATCTCTTGGCTTCCTTTGGCTCTCTCCAGGTTCTGACTTGCTTAACATATCATGGTGATGTCTGCTTACTCCAAGCATCTCCAAGCCATCCATGTCTCTGTTCTCCATGTGTCCATATCTGTGTCAGCTCTGCTGTGAAATTTCTTTGGCTTTGAAACTTCCATCGTTTTTCTAGGCTCTGTTATTTCTGTCAGCTCTGCTGTGACATTTCTGTCAGCTCTCTTCAAAATGTTTCCTCTTTTAAAGGTTTCCAGAAAACCATTCAAGACCCACCTGGAATGGGTGGAGTTACATCTCCGTCTAATCAAAGTTAATATAATACCCACAATTGGGCGTGTCACATCTCCATGGTGGTAATCTAATCAAAAGTTTCCAACCTACATTATTAAATCAGAATTAAAAGAAAGGGCTGCTCTCACAAGATTAGATCAGGATTAAAACATGGCTTTTCTAGGGTATACAATACTTTCAAACCCAGACAGCCAGGCATGGTGACAAGACACAGAATATAATTTATTTTACATCATTATAATCATCACCTTATTTTTCAGTTTGCAATGTTATTTGATACACTGCTATCTTTTTTTCTTTAATTAATTTAGCTATTCTCAGACCAATTTTTTCCTGTCACTTAAGTTAACCTAGACATTTTTCTCTTTGGCACCTTCTATTTCTTCATTCTAATCTGTTCCTTCTTCCTTGCCTCCATATGAGCTTGAGTCTCAATTATCAAAATGATTTATTTTCATATAGATTTATATGATACATCTTATTTCTACAAGCACAATGAAGGCTGTTTGAGGGTAAGGCTCCTGTGTTTATAGTCTTTTTTATATTTCTTACCACATGTAGGATATCAGTTAATACTTATTAGTTGAGTTCCAAATTATAAAAAATTCATATATTTTACATGGACAGAAGAAAATACGCAAAGTAAGTTGTATAATGGAGAGATAAATGCATGGTCTTCTGAATTAGATAGTTCTGGGTTCAAATTTAAGTTCTGTCACTAATGCGACCTCAGGAAAGTTCATAACTTTCTCTGAGTTTCAGTTTCCTTATTGCTAAAATGGAGAAAATGAAACCTACCTTTACATTTTGTTGCAAGGATTACATGAATTAATGAGATGATATGTTAGTTAATTAAAAGCTTCATAGAGAGCTGAAGATTTAATGGGTGGTCAATAACTAAAGACCACACTGACTGAGAAATGATCAGATAATATATATATATATGACTTATATAAAGAAGCAGCCCTCTGGAGTTCACAAGAGACTTATAATTTGAAATTGCATTTTTATATATTTATTTACTAAGTTCTGCTTTGGGCCAGGTTCTGTGCTAAGCATGTTGCATTTACCATTTTACATGACCTTCAAAATAATCGCCTGAGGTAACTACTATTGAAAGCATTCACAAATAAGTAAATTAAAGGTCTTAGGCTGCTTGGAAGGTCCAGAATTGAGATTTAGACCCAAGTGTGTGACTTTAATGCTCATGCTTTTTAAATCAGTAATAGATTCTTCACCTTTTTGGGGGAGATATGTCCCATTGATAAAGAGGCAACCTGTATGAGTAGGATAACAAGGAGTTTTTTTTTTAGATGTGCCAGCTAAATTATGAGTTCTGCTTTCCAAAGGTGTGGAGCCCTCAAACTCTATGGACTGAATCCTGAGCCTAATTTAATTTTCCAGGTATCAGGGCTGCCCGGTTATATAGATAACTGACATGGATTAAGGGAACCACTTCTGCTTTCAAATACATTGAAGGCTTGAAAATGGTCCACTTCATTAACTCTTACATGAGAAAAATAGAAGATTTCTCTTAATGAACTGAATTACTATTTACTATTCTCTCTTTCCCCTTAGGGTGATTCTGGAGGACCACTGGTTAGTCCCGATGCTAGAGATATCTGGTACCTTGTTGGAATAGTGAGCTGGGGAGATGAATGTGGCCAACCCAATAAGCCTGGTGTTTATACTAGAGTGACTGTCTTCCGGGACTGGATCGCTTCCAAAACTGGTGTCTGAGAGAGGATGACCTAGTAGAATGAAGCACTATTTTCTGTATGTAGATCATTTTAGATACAGAATTGTAGAAGCCCTGGAAGTCACCTTGATCTAACTGATCTAACTAATCTGTTTGCTTGACTCGTATATTTCCTTCCTAGCTCTGCTCCACATGTGAACATCCTACCTCTGCCTGATGGATTCTGTCTCAACCTGCACTAATTTGTTTCCCAGAATTTTCTGTCATCAAAATTTTGTCTTGTTGACATAAATTTCCCATGTGTATATATGGCTTGAAATGATCCCTTTCTTCATTTCCTCACCTTGTTTCAGGTAAATTTCTGCATTAAAGGTATAGAACAAGGAATAAAAGGAAACTTAAAAAGAAAAATTACTTTCTCACATACAGAATAGTAGCATATGTTTACTTTTCTAGGTAGAATGAGGAAAATTGTCATATCCATTAAGAAAAGGTCAAGAAAGCAGAACCAGCAGAGCACCAAATACTTCATAATGGAGAAAGAATGGGAATTAATTTCAGAGAGAAACCAAGGTGTAGCTTATTTTCCCTCCTAAGCCACTGCTGAGATAAATTTGGGAAAGATTCCATTTTCTTGTGACCCACCATAATTGTACAAACCCTGTGTAATATACTTGTTCTGAACAAGTTAAAGCAGATGATATTCATTTGAATATGGCGCTCCTGAGGATATCAATACTAAAAAGCAACTACGTCACCTATGTCTTGGCATTATAATGTGATAATCCACGGAGAAAGGGAAGATAAGGAAAATGTCACAAGTCAGTTTATTATGAACTCTTAAGATTTAAGGCTAGAATGACAATTCATTGAAGGACAATAAGTATAGCTTAATTGGTAACATTTTGTTGGTTGAATGGAATGGGAGGGAATGAAGTCCAAACTGTTGAATGCAATGGATTATAACCAAGTGTTTGCACATTTAAAGCTTTTCCAAGCTGCAAAGCCTTTAATGGGAATATGGCCCAGGTGTTGTAGCCATGCATCTGAAGTTAGGGCTCAGGTTTCCATTTTGAGATGATGGCAGGTAGTGTTCTTCCCCTACTGCTACATTTACCATCTGCACATTACTAGTCCTCTTGTTAGATTTATTTGCTGAGGGAGAAAAATATTAGAGGGAAGATATCCTCAAGGTTGCCCCTTGGCTGCATCTAGCATGGCACTGGATTGTTGATCATCTAGATATGAAACTGATGAATAAAAGCCTAATATCAGCCTCTTTCATAACTTTAGATTTTATAAATTATTACTTATCAGGTAGAGACACAACATTCAAGCAATCTAAACCATTATGAAGTTAGAACTGGTGCCATTACATAAGGGTATTTTAATGGCAAGATTTCACTGAGTCTTTCCACTACCCTTTTATCATTGTATAAAAGCACTCATGCAAGTTCTCAGTTTTACAGTAACCATTTTGAAAATTAAAATTGGTAGGAAAAATTTGCCTTTTTTGGGCCCCAATAAAATTTGCTATTTTTAAAATGCATTTTTTGCTGAGATATATTCATACACCATACAATCCATCCAAAGTAGACTATTGATGGCTCACAGTATCAACACTTAGTTGTGCATTCATCACTACAATCAATTTTAGATATTTTCATTGCTTCAAAAAAGGTGAAAAAAAGAAAGAAAACCCAAAACATCCCCAACCCCCTTATCCCTCCCAACACTGATCCCTAGCATTGGTGTGGTACATTTGTTACTGTTGATGAAAGAATTTTAAGATATTACTGCTAACTTTAGTCTACAGTTTGTAATAAGTGCTTTCCCTCCCAATACCACTTATTATTAACTCCCTGTAATCATTTCAAACATTATTATAGCTCATGGAAGAATTTTTTCTATTTGTACAGATACCCAAAGTCACCATCAACCACAAGATTTACTGAGTTATACAGTCCCAAGTACTAACCTCCAACTTTCCTTCTGGTGACATATATGACTCTAAGCTTCGCCTATCAACCATATTCATATACAATTCAGCACTAAAATTTGCTTTTAAACTGATAAAATTTAGGAGTTTGGCTAAAATAAGATATGAAAACTGATGTGACATGAGAATGTTAAATATTTTGTATAAGCCAGTTTATTTTTTCCATTTAATGAAAGTTTTTTTGGGAAAAAAAAACAAGACTGAGAAAAGTGATGAATTGTAAACAAAGATATAAGAAAATTTCAAATTACTCTCAATATTCCACTAAAACTTGATCCCCCTTGTCTTAGTACATATGGAAGTTAGGCCTTTTGATGGTACCTCTAAGCTATAAGTAATACCCTAATTCAGGAAGGATTCTTAGACATGCATGTTTGTGTTAGCCATTTAATTGGAGAAAGTTAAGAAGTCATGACTACAATAATGTTTATTAATTATACACAGAAAACTGGTAGTTCCTCTTTTACATCTTTTCTCTCTCTTCTCACAGCACTTCATAAGGTGCTCTGTAAATAATAATCTTTCAATAAATATTATTGAAAGGCTCTTTTTTTTGTATTTTTCAGAAAGCACATCTTTATTTTTGTTTACACATTAATTTTAAGGAGTAATCCCAGATTTCACACCAACTATATGACTTAAACTAGTTATTATAAGTCTCAATTTACTAATCTGTACTAAAACAGGGATAACAGCATTTACCTCAAATGATTGATGCTTAGCATAGTTCTTAGAGCACAGTCAGTGCTCAAGAAATGATAGCTATTATAATTGTTGTTGTAATGCAAATACAATTTTGTTTAAACAATATGCTCCTGGATCATAAAAGGTTGAATAAACAGTTTTAAATGGGATATATCAGCAGTTCAGCTGGTTTCTTGTTTAATTCTGATTTTACAAAAGTTTTGTTAAGGTCATTCAAAAGCATGTTATTTGTCAAGGTGTTTTCTATGACTGTGAAGGTTTACTCTAATTTTTAATTTCAATATTAAAAAAATCATAATCCTTGTAACCACACAGCATTGGGATTAATTCAAGATTTGCAGTTAGTTCAAATGAGCCTCCTCAATAAAACCTTCATCTATTCCCTGAAATGGTTTCAACATTTTCTTTTCTGAAACTCCTTACATTAAAAAAAAGACTTTTGTATTTTGAGATAATTATGGTTCACATTCATTTGTAAGATACACAGAGAGATGCTATGTTCCCTTTAGCAGTTTCCCATGATATATTGTGCTGAAATGTAGTACAATATCACAACTAGAAAACTGACACTGGGACAATCCATCAACCTTATTCAGATTTCATGAGTTTTAAAATATGCACCTATTCGCTTGTGTGTGGATGTGTGTGCATTTAGTGCTATATAATTTTATCAGATGTTTAGATTTGTGTGACTACCACCACGTCAAGATACAGAACAATTTCCTCTCAAGTCTCCCTCATGCCGCAGGTGCCTCCCTCCTTCCTCTTTACTTAGTCCTGGCAACCACTAATCTGTTCCCCATCTCTATAATTTTGTCATTTCAAGGATGGCATATAAATTGACACAATATGTAACATTTTGAGATTGGATTTTTTCCCTTGAGCCATTTTGAGATCTCAAGCATAATTCCCTTGAGATCTGTCCAATTCATTGCATGTCTCAATAGTTCATATCTATTTATTGCTGAGTAGTTTATGGTATGGATGTACCATCATTTGTTTAGCTATTGACCTTTTGAAGGGCATTTGAATTGTTTTCAGTTTTTGACTATTACAAATGAAACTGCTATGAATATTCATGTACAGGCTTTTGTGTGGATATGAGCTTTCATTTCTCTGGGATAAACACAGAAGAGTGCAATAGCTAAGCCATATGGTAAGCACATTTTAGCTTTTTAAAGAAAACTTATCAATTTTTAAAATCTCTGTGATTGGGGGAGCAAGGATAATTCGGTGGTAGAATTCTTGCCTGCCATGCAAGAGACCCAGTTCAATTCCCGGCCCATGCACTTTCCAAATAAATAAACATGCAAACAAACAAACAAAAAACCAACCAACCAAACAAACAAACAAAATTCAACAAATGGTACTGCAATAAGGGGATACTCACATGGAAAAAGAATGAAGTGTGATCCTTGCCATAGAGTATACAAAAAAAAAAATCTCTGTGATTATCAATCTTAACAAATGTGTTTTTTTTCTTTCAACTGCTTTAAGTTGGTTGCATAAAAGATATACATTCTCATATTGACAATTCTTATCATGAAAAAAGCAGCAAAAATAAGATAAGATTTGCTCATATATAAATAATCACGTGTGGGAATAGGAAATCTGTATCCTTGTAGAATAAAAAGATTAGGAAGCAACGGGACTGAACCGTGTATTTAGAATATACACAAATGTGTGTGCATAAACTGTACACCCATAATATAGCTCACTTAGGTTCTTTTGTTTTGCAATGCTTAATTCCTTAATCACATATTTATGAAATAAGAATGAACATAAAGAAAATGAAATCTGACTAGCATTTATTTTCACAATATCAATGCTAGATCTGAAATAGTGACTTCATTGAATATAAATACTATATGTCTCAAAAATAAAAGGCAAGAAAAAATAGTAAAAGGTAATTTTAATTTTTTTAAACCTCTGAATGGGCTCTGCAAAAAAGGTATATTATTTCATTTTACTTGCAAAGAAATTAGAGAGCCTGAGCTTAAGTAGCATGAGCAACAAAGGAGAACAAACAAATATCACCACGTATAATACCTGTACATATCAAAATACCTAGTTGAGCCATGTCTTCTACTTAGGTAGCTAGCCTATTAAACAACTAGCATAATCGAAACTTACACTATAGAATTACTAAATAATTGCCCATCTAGCTGAAATTTGCAAACCTCTGCTCTCAAAACAATTTTAGTACATTTCTTAAGTACTTCAGTTCATTTAGAAGAGCAGAAATAAAACATACACTCAGTCATTGCCATTAAACATCTTTTATAACATATGAAGAGTGTTCAGATATAAATTTTGAACTAATTGCACTTTTTCTAAATGTGATTTATGAAATCAAGGCTTCCTAAAGAAAGATCTTAGGTATATGATCTATACAGATGTATAGTAGTGTATGTTTTAAATAAAGATTTTTTCCTATTATGATATTACAATATAACTTATTTTCTGAGTAAAGACATATGTCAAGGCTTAAGATGTAAACTCTTTGAAAGGCAAACAACTTAGTGAAGAAATTATCATTCATTTAAAAATGTGTATTATCTCATAAAAGGACTCTGAATTTTCAAATTTATATGTGAGAATGAATATATTTACATCTCAAATTTCTAGGAAAGGCACAGGCTTTATGTAAAAAAAGTAACAACATTTTAAACCCACCAATTTATTGAAAACATCATTATTTTTATTAGAAACAAACAATGCTCTCAAGATATTGGCAATAGGTTATATATTTCACACTATGCATTTCTCCATTTCATTATAATTTGGCAGGAAATGGAATACCTACTTGACCACGGGCAGATGTATTTGAGGTCTGTGCAAGCTGGTATCTTTGTACACAAACCAATAATTTCTTCTCCAAAGTATCATATTCAGAAAGCCATACTAGAGACAAAATAACTAGTCACATTTTGATGCTTTGGTACAAAGCAGAAGTTCTTGAACAGTATTGTGCAAAACTATTTAAAAATCTGTAAAAGCTTTAGCCTAGATGAAATGATCACCAGCCACAAAAAAAAAAAAAAAGTGGCAACAAGAGTATCAATGAAGCTAATCATAGGAGGTTTTTCATTATTCCTTTATAGGTTCATGTAACCATCGTAAAAGAGAAGAGCAGCAATGCAGTAATAGAGAAAGACTGCAAATGCAACAAAATTATGCAGAAGAGTAATTTATAAGGACATGACTGTTCAAATTTGTATCACACATATTTACTGGACCTGACTGAAATGATGCCTGATTCAACCTGAAAGGATAATCAAAAGTGGCTGTAGTAGTTTTGTTTGCACTGGTTTTAGGAGGACAAGTCATTATAATTTCTGTTTTACCCTTAAAACCATCACAGGCAGCAAAAGCAAAGATAGAAGCAATCCACTTGAAGACCTTGATGAAGCCACGTGACTTCTTGAGGGACTGACATTATCTAGAAGGCAGATATCCTCTGAGGGAAGTGCGGGTGATAGTCAGGCTGGCAGGCTGGAGGAGGAGGTGGACAGCCCAATGTGTTTTATACATGAATTCATAAATCTGATTCCATCAATTAGATGGTAAGTTCCATGACTAATTCATTTTTTATAATGTAACAGTTCATAGGAAAGTATATTATTAATGCCAGTAGCTCAATTGATGTTTATTAAAGAGAAAATAGTGATAAAAACAAGCAAACAAAGTAGAATGGAAAAAAAAGAACAACTTGAGGCACAAAAGAATTAAAATTTTTCCTTGATAAATGTATTATGGCTTGATTTTCTGCAATTCTGGACTTTACCACAAGCACTACCGAGTATCTTATGTTGCTTAATATATAATCATACCTACATGGCACACAATCAAATACAGACTAAAATCAGGGTTTGGAAGTGAAAATATGCCTGCATCTCAATTTATTTCCTGACATGGAATACTCTGTCGCATCTGTATCAGCTCCCACACTGTGCTTACAGAATAAATTCTAATATTTTTTGGTCTTAATGTAATTTTTATAACCATTACTCTATAATTTGTTCTAATATACTTTTTATTATACAACTCTCAAAGTGGCGTGAAAGAGAGGATGTGGCATACAATTAGAAGGTCTCCCTTAGTTGCTACTGATCCTTTAATCAGTATCTCTTTGTAGGGCTGCATACGGCTTAACTTCAATAGTCAATTATTAAAATCACTGTCTAGCTTACAGCATTCATTCCCTTCCCTCTCTCTGCTTTGCCGCTCTGTAACACTCTCTTTTTGCACAAACCTGGTAAAATCCAATTCTCCACCAACTCTTCCCTATAGCCACATAGCCAGACATGGCTATTGAAAAATATACAACCACATTGAGTGGTCTAATTTCAAATTCATGATCATGGAACCTTGTGATAGATTGAATCATGTTCCCAAAAAGATGTATTCAAGTCCTAACCCTTTATCTGAGGAGATTTACTCTTTTTGGCAAGATGAGCTAAATCTGCAGTTATTTTCCCATCTGAGAACACATAATTGGAAAATACAGAATCAGTAACTGGAAGAATTCCACATTGGTTCCCTGATCTTGTGATGTGGGTTATTTTGGTAGGAGAGGCTAAGTAGAAGCCACTGGAACTGCTTCTACCAAGCACAATTGTAAACCAAAAGCAATGTCATAGTCCTAGAAGATCTGTAGAGATTAGCGCCACATCAAGAGCATGAAGAATGCAGGAATGATGATTTCCACCACATCCTCATTTAACTCTTTTATTCAGCCTCTGCAGGAAGAAGACAGATCATGGAAAATGACAGTGGATTATTGTAAACTTAACTAGGTGGTAACTCCAATTGCAGTTATTGTTCCACATATGGTATCACTGTTTGAGCAAATAAATACATCTTCTTGCACCTTGATTGGCCAAATGCTTTTTCCCAATGTCTGTTAGTACAGACCACCAGAGACAGTTTGCTATCAGCTGGAAAGACCAGAAATACACCTACACTGTCCTACCCAGGAGTATATCAACTTGCCAGCCTTATATCATAATTTAGTCCCTAGAGAAATTGATTAGCATTTCCTCCAACACCTCACACTGGTGCATTACATTGCTGACATTAGGCTAATTAGAACTAGTGAGCAAAATGTAGTAATCACTTAGACTTAGAGTTATTGGTGGAAAATAACTTCAAGAAAAATTCAGGGGCTGTTCACATCAGGGAAACTTCTGAGGACGTTAAGTGGTATGGAAGCATATTGAGATATCTTTGCTAAGGTAAAGGAAAAACTGTTTCATCTGGCCCCACCTACAACCAAAAAAAGAGCCACCACATCTAGTTGATGCTTTTTGATTTTGAGGATGACGTATTTCTCCTTGTGAGTGCTATTTTGGCCTGTTTACTAAGTGACCTGAAAAGAGCCTAGTTTTGAGTGGCAACTGGAATAAGAGGAGACTCTCTAATAAGTTTAGACTACCTTTCAAGTTACTCTGCCACTTGGGCCATATAAGCCAGCAGATCCAGCGGTGCTTAAAATGTCAGTGGCAAATAGAACTTTTGACAGGCCTTTATAGGAGAATCACAGCACAGATCTTTAGGATTTTGGAGCAAAGCCTTAAGAAAAAGCTTTTGACTTGCTATTGAGCTTTAGAAAAGACCAAATTTTTAACCATGGGCCAGCATGTTGCAAAAAGACCTCAGCTGCCCATCATGAACTAAATGTTTTCTGACTCACCAAGCCATGAATTTGGGTGTGCACAGCAGAACTCCATCATCAAATGGAAGTGGTATATACAAGATTGGGCTTTATTGGGCTCTGAAAGAACAAGTCATTTACACAAGGAAGTGGCCCAAAGTCCAAGGCCTCCACTCCTGCCATATTACCTTTTCTCAGCACACAACTATGACCACTTGGGGCACTGCCTAAAATCAGTTGATTGAAGAAGGGACAACTCAGGCCCTAATTTACAGACATTTCTGCATGAAATATAAATACCACCCACAAGTATACAGCTGAAGCACTACAACCGTGTCTGGGACTTCCCTGAAAGACAGTGGTGAAGGAAAATCTTCCCAGTGGGCAGGGCTTTGAGCTGCACACCTGGTTGTTCATTTTGTCTGGAGGATCAATGCCTGGAGGAGGTGCATTTGTATATTAATCAAAGGGATGTGGTTAGTGGTTTGGCCAAGTGATCAGGAACTTGGGAAAAACGTGATTGGAAAATTGGTAACAAGGAGATCTGAAAGAGAGACACTGTGGATAGAACGTAATGAATAGGCAAGAAGCATGAAAGTATTTGAGTCCCATGTGAATGCTCATCAGAGGATTACTTACTAAAATTAAGTGAATAGTATGTCCCATTCTGTGGCTACCAGGCAGCCTTTCTCCCCAGCCACTACTGCCATTGCCCAATGATCTCATTAATAACATGGCTACCAAGGTAGGAATGGAAGTTATGTATGGGCTCAGCCACATGGACTTCTACTTATAAGGCTGATGTAGCTAAAACCACTGTTGAGTGCCTAATCTGCCAGCAGGAAAGAACAACACTCAGTCCCCCAAATGGCTCCATTTCCCAAGGTGTTAAGCATGTTACCAGGTGGCAAATTGATTATATTGGACCACTTCCATCACGGAACGGGCGGCATTTTGTTCTTACTAGAATAGACACTTACTCTGGATATGGATTTATCTCCCCTAGCATGCAATGCTTCAGCCAAAATTACCATCCATGGACTTATAGAATCCTTTATCCACCATCATACTATTCCATGCAGCATTCTTTCAGGTGAAGGAATGCATTTCATAGCCAGTGAAATGAGGAATTGGTCTATACTTATGGAATTCATTGGTCTTACCATTTCTCCATGATCTTAAAGTGGCTGGATTGATAGAACAATGGAATAGCCTTTTGAAGACTCAGTTATGGTGCAAACTGGTTGAAATACCTTACAAGGCAGGGGCAATGTTCTCCAGGATGTATATGCTCTAAATCAGCACGTAATTTTTGGTGCAGTTTTTCTCATAGCCGGGATACATGGGTCTAGGAATCAAAGGGTGGAAATGGGAATGACACTACTTATAGTTACCCCTAGTAATCTACTAGAAAAAAATTTTCTGATCCACATAAAAATATGTTTCTATGACCTTACTACTACGCTGGTTGCAGGTCTTAGTCCCAAAGTGAGGAAGGCTTCTACTAAGAGACATAACAATGATGTCACTGAACTGGAAGTTAAAATTGTCATCCAGCCATTTTGGGCTCCTCTTTCCTCTGAATTAACAGCCAAAGAAGGAGTTACTCTGTTGGCTGGGGTTATCACTCTTAATTATCAAGAGGAAACTGGACTACTTGATAATAGAGGTAAGAGAGAATATGTATGGAATGCAGGATATCCTAGTTCACCATTCTTTGTGATTAAAGTCAGTGAGAAAGTACAATAACCTAATCTAGGTGGTACTATTAATGGTCCAGACTCTTCAGGAATGTAGGTTTGGGTCACCCCAACAGGCAAAGAACCAAGACCATCAAAGATGCATGTTGAGGATAAAGAGAATATGAATGGAAGCAGAAGAAAAGTAGTTATAAAACAGCTATGACCGTGTGAACAGTTGCCAAAATAAGGATTGTGATTTTAATGAGTATTTTTTCCTCATTTTGTGATGAATATATTTGTTGCTTCTGTGCATATTTGGAAAATGTTCAAATCAAGGCATCCTTTGAAGCAATGATTTCTTCTTGAAGACTGATTGTGTTACCATCAGAAAACATAGTCCTAAATAGTCAGGCCCATCTGATCCCACATCAAATAGAGAAGCAATTCTCTTTATCTTGGAGAGAAGGTGAGTTTATTGAAGATGCATCATCAAGGAACTGGAGGAAAAACTTCCCAAGACAAATTTGGAGTAAGAAGGGTGGTTTGGGGTTACAAAAGAAAAAGAAACAGCAAGGATCCAGAAGAAAGCAAAAGGAAAAAAAAAATAGAAGAGGAAAAACTGGTCAACAGGTCCTGTTATCTTATAGGCCCATCTTGTTGTTGACTATTTGGCTTTTGACCTTATCCTTCAAAAGGAAAGAAGGTGCTGATATTAGTTCATATGATGTTTTATTCCTGCAAGCAGAGTAAGGGAGGGTTTCTGGGAAGAGAGAAATTTTTTTTTTATGAGATTAGATCAACAACAAACTATTTCAACAAGGGCTTTTTATACTTGAAATAACTTCAAGGCTGCTTGAGTGAAGTGATGATAAATTTTTTATTTCTGGCCACTGAACACTATACCAAGAATTTTAGCTAAATGATTATACTGATTTTTTTTTTCTATCTATCCAGCTATCAGCTGCTTGCAATCCTTGGCTCTACTATCTCATGGCAAGGCACATAGTAGCTTCTGCTGCTCTCTCCCTTCTCTTCCAAGTTTTAGCTTCTTGCTTCCATGGCTTTCTCTCTCTCTCTGAATTTCATTCTTTTTTATAGGACTCCAGAAATAGTATCAACCCATCCTGATTGATGTGGGTCATGCTTTAACTGAAGTAGCCTCTTCAAAAGGTGCTATTTACCATGGGTTTACATCCACAAGAATGGACTAAGTTTAAGAGCAAGTTTTTCTGGGGTTTATGCAACTTCAAATCACCACACTTTCCTGTTTCCTTATCACATAAATTGTTTTAACTTCTTGTCCTGGTATTTAAATTATAAGATATAGAAGATAAGAGTGAACATTACCCAAAGACTTGCAATCTCTTCTGGGGAAAGGGTTAAAGCATTTTCATTTACTATTTTAAGCAACAATATGTTAATGTTTTTGTCTTGATTGGAGATTAAATATCTTTTAAGAACGTGTATATGATTGCAAATTGACAAGGAATAGAGTGTGATGATGAAGTTCTTGAGACAACTTAGCCAAACAGTTGTTTGGTTAAGGAAGTGCCCTGATTTTTGTTGTGAGATATCTCTTAGATGGATTCAAATCTGTTAACAGTTGATTGTATCTACAATCAACCAAGAAGATAGCCCTCAGTAATGTGGAAAATGTCCTTATCCAATCAGTTGGATGTCTGAAAAGCTAGAAATTATGAGTTCAGAAGTCAGAAAGAACATATCTTGTTCTTTCTCTACTTTAGCCAGCCACCTTCTCTTGGGGAATTCAAATTTATTTTAATCAGAGTTTCTAGTTTGTGGTTTACTCTTTGGAACGTGGAGTTTGGACTTGCCAATCCCCATGGCTGCACAAACCATAGCTTATAAATATATCTCCTCATCTATTTATAACTTGTCATTTCTGTTTCTCTGAAGAACACTGACTAATGAAGTTATTGGCCATTACCTGGGTGAGAGCACTTATGATAACAAATGAGACCTTAAATAAACTCAGATAAACCCAAAGTCATCTACTGTTTGTTTTTTCTACTTGCCATCAGTGTGCTCTGACTAGTTATGTAATGTGTTTACTTTGATATTTAATGGTTATATTTTAACTTGTTTGATTTCTATTTCAATATCAGCATAAGCAATGGCAGAAGGGAAACAATTTAGAAGGAAGCCTTGCATTTAACCAGGATGGGGATGAAATGGGCTTCCATTCTTGTGCTGATACAGATAAGTTGTTATTTTATCTCTGGGGATTGTGGAAAGGTGCTTGTTTGGCCAACAGAATACAGCCATTGGATCAATTTAAAGACAATACTAGATGAACTTGTGCAGAGGGGACATGAAGTGACTGTTCTGACATCTTCGGCTTCCATTCTGGTTGGTCCTAACGGATCTTCTACTATTAAATTTGAGGTTTATCCTACATCTGTTACTAAAGATTATTTCAAAAATCTTTTTATGAAATGGATAACGAGATGGACATATCTGCCAAGAGACACATTTTGGACATATTTTTCAGAACTGCAAGAATCCCTTCGGGAATATTCTGATTGCACTAAAAAGTTCTGTGAAGATGCGGTGTTAAACAAGAAACTTATGACAAAACTACAAGAGTCAAAGTTTGATCTTGTTCTTGCAGATGCTGTTGGTCCCTGCGGTGAGCTGCTGGCTGAGATACTTAAAATACCTTTTTTATACAGTGTCCGGGCCACTGCTGGCTATACCTTTGAAAGATATAGTGGAGGACTTCCATGCCCTCCTTCTTATGTTCCTATTGTTTTATCAGAATTAAGTGATAAAATGTCATTTATTGAGAGGGTAAAAAATATGTTATATGTGATTTATTTTGATTTTTGTTTCCAAGTATTTAATGAGAAGGCTTGGAATGAGTTTTACAGTGAAGTGCTAGGTAAGTCATGTTTTTGTTTGCTAGCATGAAATCCTAACTTTACTTGTTCTTTTGAAGAGGAGTTTGTAAAGCTATACAATCAGAATAATGGATTTTTCATAAGTGCAATGATGAGATTAAAGTATAAATTGATCAATCAATCTGACAAATATCATGGAGAGGCTTACACTGTAAGGCCACTTTGAGCCCTGTGCCCCATCATCAGGACAGGGCATTCCAGAAAGCCATAATCTGTCAAATTAAGGCATTTAGGATTTCTTTAAACAATTGCTTATAATTCTACTATGTGTTTTTTTTTTTTCATTTGTGGGTTTTTACTTGTTTCCATAGCAAGACTTCTATGTCAACATACAATTAACTGGAACTAAAAATAGTTTAAATATAAAATAACTCATCAGTAGTTAAGCTGATGCACTTAAAAAAGGTTTTTCTTTTGACTTCAGTAGGGGGAGAATAAGGGCACAAGGGGTTAGCAGAAAAAGGAGGTTCACTATACTGTTTTTCATCTTTTAAAAAATCATTAGAATCTTCACCATATGTCTTGATGAAGACGGAGGTGTGGTTTGAGGAGTTACACACATATTTCTAGTGCAACTATCTATGTAACACTGGAAAAACTGTCTCCCTGGTGTAGCTCAGTTTTCTTATTTAGAAATCAAACTAACTTGGTTATATTCCCTGAAGGATACCTTCTCAGTAAGAGATGTAGTAGCTCAATCTCAGACTCAGGAACTTATAATTTGTCTGTAAAATATTTTGTTAATCTATTAGCCAAATGGCACTAATTAAAATAATTCTGCATAGTTTTAGTGAATCTTGATTTCACATTCTTTTCCTAGATTCCTCCAAATCATCTGTTTTAAAGACCTAAAGTCTTTTTGGAGGGTTAGTATACAAGTTATTAACATATATTTTCTGTGTGTGAAAAAATAACATATACACAAAAAAAGAATAAATTTCAAAGCATACTGCAACAATTAGTTGTAGAACAGATTTCAGAGTTTGGTATGGATTAAAATTCCACAATTTTAGGTTTGCTTCAAGACCCTAGAGACTAAAAGAAGTATCAATATAATGATTCAGCACTCATACTCATTTGTTAAACTGTATCTTCTTTGTATAACTCCACCTTCTCCTTTGATCTTCCTCCCAATCTTTAGAATTATTTGGGCTATGACCATCCTAACTTTTTTTCATGTTGAAAAGGGCTGTCGATAATAGAGGATAGGGGTATGGAACTAACTGATGTTCTGGAGCGGCTGGCCCCTCTGGGTTTCAGGACTTATCTGGCCTAGGAACCCATCTGAAGGTTGTAGATTTCTAGAAAGTAATCATAGTGCATGGACCCTTTGCAGAATCTCAGATAAAGTCTTATGTGTTCTTTAGAATTGGCAAGAATGGCTTTGGTTGGGATTTGGCAAACCATGATAGGTAGTAATGTCTAGCTGAAGCTTGCAAAAGTGTAGCCTCCAAAGTAGCCTCTCAACTCTATTTGAAATCTCTCAGCCACTTATACCTTATTTGTTACAATTCTTTTCCCCTTTTTGGTCAGGATGGCATTGTTGATCCCATGGTGCCAGGGCCATGCTCATCCCTGGGAGTCATATTCCACATCAATATGTATTTTTGGAAAATTATGTCTCTCCACTAAAATAAAAGAACCAAAATTAAGAATGAGCCCATCTCTCTATTTCCATAGTTATCTGAAAATCTTCCATCTGCTTTATACATTTATTTTTATTTAATAAACAAATATTATTAAACTCCTAACATGAACCTAATTGGTATAAGGAATTCAGCCATACTAAAAAAAAAACACATACTTTACTTGAAAATCTGTGATGAGCAATTATCTTACTAAATGGTAGAAACTAGACCAAGTATTCCTGGGAACTGTGTTTCAATGGATATGATTGGGTTAATTGATTGTGGAGCTCAAAATTCAATTGTTTACATTTGCATCTGTTGCTTTTGCAGCTTTAGAGAGAAAACAAATGCATGGAAATTCTGTGGTGGATAATTTTTAATAATTGTTTACTGTTGTGAATGTATATATAAATTGTTTTATCAAATCTTAGACACTTTTAAACATCTTTGGTTACATTATTCCAAGCTCCATTCAGAAAATTACGTGGTATATTAAGTTGACAATTCTCTCGTTTTCTCCATATTTTATTTTCCTTTTTTGCTTCAGGAAGACCTACCACAATGTATGAGTTGATGGGTAAAGCTGAAATGTGGTTCATTAGAACCTATTGGGATCTTGAATTTCCTCGCCCACTCTTACCACATTTTGAGTTTATTGGAGGATTCCATTGCAAACCTGCCAAACCCCTGCCTAAGGTAAAACAATTATGGTTTGTTCTCTTTGGTTTATTTTGGATTTCTAGTTGGAATTATTCTGCAGTCTTCATTCAGAATGTTTGACTCACAGTGAAAGAGATATTTGAAGTGGGGTAAAGTGACCTGTCAATTAGAAACTCATCAATTTCTAACCATGAAAAGTATCTGAATGTCATTACTGCTACAGAATAAAGTGGGATTCCTGAGAGAATTTGGGAACATGGTAGTTATTCAACACATAAGAAAGTATCCGTCATTCGTTCAAAAAGTATGATGAGTGGCTTCCATATTCCAAGTAAACTAGCTGTTGGACATGCAGAGAAATAAAGTAGACACAATATCTGCCCCCACACATCTTACGTTCTACTTGGAATGTAGAACATAAGCAAGTAACAAAAAATAAGGTGTGAAAGTGTTATAATAAGGAAAGACCATGTTGCTAAGAAAATGTCCAGCAGGGAATCACAAAAAGTAACCTAGACACATTGATAGTTAAGGTGACACCTAAACATGTGTAAAAATAAGTAGAAGGGGTAGGGACAAAAATGGAGATGCAAAACAAAAGAAGCTAGAGCAGTAATGACTGTTCTTAAGAACTCCAAGTTTAGTCTAGCAGGAAGAGAATGAGTAAAGAGGCAGATGTTCCTAAAGAGATAACTTGGGGCCAGATAATATTAAGGAGATGAAACATCTATTAAAGGCGTGATGAACCAGTGAAAAGAATTGAACAAGGGAACGCTATGGTTAATTTTCTTTTTGTAAGCATCCCTCAACATACAGTCACTGAACTGAATGGTAGAGAAGCAAGACTGTTGAAAAGGAAATCAGATCGGAGGTTGTCACAAGAGTTTAGACAACAGATGATGGGAAATTAGACCAGATTGTTCACAGAAGGAAGACCATACCTACTCCTATAATAATAGCACCAAATTTATATTATTATATTAGGTGGAAAAAGTTAGTAAATACATATAAAATACTTAAAATGTCTTTGGCATGTAGTAAGTGACCCAAAAGTAATATTAACTATTATCACTGATGTTATTTTTGTTACCATTACTAATACTATTTATTATCTAATATGTACAAAGTATTTTAGATATAATTTCTTATTTAATAACTTGTTATCCAACTGATAAAGATAATTATATTCTGTTCTCCTAGAGAACAGATATCACATGGAGTTGTTTAAAAGTAGATGTGTTGTGAACAGAAATAAATAAAGCACATAAAGACAAATAGTGTATGACTTCACTCTTATGAAATCTTTAGAAATTACAAATTCATAGAAACAGAAAGCAAACTGGAGATTACTATGGGGTTGGGGAGAAGAAATGGGAGAATTGTTGTTGATGGATATGAAGTATAAGAAATTTTTGAAAGTTTAAAATAAAATGGCAAAAAATAATGTAGATGTGTAAGTTTTGACAATCAGATGAGCAAACTGAAATGATAAAATTTTATTTCACCAGTATTCTAGGTTAGAAGAAAGACCATCTCTCAACAGTATAAATGTGTCCCAAAGAATACCTGCAGCCAAACCCAGAATTTACTCTTTTATCCGAGCATTTAAACTATTTTTCATTTAGGATCCCAGAATTTCACATTTTAGAGCATAAAAGGGATGGTTTAGCCTATCAGAGTAGGAGTTTTCTGCCATACATCAGGTCTATAGGAAAACCTCATTGAAATTTATTTGGGAAGCATGGATCTTTTCTACATCATACATGTCTGAAAGAATAAGCACCAAGAAAATGTACCCAACATATATAATAGTGACCATAAATTCTGTGTATATAATAAAGGCTAAATGATTTCTACCACTTATGTTTAGTTCCTTAGCTGCTAGAACAACTACCATACAAAAGATCAGGTTAACAATGAGAATTTATTGGTTCAGGGACCAGAAGGCTTGCTTCCTTGTGGGGTTGGTATCTCTTGGCTGACCAGCCATTTTTGGGCTTCCTGGCAATACACGTGGTGGCATCTTTTTTCTCTTCCTGGTTCCATTGACTTCCAGCTTCTGGCTGTTCCTCATGTCTTCTCTATAAGGCTTCCAGCAACAGGATTAAGACCCATTCTAATTCAATTAGGCCACACCTTAACAGATTCATCTCATCAAAAAGTCCTAATTACGATGAGTTTACACCTATAAGAAGGGATAAAGATTAAGAACTTGTTTTTCTGGGGTCCAAGTCACCACAACTTGTATCTGGAACTGCCCTTAATTTGGAATTACAGAAGAATTCTGTCAGCACATCAGACCCTATTCTTTATGAGTGAAAGTAAAGATCTAATATATTTTAAGTTCCTATCACACCTTTAAGACAAATAAAAACAACTGTTCTTTATTTCATTATTATATGTTGGTCTTTTGTAATGGACCAAGTTTTTTCTTCACAGGAAATGGAAGAATTTGTCCAGAGTTCTGGAGAATATGGCATTGTAGTATTTACTCTTGGGTCAATGGTCAGTAACATGACAGAAGAAATGACCAATCTGATCGCATCTGCCCTTGCCCAGATTCCACAAAAGGTTAGAAAAAGGTTTAACGATGGACAATTACTTAACAAATTTGTCAAACTCTGTAAAGTATCTGATTATGGAAATTTTCTGCATGAAGGTAAACTATTATGATAGTACCAATTTATCTCAGCATTCAAGATGAAAACAAAAATATTTATGTTGGATGCTAAAATAATACAGTAAGTATTTTTCATTGATAATCACTTCAGCACTAACAGTGATCAGAAAGAAAGATACAGTGTGGAGATTCTGTATTGCAATGGCATCATGACCAGGTACTCAGAAATCTCTTGACACCTGTCCTGCCATTTGTTCCCTTCTCTTGTAGGATTCCTTAGGGCAATGTACACACTACAGACGTTATCAGAAAGGAATAAAATTTTAAATAGTAATTGCACCAGCACTATAATGTAAAGTAACTCTGGAAGAAAGTTTGAAATACGTAATTCATTTTAAGCTTGTCATGTAACCAGAGATTCTTTTAGTTCCCCTAAATTGTGAAATAAGCCTACACAGGGTGGGCGTGGGGTTTACCATAAGAGAAAGGCTGGCCGAGGCTCGCCAAGATCCTGCATCCAGGTACTCACCCAGACACGCAGATAAAAAGATATAAAAAAGCCTACTTGCTTTGATGGATTGGTCTCTGCGAATGTCTGAAGCAAGAAGGTATAAGAGAAAAGGAAGAGGTGGGTTCCAGCCCTTAAGGTAATGCCAGTGCATTATAAAATGTGGCCACAAAAAGATTTGCCTTTATACCCATCAGATTAGAACAAATCCAGCTTTCAGGAAGGAATGAGGAGTCAAGCAGAAACAAGCTAGGCATGGAGAGAGGTTCAGATGCCCTTCTTTCCATAAGATATAATCGATATTTATTTTCTAACATGGATCAAGCACATGTGGTCTTTGTGTATTTGTGAACTAATTTTTGGATTCTTATCTGATCTCGTCTTTTCCTAATTACCTATGTTAGTTTTTGACCAAGACTCTGAAATCACTTTAACAGTCACACACCAAATACAAGGAATGACTGGTAAATTATACTCCTGTTCATGAGAATTGTTTGGGAATTCCATAGTCAGTGTCATATTGGACATGGAAGTGGCTTGGATGTTGAAGACCATGTCAATTACTTTTATCAATGCTTTGTAGCGCTATCACTTCTTCTGTTTTCATAATTGTCAATTTGTTAATGGAGTCAGTTAAATAAAATTTAGCAAAGACAAGATTTTGGATTTTTTCTCAACAACCAAATTGCTATTTATGAATTCCCAATGGACTCTTATTTTTTTTACATTTAAGTAACTTCCAGACCAACCTAGCAATAGTGATAACACTGGATTAATGTCAAAAATTGCCACTTAAATTTCCTTGGAAGTAGTGCTTTATAATTTGCAAGCTAAAAGAAATCATACTTCCTCAGTAGAATTAACTTATTTCTCACAAGTAGCTGATTGCATAGATTTATTAACTTTGTAAATCAAATAATGTAGCACTCTAACAAAATAGTTCATGGAAGTAGTGGATATAAGTAAATTCCCTCTATGGCACTCAAAAAACAACAACAAAAACCAACCAGGCTAATACAAAATTTGGAAGATGAGAGCTAGTATAATAAATAGATAAGACAAAATAAATGTGTAGATCATTAGGAATTTACTATTGTTTTCTTCAATAGAATTATAGAGACTGCTTAACAATCTTAAATACTTGAATTTTTCAAAGATAATTTCATTTGTTTTAGGTACTATGTGTGAAACATCATGATTGCATATCAGATCAGACATAAAAATAAGTGGATTGAAAGTACATATTCTTATTAAGTTCAGTGTTTTATTTCAACTCCAATTTCTTATTATCTCTCGAGCTCATTTCTTTGTCTGTCATATGGAAGGGTTTTGAGCAGATGCTCTTCTAATCTGTGTAGAACTAAAATTGCTACAACTTTTTAGTTTTACTCATGGAATAAAGCATTTACTTCATCTTAATAGGTTCTGTGGAGATTCAGTGGCAAGAAACCAGATACCTTAGGACCCAACACTCAGCTCTATAAGTGGATCCCCCAAAATGACATTCTTGGTAAGATTGAATAACACATTGAAAACATGAGAAACAGCCAGAGTGCTAAGAGCTTAACAGGAAACAAATTGATCAAATATTCATTATTGAACACTTCAAAAATAAAGCATAATGTTTTAATATTTATTTTCTAGTCCTAGTGGGGAAAGGAAGAAATACTGAATTTAGAATTTTATTATACATAGACACATTCCTTAGAGCCAGAATCAAAGTATCTTTATTTCAGGTGTATTTACCTCTCATCTGGAATTTTTCAATAACTTCTTAGATTACTCCTTCTTATTCATTCTCATCACACCTATTCCTTCTTCTATGTAGGAGTGTGGCTAGAAATTAATAGCCCCTCCTTTAGAATCAGTGCTTCTCTATTTTCCATAGGAAAAAGTCTAAAATCTTTATCATGAAGTGATAAATTATTTTATGATAAAATGCTGCCTTACCTCCTCCTGATTATAGCCTCACCACCTTCACACTTTTCTGCTGTCTTGGACACCCTACATGTCAGACTGAATGAATACTACTTCTTTAAGAGAATATGCCCTAACATACCCCCCTTTTGCACAGGCTACTTTTATCCAGAATGTTCTCCTTCAACTTGTCTGCCTGGCAACCATCTCTTCATCTTTCAAATCTCAAGTCATACAGAATTTCTTCCATGAAGACTTCACTTACCTCTCCAGCAGGCTTAGTTGCTTCTTGCTGTAGATCTGCAAGCAATTTAAATACAGTTTCATGGGGACAATAATCTGTTATCTAGAAAACACTGTCTCATGTAATGCCTTTTATTGTCCACTTCTCATTTTATCTGTAAAGCATTATTAATTTTGTTAAATGTCACCCAATCCTAGGTCATCCAAAAACCAAAGCTTTCATAACTCACGGTGGAGCCAATGGCATCTACGAGGCTATCTACCATGGGATCCCTATGGTGGGCCTTCCCTTGTTTGGGGATCAATTTGATAACATTGCTCACATGAAGGCCAGAGGGGCAGCAGTGAGTCTGGACATTTTCACATTGACAAGCACAGATCTGCTTAATGCCTTGAAGACAGTTATCAATGACCCATCGTAAGTTGTCTGAAAAAGGTTATTTGGTGGTGTTGGGGGTAAGACTTGTCATAGGTTTGAGGATAGTAGAGAAGTTTTGGAACACTCAAAAGGGAGAATGAGAAGAATCACTGAAGATGGTAACATTTAAAACAAAGTTGAAGCAGGAAGTCATGAATATTGTACCAGCACTAATCTGCATAATCAATTAACTTTCAGCATGAGAACTCAACAGATGTTTCTAAATGATTCTAAAATGTTTTTTTTTCAGTATATCTGCATGACATAATCAACCTCAAATTCCCAATAATTCAACAATTACAAATATTGCCATTCTTATATTTTAATCCCATCAGTCATAAATGGTAAACACCTTGGACTTCAAATTTATCTATTTAAAACTTTTGAAAAATGAAGATACTACCTATAAATAAATGCAGATTCTTATATATTTTAGTTGTGGTTGCTTCTATCTCATTTGGAAGAATTATAAAATAAAAAAATGATAGACTTGGAAGAAATATTCCTGTTCAGAAGCCAAAATTTCTGAATACAGAAATATTTGGTGCCAAATTTATTTCAAGATACACATTGATTTCAGCTATGTTTTTACTATTATTATTATCATAATTATCAGGTATATATTTCCTTTTTTGTTTCAAAATAACTTTAAGTGGAAATAAAATATTTTATTTGAGGAAATATTGATAATATTATTTGAGAATATATTTACAACAACAGTGCAGTGGACTTTTATATTTTCGAAGACATGTTATTTTAGTTTTACCGTACCCATTGCCATCCTAAATGACCACCATGTGAAGCACATTTTTTTCATTATTTTATAAAGGAAAATATCTTTCATTTGATGGGTTAATGTAAAAGTTCATCTTTCCAACATAGATGCTTTCTACATTTATTTTTTAATTTTTAAGAAACATAAGGCTCTCATTGAAAAATGAAGGTAATTTTTTCATTAGATGATGTTTATTGGATATTTATGGTATACTAGGCATTATACTAAGTGTTTTGCGTGTGTTAGGTCACTTCTTCATTATAATCTTTCTAATAGTATTAAAAGTATGCTATTGGAGTAGCTCCATCCTCTCAAAAACTCAGACCTCCTACTGTGTTTTTAAAATAACAGGGAGAAAAGTTACATTCATAGCTGGTGATACAATGCTACACTATTCCAATGAAAAAAACTGAGGCACACAGAAAATTAAAAAGCAGACAGCAAATATCAGAGTCAAAATTCAAATCAAGGAAATCCACCGTCACTCTTTTAACCACAAAATCACTGAACTAAGGTCATTTCCAATTTTGGGTAATATCAACTCCTGACCAGCTCTGCCTAAACGTGCCCCTGGATGTCATCATGGATCTGCCACCTCTCTCTGGATTATACCATTTTGCACCTCGTACACCAGATCCATCAGTAACTCTTTACTATACGATTCAAGTTCTGTTCCCTCAATCAAGTGATTCCTTCCTTTCTCTCTCTCTCTTTTTCTTTCTTTTATCCAATCTGGGACTTAGCTTATTCAATTCCTTTTTCATCTTCTCTCTTTTTTCACTTCTTGAAATCCTATGCAATCCAACAAATTCTAACCCACAAACAGTGATCTGTATAATCATCTCTGAAGAAGACAATATATTTTTTTTATGGAGCACTCATTTTTTACCATCTGAATGAAAATTTCATATGGTTATCTGTTCTAGTTCATTCACTAAGTTTATTTCTATTTCATTTTCCTTCAGCTATAAAGAGAATGCCATGAAGTTATCAAGGATTAACCGTGATCAGCCTGTAAAACCCCTGGATCGAGCAGTCTTCTGGATTGAGTTTATTATGCGCCACAAAGGAGCCAAGCACCTTCGCCCAGCTGCTCTCAACTTGACTTGGGCCCAATACCACTCTTTGGATGTAATTGGATTCCTGCTGGCCTGTGCGGCAATTGTTACTTTCCTTATCATGAAATGTTGCTTGCTTGGTTGTCAAAAGTTTGTTAAGACAGGGAAAAAGGAAAAGAGGCAGTAAAGCTCCTAGAGATCTAAGGCTAGGAGGCATGATAGGTAGAATTATTCCATTTAATTCAATCACTATAATACAAATTATGAGAGGATTCACCTCCAAATTTTGCAAGAATTGTGCCTTTCCTGATTTACTCAAATATTTTATTCCTCATTAAATGTTATGGTGTTAATCTATTCTACCCTCATGGGAGAACAATTGTGTGTTATTTTTTGGTAAAGTGTTCCTCAATGTGCCTCTTAAAATGGTCGATTTCTTTCATCAAACTAAAGAGGAAATTGTTCCTGGGGACATAAGCCTGGATTTTATTCAAGGTATGATTCTTGTTTTGTAAATCCTCAAAGAATTCTACTTTGGTATTGATTTATGTCTGATTTCATAACTTTGAAACAAAATGAGACTTCTGGAGTCTCAGATTATTGATTTGAGAAGATCAATGTTCTAGTTTGCTAGCTTCCAGAATGCAACACACCACAGATTGGCTTTCAATAAAAGGGGATTTATTTAATTAACACATAGTTCTTCAGAGGAAAGGCAGCTAACTTTCGACTGAGGTTCTTTCTAATGTGGGAAGGCACAGGGCAATCTCTGCTGGCCTTCTCTCCAGGCCTCTGGGTTCCAATGACATTCCCTAGGGTGATTCCTTTCTGCATCTCCAAAGGCCTGGGCTGAGCTGCAAGTGCTGAGATGAGGTATGCTGAGCTGCTTGACTGTGCTATGTTTAGCTCTCTCATTTGAACACCAGCCAATTAAATCAAACATCATTCATTGCAGCAGGCACACCTCCTAGCTGACTGCAGATGCAATGAGCAACAGATGAGGATCACGTACCATTGGCTCATGTCCACAGCAACAGAACTAGGTACCTTCACTTGGCTAAGTTGACACCTGAACCTAACTACTATAAACAGAAAGCCTAAAGTTTTCACTGTGAATTTTCAGAAACACCTTCTATATAAATGAGGTGCATTCAAATGGAATGCATTTATCCCTCAAGAAGCGTTAAACATTTCTTCATGGAAATTTTCTCAGTTTCAGATACTTTGAATGGCCCTAATTGGCCTTCTATCTAAAACTATGCAACCCAAATTAAGTCTTTGGTGAAAAACTGAAGATATTTTCTCAGAAGACCTTAAATATGCTGGAGTTCCTGTCCTTGCTTTCTTCTATGTATGTATTTGTTTATTTATTGAGAAATATCTACATACATACAGTCCAACCATATTATATAATCAGTGGTTCATAATATCATCACATAGTTGTGTATTCTTCACCATGATCATGTTTAGAACATTTGTATCACTCCAGAAAAATAAAGAAAAAGAAGAAAAGAATTTATACATCCCATACCCCTTAACCCCTTTCCCTCCTTCTCATTGACCCACAGTATTTCAATCTACTCAATTTTTACACTTATCTCTCCCTATTATTTAATTATTTTTTATACTTATTTTTTTTCTCATCTGTCCCTTGAAATCTCTCAGCCACTGAGACTTTATTTTGTTTCATTTTCCTCTTCCACCTTTTGGTCAAGAAGGTTTTCTCATTCCCATGATGCTTAGTCCCAGTTCATCAGTGAGAGTCAGGTCTCATGTTGTCAGGGAGACTTACACCTCTGGGAGTCATTGTCCTATGTAGAGAGGATGGCAGTGAGTTCATCTGCAAAGTTGCCTTAGATAGAGAGGCCACATCTGAGCAACAAAAGAGGTTCTTAGGGAGTGATTCTTAGGCATAATTTTTAGTAAATTCAGCTTCTTTGCAGGAATAAGCTCCATAACAGTGAGCACCAAGATTGAGGGTGCTCGTCTATTGAATTGGTTTTCCCAACTGCTCGTAAGAATATTAGGAATTCCCCAGATGGAGAAGTTTAATATTTCCTCCTTTCTCCCCATTCCCCAAAGGGGACTTTGCAAATACTTTTTATTCTCTACACAAATTACTCTGGGATATATTGGGAGCATCACATTAAACTGTACAAACCAATAAGATTTCAAGCCCTATTCAAGGTTTCATGTAATTATGATGTTCAAGTTAGATTAGATAATGTGCTACCCAAAATATAAATTTGCACCAAATAAACATCTCTCCCTGTGATCTTGCACAGAGGCTGGAGTTTAAAATATGGGCCATATCATCCTTTACCCTGTATTTTGATTTACCTTGGTTGTATCCAGATCAGCTTCATTTCTATCTCTAGATGAAGTCTGATCACCTTTTCAGCTTTTTAAACAGTTGTGATGGGATAATGCTCTACTGTCCTTGCTTTCTTAACAGCCCTTTGTAATTGGACAATAAGACACAAAGTGAAAAAGACCAGGAATGACAGGATTAAGAATGACAGTTGGGGCCTAGCAACTTTAGTACAGTGTAGATTAAAATATTAGGATTCCTTCTTCCTGTAGTAAGTTATCCCATTTCTTGACCTAATCTTGTCAAGTTAGATGCTTTCAATTACCTTAAAACCTGGGATTCTTAGGGTATGAAATTCAGAATCTTAAACTATCTTTTTATCGATTCTTCCCAAGTACCATACAGAAAAACAAACCATAGATCGTGTGACAGTTAGAATCTGTTGTAGATCCCAGAAAAGCCATGTTCTTTAATCCTCATTCAATATTGCTAGCTGGGAACAGTTTGATTGTTTTGGAGATTTGACCTACTCAATTATGGGTGGTAACTTTTGATTGTATGGTTTCCATGGAGATGTGTCTCCATCTATACAAGGTGGGGTTGCTTACTGGGACCATTTAAGAGGGAACCATTTTGGAAAAAATCTTTAGAGTCCATGCAGCTAGAGACCTTTGGAGGTGAAGAAGGAAAATGCTTCCAGAGGGGAGCTTCATGAAGTAAGAAACCTGGAGAGAAAGCTAGCAGATGTCACCATGTTCGCCATGTGCTTTTCCAGTTAAGAGAGAAACCCTGAATGTTATCGGCCTTCTTGAACTAAGGTATCTTTCCCTGGATGTCTTAGATTCGACATTTCCATAACTTTGCTTTAATTTGGACATTTTCATGACCTTAGAACTGTAAACGTGCAACTTAATAAATTCCCCTTTTTGAAAGCCACTTCATTTCTGGTATATTGCATCCCAGCAGCTTACAAACTAGAACAGATGGTATAAAGAACTAAGCGTTGTTGTGTGCAATAATTTTTCAAATCTATGAAAAGATTGCTGTTAAATATTAGTGGCCAGAGCTTTTGGACTCAAAACATAGTTTACAAAACAAATCACAGAGAAGAAAGAAACCAAATTAAGAGCAGTTTTTTCTGTGACAAGAGATATATTTAAACAATTGGAGAGAAGAAAAGCATGCTTAATATTTTTGACATCTGGAGGAGAATTCTATATGACAAAATTATTTTCAGCAATATTCACAAATGAAATGAATTATAACAATCATGACCATAAATGAAATAGAAAATGAATATTTTCTTTTATTAAGCTTTGATTATATAATCATTCCACTATAATGTAAAAAATAAAATAAGTATTACAGTATGGAAGAAAAAAGTAATGTATTAATGCTCTTTAATCACTTTAATGTATTTTTTCAAAAACAAAAAAATAATAACTTCTACCTACACGTTAATCTGAGGCAATAATGAAGCTTTGCATTATTATCCAGACCAAATTCCAGCCTATTTCTGTTTTCAAAAGGTAACTTCTGCAAATTTGTTAATGACATTGTCAAAAGTGATCATCTTTGAAATTCCTAGACCATATAGCTAGACACACCAATCTGTGTAAATTAATGGGTTATCAGAGAATCCTCTAATTCATTTTAATATTGAGAAGTACTTTCACATAAAACAGCATCTATTCATATAGTTAGGAAAAGATGCAAACATGAGGATGTATTTGTTAAAAAGTTATAAAAATCAAACTTCCCAAATTGCAATATTCTCTATGTTTCTTTCTTCGAGGTTGACTCTAACAACTTTCAAATGCCTCATCAGTCAAAATTTTAAACACCAAAAAAAATTCCAAGGGATGCCATAAAATGACAGAATTGATGTAACTTTCTTTATTTTTACAATTCATGTGCTAGTATTGCTTATTCTGAATCTACTGTTTAGAGGTGAGAATATGCAAGTACCACAGGAATCGCAGACAAATTTCAAGCGATGATGGATTTAATCTTGAAAAGAACAAATGAAGCTGAGTCTGCCTATGTCAGGAACTAATTGTCATAACTAGGAGTTTTTAAAAATTAATTCCCATGGAGAATTCTATGTTTATTAAAGGATAAGTAATGCAAATTTTCAAATTAGAAACTTTCAAATGTATTCTTAAAATCAGTAATCACAACAATTGCTGAATAGAAGGGTAGGACCTGGGAAGGGATGTCTTTCTGCCATTAGCACCTTGCAACGTTACTGTAGTGCCCTCAATTGATGAAGTGTTTCATTCAGCCAGATAGTAAAGGAGAAATGTTTACAAAGTCAGTATCACAAAGCTGAATTTGGAGCTGAGAAGCAATGAATTGCACACTGACACAACAGACTACAGTATGTCAAAATTTTTCATTTGTTAGAATCCCAAAGGTTTTGTACCTTCAGGCACTGCCTTAAGGTAAGATTCAGGTGAGCAAGACACATGATGTTCTTCTGAAAATGAAGTTTATGAAAGTGGGGCATATGGAGGTCAGGTCATAGATAGAGTCCTGACAAAGATCAGCTTTCAGTAGGTCCATTGGGTTTGCAGCACCACCAGTGGTCATTTCCTTGGTACCAAAATGTGTAAACAGAATAGATGCACTTGCAGATTGGGTTTTGGTTGCAGTACTAGGCAGCTTTGTCTTGGTTAGAGGAAGCCTGTTCTTTTGTGCTCATGTGTAGACGTCATTTCTGCCTTTAGCACAACTCTGTTCATGACTCCAACAAACTAGCACTGAAGTTGTCTGTTATTTGTTGCCTCTCCTATTATTGATATTAATTTTTACCAAACTAAAGTATATTAACATTATTTCATTGATTTAATTGTCAAATGCCTAATTATCTATCTGGTTGACTATCTTTTTGTAGCTTTTTGTTTGTTTATTGTTCTGTTTATGCATTATATTCATTTTCTAACGTGACACTTTTCTACTGACTCTTCTTTGATGTAGAGACTATAAAGAGTATATTTGTATATTTGCTACCTATGAAAAAAAAAAGACAAAATAATTAGCACCCCAGGCTACGGATTCATGGTTGATGTGGCTCAGTGTAATTGGCAAGGAAATGAGATCAATCAAGGTAAACACTGATAAAAATTAATCAGAAATTCAAGGTCAGAGAAGAGGTTTTAAATTGAATAGATCAATTATAGTGAGGAAATGCAGACTGTAAGAGCCAGGTTAAAAAAAATGAGGTGAACATTTCGAATCAGATCACAGATATTGCAACAAGTGGTGGTTTAAGGCCAGAAAAATAATCAAAAGCAAAATAACTTTAGAAGTAAAGCAGGTAATCAGTAATATATATTAGCACTAATGTCAGGTGTTAATAAATAACACTTTTAAACTTTAATCCATTTTCTGGTAATCCCTAGAGGGAATCCCTAGGTTCCTATTGGAGGCTGTATCAGTCAAAATTCAGTCAGGAAAACAGAAACCATCTAGATGTTTCAAGGAGAAAAAAATTTAATACAAAATGCTAAAGGCTTACATTTCTATTTTCCAATAGGCTGGGATAGCAAAAGTCAGGAAAGGCTATCCTGTACTTTCAAATTTGCGTATTGTCCAACATATCAGGATGTTGCTAAAATTGCCTAAATAAGGAAAATGCAGGAAGCTATCATCTATGGTCATAGCTACCTCACAGCTTCAGGGTGGGGATGGTATGTTGTTGAAAGTCATGGAAAACCCACATAGATCTCACATCTGCTGAAGTTCATTCATCTTCTCACTTTTGCTAGAGGAAGAATAACATGACTTCCTTCTTACATATGCCTTCTTACATGTGATAGAGCATAACACACATCCAGAACTTTGAAGGAAACAGAGTCTAGAAAATGTAATTCTAAATGAAACATGGGCAAGCATAAAGGTGGTGGTGCATGTTGGTGCCAAGAACGAAAGCTAAATAACATCCAAAACAGGGATAAAGCACAATTTCAGGATTTGTAGCTAGACTAGATAGGTAGAAATAGATTATTGTCTCCATTTAAGTTATGTAGAGATGCAAGAAGCCTTTTGACAGCAGATTACCTCAGACCCTTTTTTGTTTCAGGTGAGTGCACGCTTAAAGAGTCAAAGATCTTTTAAGTGTTGGAAAGCTAGTTTGGTCATGAGATATAGCTCATGGGAAACAACCTAAAGTTTGCATTTTTTCTAGCCAATCTTTAAGGAACCCACATATGTTTATCACTGTTCTCTAGAGAAACAGAACCAACAGAAGAGAGAAGTAAATTTGAGATTTATAAAGGTGTGCTGGTTTGAAAGGATGTATGTCCCCTAGAAAAGCCATGGTTTAATCTAAATCCCATTTTGTAAAGGCAGAATAATGCCTATTCAATACTATATGTTTGAATCTGTAATTAGATCATCTCCCTGGAGATGTAACCCAATCAAGAATGGCTGTCAAACTGGATTAGGGGAGATGTGTCTCCACCCATTTGGATGGGTCTTGATTGGCTTACTGGAGTCCTATAAAAGAGGAAACATTTTGGACAATGCAAGATTCGGATAGAGCAGAGAATGTTGTAGCACCACAAAGCAGAGAGTCCATGATCCAGTGACCTTTGGAGATGAAGAAGGAAAACACCTTCTGGGGAGCTCCAATAGGAAGCCAGATGAGAAAGCCAGCACTTGATGCCATGTTCACCATGTGCCCTTCCAGCTGAGAAAGAAACTGTGACTGTGTTCACCATGTGCCTTCTCAGTTGAGAGAAAGAGAGAGAGACCCTGAACTTCATGGGCCTTCTTGAACCAAGGTGTCTTTTCCTGGATGACTTTGATTGGACATTTCTATAGACTTGTTTTAATTGGGACATTTTCTCAGCCTTAGAACTGTAAACTAGCAACTCATTAAATCCCCCTTTTTAAAAGCCATTCTGTTTCTGGTATATTGCATTCTGGCAGCTAACAAACTAGAACAAAAGCTTTCTCACACAAGCATGGAAATGGAAAAGTCCAGAATCCATAAGGCAAGCTGTGAAGCTGCCAGCTCCAATGAAGGGTCTGGATGAACTCCACAGGAGAGGCTCACTGGCTGAAGAAGCAGTGAAAGAGTTTCTCTTCTTCCTTAAAAAACTTTTAACTGATTGGACTATCTCTTTGTGGAATACATGCCTTTGCTGATTGCAAATGTATTCAGCCACAGATGGAATCAACTGACTGATAAGTTAATACACCAGCTTTCTGGTTTATCAACCAGCCATGAATATCCTTGCAACAATGGTCAGGCCGGTATTTGCCTGACCAGACAATGGGGCGTAATCACTTGGCCAAGCTGACATCAGAATCTAACCATTATACCACTTTTGAAGACTTTTCAATTTCAAGAGAGAATACACATTCACTTATCCAATAACAGATAATATGGTTGTCATTTCAAATGTTGTGGAAAATATTAATGTGAATAAGATAAAGCACCTGCTCTCAAAGATCTTAAAATTTAGTAGGGAACAGAAAGTATATATAGATTAGAATAGCAAAAATCCTCTGCAAATAACTACTCTAATTTTGAGAAAGTTTTTGGCTTGACACTGAGTTTTAGAAGAGACCAAACATTAACCATCAGACCAGCAAGTTACAATGAGACCTCAGCTGCCCATCATGACTAGGTGTCATGAATTTGGGTGTGCATAGCAGAGCTCCATCCATCAAATGGAAGTAGTATATACAAGATTGGGCTTGGGCAAGCCCTGAGAGCATAAGTCACTTAACAAGGAAGTGGCTCAGGGCTCCCATTTTTGCCACATTACTTTCTCTCTCTCAGCACACAGGTATGACCACTTGGGGAAGTGCCTACAATCAGCTCACGGAAGAAGTGTAAACTCAGGTCTAGTTTACAGATGTTTCTGCATGATATATAAGTATCACCCAAAAGTGGGCTGCTATAGTAATACAACCCCTTCTGGGATATCCCTAAGGCTCAGTGGTGAAGGAAAATACTATCAGTGAGCAAAATCTTGAGCAGTGAACTTAGTTATTCATTTTGCTTGGAAGAACAAATGCCTGGAGGTGCATTTGCATATTGATTCATGGGGAATGACCAATGGTTTTGAAAATTTTTAATGTTCACCAGAGAGTGACCTTGGTAGAGGAGGACTTTAATAATTAGGTGGAAAGGATGGCCTCTTCTGTGAATACCAAATGGCCTCATTACTCAGCCATTCTGATCATTGCTCAATGGACTCATTAACAAAGTGGCTATAGTGGTAGGAATAAAAGTTATGCATGGTCTCAACGACCTGGACTTTAACTCATCAAGGCTAACCTGGCTACAACCACTGATGAGTGCACAATCTGCTATCAGCAGAGACCAACACTCAGTCCCCAATAGGGCATCATTCCCTGAGGTGATGGTGGTGGGTTGATTACATTGGGTTGCTGCTTCTATCAAAAGGGAAGCATTTTGTTCTTATTGGAAAAGAGATCAGGTTTATGAATTTGTCTCCCTTGCAGTCAATACTTTTACCAAAACTTCCCTCAGTGAACCTACAGAAAACTTAACCACTGTCATGTAATTCCACACAACATTGTTTCTCATCAAGGAACTCTCATCACAGAAAATGATATGCAGGAATGGGTACATGCTCATGGAATTTACTGGGTCTTACCATTTGTCATCCTCCAGATGCAACTAAATTGGTAGTATTGTGAAATGGTTTTTTGAAGACTAAATTATGGCAGCAACTATGTGGCAATACCTTGTAGCTCTGGGGCAGTTTTATCTAGTAGATATTTCGTTCTGTTAATCAGTGACTGATCAGTGGTTCTGTTTTCCTTATAACTAGGATTCATGGGCCCAGGAATCAAAGGGCAATGACAGGAATGTAATTATTTCCTAATCTACAGAGTGATCCTCCAGCAAAATTTCTGCCTCCTGTCAGTGCAACTGGCCTAGAGATTTTAGCTCTAAAGTGAGGAGTACTTCCATCAGCAGACCAAACAATAGGTCCATTGAATTGAAAGTTAAGATTGCCACCCAGTCACTTTGGACTCCTCATGCCTCTTAACCAATGGGCAAAGAAAGGAGGTACTATACTAGGCTGGGATGATTGGTTCTGGTTACCAAGGAGAAATTGGGCTGCATAATGGAGATAAGGAAGAGTATTTATAGAGTACAGAAGGTCCTTTAGGGCAATTCTTGGTACTATCATGCCCTGTGATTAAAGTTAATGGAAAATTACAACAACCCAACCCAGGCAGAGCTACTGGTTTGGTTTGCTACAGCTGCTAGAATGCAATTTACCAGAAATGGATAGGCTTTTACAAGGGGGATTTATTAACTTAAAAATTCAGAGTTCTAAGGCCATGAATATCTCACAAGATATTTATTCTTAGTCTCACTTTTTACTTACTTCTCTTGTTCCTGACCTCTTAATGTTGAGTTATCCCAACTGTAATATCTTGTTACTCTTCCTTGGTGAGCTCATCCAGTCTCATGGTTTTAAATATCACACACATGGTGATATTTCCAAATTTTTACATTTAGCCAGTACCTCTCTCCAAAATTCCAAACTCATATGTTGTATTAGCTAGGGTTCTCTAGAGAAACAGAATTAGAAGGAGATATCTGTAAATATAAAATTTATAAAAGTGTCTCAGGTAACTGAGGGGATGTAGAGTCCAAGGTTTGTAGTGCAGGCCACAAACTGGACGTTCCAATGAAGTTCCTCAATAAACCATCAGGAGAAGCTGACTGGCTGAAGCCAGAAGAATGATTGCCTCTTCTGTATCCTCCTTAAAAGTCTTCCAGTGATTAGATTAAGCATCATTCATTGCAGGAGACACTCCCCATAGCTGATCGCAATGTAGCTAACATGATCATGATTATATCCCATTTATGGTCACCAACCTGCAATTGTTATTTGGTACTGCCCTTAAATCCTACTATGCTTTTCTAGTAGGCATATTTCCCCCTCTCCTTCTGTCGCTTTTCCAAATCTTTTCTTCTCTTCTCGTACCTTCCACAACACCTTCAGCTTCACTTTCAGCTGATGGTTTGCATAACATTTTATTGAGGAAAGAGACACTATCAGATATAAATGCTCACATCTTCCTCTGCCAAACCCAAACACCTATGTGCGTCTGCAACCAACTTCTTTTCTCTCGTTATAATGTAGAAGCTGCTCTGTTCCTCTTGAAAACCATTCCTCCAAATTGTGTTCTATATGTACCTTCTTCCCAAGACAGCATTCTTTCCTCTTGTCTTCCATGACATTAGTGCTCACTTGATTTTTCTAAATGCAATTTCCTTGAGAAATACTCATCTACTATACAGTCCATATAAAGTATAGAATCAATGGCTCACAGTATCATCACATAGTTGTGCATTCAACCACAAATAACTTTAGAACATTTTCATTACTCACACACACACAAAAAGAAAAAACCCAAAACATCCTATATACCTTATTCCCCTATCACTGACTGGTAGCATTAGTATGGCACATTTGTTATTGCTGATAAAAGAATATTAAGATATTTTTGTTAACTATAGTATATAGTTTGCAATGGGTATGTTTTTTCCCCACATACCACTCTATTGTTAGCTCATTGTAATAATTTTGTACATTTGTTCTAGTTAATGGAAGAATTTTTTATACTTGGGCTGTTAACTACAGTCATTATCTACCACAAGATTTACTGAGTTGTACAGTCCTGTGCTTTAGCCTCTGGGTTTCCTTCTGGTGACAGTATTACTCTAAACTTCCCCTGTCAACCAAATTCACACACCATTCAGCATTGTTAATTATTCTTGCAATAACAGGCTATATAGCCTCTGTCCATTTCCAAATGTTTAAGTTCAACCTAGTTAAGCATTCTGCACATATTAAGCAACTGCTTCCTAGCCTCATTCTATCTCCTGGTAACCTATATTCTATATTTTTAAGTTATGTATTATAGTCAGTCCATTTTAGTGCGAGCATACAATATCTGCTCTTCTGTGTCTAACTCATTTCACTCAACATAACGTACTCAAGATTCATTCATGCTTTGCATGTTCAGGACTTCATTTCTTCTTACTGCTGAATAACATTCCATTGTATGCAAATACCACAATTTGTTTATCCATTCATTGCTTGATGGACCCTTGTACTGTTTACATCTTTTGGCAATTGTGAGTTATGTTGCTATGAACATTGCTGTGCAAATGTCTGCTTGCATCCCTACTTTCAGTTCTCCTGCGTATATACTGAGTAGTGGTATTGCAGGATCATAGGACAGCTCTATACTTAGCTTTCACATACCATCTACAATAGCAGCTGTACCATTTTACATTTCCATCTCACTTGATTTTTCCCCTCCCCCACCATCTCCAGTCTTACAGATCACAGGAAAGAGCAGAAAAAAAAAATTTGTTAGAAAATAAGATTGGACAGGGAGTATAGATTTAGGATTTGACAGTGTTGATATTCCAGAATTACTGGCCATGAACCTACAGAATAGTTTCCACCAAAGTTTGATGGGCACTTAAGGTCAGAAAGCAAAACAGACTACTCCATATAAAAAATAGTGACAGTTTATTAGGCAATTTATAGACTGGGAAGCTGGTCCTGGGAAGCTACAGGATGTTCAAAGCAACACTCTGTGCCACCCAGGAGATTATAGGAGATTGTAGGGATAAGAAGAAAGACAAAGAGCCAAGTTGGGATTTGCAAGAGCATAAACACATATCCTTGAATTTACTGAAGTATTGTAGGAGTGGTCATAGTGGAGATAGATACTGTGCTTAGGAATATGCACATGACCTTTAAGATGCATCCACAGGGTTTGTCTTAGCTAGGAATTTATGACTTCTTTGGTTTATGACCCCACATTCCTCCCCTCTTCTGCAAATATCCCTTAGTGGTAGTTTAGGGGCACATCTGGAGGTAAGACACAGATACTAATATTCATGCCTGCTAATGTTAAGAGGAAAATTAGTAGAGCATATCCCCAAACCCCACTCTATTAGGTTAAAAGGTGAGGGTGTACAAGGCTTTTCATCTCTGGTTCAGGTTGACAACTCTTCATATCCCCAACAATCAGTCTGGTTGTAGGTTGCAACTACTTTGGTTACTCATTTCAGGAATTCATTTCCTACTGTTGTAAAGATTAGGGACATTAATCTATGGACAACACACAAGATGTTTAATAGGAACTAACATGGGGAGGTCATGATGGTTCAGTAACTTTCAGGCTCTAAGCCCATGTCCTGACAAGATCGTTCCCAATATTGACTTCTTTCCCAGGAAAACGTACCAAGGGTTCTATGGTGTTAGGTAGGACATTATATAAAGGAGTTTGTGTATTAAGTCAAAAAAGAGTGCAACTTCTGCTCTTGCTTCCATAGAGGAGGGTCTGCAGACTAGAGCATTGAGGGACCTTATACATATAAAATAGGAGTCAGAATTGTTGATAATCCTTTTTTTCTGTACCTAAAGAATAAGAATACTTATCCACTTGCATGCTGTTTACCAGCATAAACCCCACCAAATCTGGTGGGTGCTATAGGCATAGCCTGTGGTAATCTCAATACGAGTTCCTATTCTGCTGTAATTGGAGAAATACCTTGTTCTGATATTACTTCTATTCTTACTGCTGATGGAGTAGACATCAGGGTCCTGAAACATTCATATGCTGAGGTTTTTCCAGTTGTTGGTGTGCTATTTATTAGCCTAACTGCTTCCTGTAAATGAGGTGCCCACTTATTCAATGAGTGGTTTGGGTATAACTGCTGCAGCTGTTGGTTTGAAATGCCATTCTTTATCTCTATCAGGACAGCAGACTGGGGGTTGTATGGCTGATGAGAATACCAGGTACTTTTTCTTTCCTGCATCCAGTCCTGGACTTGGTGACCTGTAAAATGGCTACCTTGATTACTGTGTTGTGATTTGATCCATACATATAGGAAAGTTTCTTAAGTACTTATATTGTTGAAGCTTGATTCAATCATTGACATCCAAAAGTTTCCAGAATGCCTGAAGCAGTATCTACATAGGTTCATGTGTACTTTTGTCCATCTGATAGAGGAAAGGGTTCTATATAGATGCTACTTACCAGCATTGCCCAGCCTGCATTCCCCATGCTCTTTGCCTCATATTATGGGGTAAGGGGCCCCTCTGTCAAGTGCATGTTGTACAGGGCTCCCAGGCTGTCAGCACATAGCCATTTTTCAAAGGGAGATTTAGACTCTTACATGATTCCCACAGTCATAAGAGACTTTTGTGTCCTGCATGACCAATCTGCTTGATTATTGTTTATGCACCCATCATTAGCTAAGTTGCTGGTTTCAAGATTTCCCAAAGATGTGCATGAAGTTTGGGCTGGAATGCACCAGACTATTATTCTGACATCAGGGCTTTATGAACAAACTTCGATATCTTTCTAGTTCAGCCCACTGACTGATCTGAAGTTCTCCTTCATCCATCTATATGGTATCAGTAGTTATTGAAATGCTATTGCACACCATTGGGGCAGGGGTTGTCCTCTGCAGGAATTGATAATATACTTGGCATGCTTCTACAGCTTCTTTTTTGAATGCAATTTTATTGAGCTAAATTCACATACCATACAAATCATCTAAAGTACATGATCATTGGCTCACTGTGTCATCACATAGTTGTGTATCCATCCCCATGATCAACTTTAGAACATTTTCATTACTCTGGAAAAGAAATAAAAATAAAAAATAAAGCTCAACTCCTTCCTTACCCTTTATCCCTCTTATTATTTTATTTCATTTTTTAGAATAAGTATGTAGAAAATTTATTAGGTATACATGTGAGAGAACATGTGGGAACCCTCGCAAAGACAGAGGAGAGAAAGGTGAGAGGCAAGGCCTAACGCGGGGCCATTTGCTTTTATGGATTAGTTTTACTTACTCCCCCTCCCCCTTCTTTGTTCAGGGTTTTCTCTACTACCTTTCCTTTTCTCCAAGGCAGTGCTTGGTGGCAGATAGTGCATTTGGGTGGGTGGGTTGGCTTCATCCTTCTTCATAAATGACTCACGCAGGTGTTTTTTTTTTGGCTCCAGATGAGTTGGCTGCTGCTGGGTGCTTCCTGTAGGTGGGTAGCCCCCAGGCAGGCTGTCTGTCTAGGGCACGTGCCCTCTTCAACTTGAAACCATCTTTGCTCAAGGGCTCCATGGCTTTTTTCTTTCTCCTCTCTTCCTGTTCTAGTCTGCCTCGAATCCCCCCTAAAAGAATTAATTTTATAGGTTGCAGCAGGACTAGGATCTGTCTTGTGTATCTGCTTCCTTCTTGTCAGGGGGTGTAGGCTCTGCTGACAGAAAGTAGAACTTTCTAGCCATTTTATTTAAGTTGAGAGTGGAGGAGTCCAGAGGGGCAGTTGGAATAGCTGAAATTCTTTGCATTAGTGTTGGTTTGGTGTGGAAGGGTTCTAATCTGAAAGAAATAAACTTGATGAGAAGTTTTAAAATGCAAGGGCTGGTAATAGCAAAAGGAGGATAGAAATGAGCAGACCTAGGAGAGACATTAGCCAAGTGAGACTGGGGAAGAGGGCAGGGAATGATCACTCTTCAGGTCCAAAAGTGCTTAACTGGGGAATAAGATGGCAAGTTAAGTGGTACAGGAATGAGGCTAAGAAGGGGTTTGATTGATTGGGTTGCAACTCTGGTTGCCATGTTGGTCCATTTTTTCCCTTGAGAGATATTAGTATTTTTTGATGGCCAGGGCAATGAATTATCACTATTTTACTGTTGGTAAGTATACAGCATTTAAGGGGTTGAGTATTTTTTTGGCAGTGTTTAATTGGGGTTCTGCCTCTTGTGAAAATAGGCTTGCTCTTTCTACATTGTTGTGTGAGCATGCAGGACTAGATAAAAGCGTATTTGATATCTGTGGACAGAGTTAGTTTATTCCTATTTTCTAGTTTTAGAGCTCAGGTGAGAGTAATTAGTTTTGCTTTTTGAGCTAAAGTCCCTAGGACAGTGCTTTGACTTCACTTTAGTTTGGCTGAATTTTATGCAGCTTGCTTTCTCTCTTTTTTTTATTTTTATTTTTTGGTTAATGAAGTTATTTTTAGAAATAAAAATACTTGATAAATTGTGGCAGAAGTTTTGTTCTGTTTTACTTTTACACATTTTCTAGGGCTAGGTTTACTAACAGGTAGAACATAGGTTTTTAATACTTGCCTTCATTTTCTTTAAAGCTTTTTGTTGAAGATGAAGTTTTGACTTATAGTTAACCACCTGTATCTTTTAGAGAAGCTTTAGAATAAAGTAGTATAATGGACAAACAAATTTTGCTGTTTCCATGTTTTGTAATTTTTGCCATCATACAGACTAGAATTAGGATAAACCATTACTAAGTCTTTGGGAATTTTATATAATTTTTAAATGTATGACTAGCATTTTACCTATGCAAATTTACTTAATAGAAGGATAGAAAAATTATTTTAACTGTTGTAATACTTTTAAACCCTTTTTATATAATATGTTGAATTATTTTTGCACCTTAATTTTACAAGGTGAAAAAATAAAATTTGTAACGGTTTGATTTAAGAGTGAGAAGACATCTTCAGAAAAAAGGATGATAAGGTTTAGCAAGGATATTATTTTGATATGATACAAATTTTTTATTTTATAGACAGAGTGCTCAGATGGTTAAAACAAACTTTCTTTCATTAAGAGTAGACTTAAAATTTACATATTTTAATAAAAAAACTAAATTTCAGTTTTGTGTGCACACATGGTATTTTGGTTTACTAAAGCTGCCAGGATGCAATATACTAGAAATGGAATGGCTTTTCAAAAGGGAATTTATTAAATTGCAAGTTTACAGTTCTAAGGCCATAAAAATGTCCAAACTAAAGCATCCAGGGAAAGACACCTTGACTCAAGAAAGGCCAATGGGCTCAGAACACCTCTGTCAGCTGGGAAGGCATATGTCTGATATCTGCTGGGGTCTTTGGCCTCTTGTTTCAAACAGCTTCCCCAGGGAGGGTTTCTTTCTTCATCTCCAAATGTCCCTGCCTGTGTCAGCTTTGAAACTTTTTCCACAATGGTTCCCTCTTAAAGGACTACAGTAAGTGACCTCCACTTGAATGGGTATAGACACATCTCCATGGAAACCACCTAATCAAAAGGTCACACCCACAACTAGGTGGGTTGCTTCTCTATGGAAATGACTTAGTCAAAAAGATCCCACCCAAGTACCTGAAACTATAGAGTTACATTCCGGTACCATGTTTCTTGAAGATGATTGTATCACGATGTAGCTTCTACATTGTGACTGTGTGATTGTGAAAACCTTGTGTCTGATGCTCCTTTTATCTATGGTATGGACAGATGAGTAAAAAATATGGATAAAAATAAATAAATAATAAGGGTAGAAAAGGTTAAAATAAAATGAATGGATTGAAATACTAGTGATCAATGAGAGGGGAGGGGTAAGGGGTATGGTATGTATGCGTTTTTTCTTTTTTCTTTCTTTTGCTGGAGAGATGCAAATGTTCAAAAAAATGATCGTGGTGATGAATACACAACTATGTGATGATATTGTGAGCCACTGATTGTATATCATGTATAGAATGTTTGTATGTCAGGAATGTTTGTATGCTTGCTTGTTGTTTACAATAAAAAATTTTAAGAAAAGATCTCACCCAATAATATTGGATAAGGATTAAAGCACATGGTTTTCTGGGGCACATAGCAGTTACAAATTGATATGCATGGTTTTATATAAAATAAAATATTATAAACAGGCTTATTAAATTTTGGTTAACATTGAATATGATAGAAAGAAACTTTTTTACAACTTTTTGTAGTTAGCAGTGACTAAAAGTTTCCTAATCTTTGCACAACTTTCGGCATCCATTCAGTGCTTGTAGCCAGTACTGACATTAATAAATAAAATTTACTTTTATATTAGAAATATGTTAGTTTACAAAGTTAACAATCTGCAAGACTGTGCTCTGACACAGTTGGAGGTCATCAAGGTTTTCTTTAGGAATGCCTTAGCAGGGGGATGGGATGTATGTGTGTGCTTTTTCTTTTCTCTTTTTATTTCTTTTTATGAAGTGATGCAAATATTCTAAAAATGATCATGGTGATGAATGCACAACAGTGTGATGATATTGTGAACCACTGATGGTTTAATATGGTTGGATTGTATGTATGGGTGCATGTCTTGGGAGAACACCATCTAACTGAGCAGGGTGGGAATTTAATTTTTAAGTTTCTGCCATTTAAAAGCAAATGGATATTGAGAGCTAGGGTGAAGAGGGATATAAGAGAATGTGCGTTGTAAGATCTAGAATAGAAAATTTGAATGCAGACAGCAATACTCAGCACTCTTGCCCTGGGATGCTTTTATTCCATACAGCCTGGTTTATTTACTTAAGGATTTTCTCTAGGATGCCAAGAGACCTCAATCTGCAGGGGCCTCAGGGCAAACAAGGAAGTAAAGCCTAGCTGGATTTTCTAGTTTTAGAGTGGCCCCCAAGGAGTAAAGAAGATCTTTTCTTAGAAGGGAGTAGGGCATACAGGGATAATGAGAAACTGATGGGATACTAGAGTGTCTTCATGCTTATAAAGGAAAGAGGTATTAAAGTTTTAGTTTTGGCTTTACTGTCAACTCCCATAACTATGTAAATCTGCATGGAGGTAGGCCCAGATTAGTAGTTTAGGATGGAATGGACATGAACCAATGGCATGTGAACCTCATCTGTTGCTGATTACATCTTCAGTCGGCTAAGAGGCATGACTGCTGCAATGAAAGATGTTTGATTTAACTGACTGGTGCTTAAAAGAGAGAGATCAATGTAGCACAGCCCAAGCAGCTCAGCACACTTCATCTCGTCACTTACAGCTCAGCCCAGGCTTTTGGAGATGCAGAAAAAAATCATCCCGGGGAAAGTTGTTGGAACCCAGAGGCCTGGAGAGAAGGCCAGCAGAGATCACCCTGTCCCTTCTCATGTAAGAAAGAACCTCAGTTGAAAGTTAGCCGCCTTACCTCTGAAGAACTATAAGTTTTTAACTAAATAAGTCCTCTTTTATTGAAAGCCAATTGTCTCTGGTGAGTTGCATTCTGGCAGCTAGCAAACTAGAACAATGTAGAGACAAATTTAAACGTATATGTAATCATAATAAATGTCAATGGATTAAATTCCTTTAAAAGCCAGAGATTTTGTCATAGGTTCCCAGTAAATAGATTTTGAGACAGAGATTTGAATACAGGGTTTAAAGAGCAGTAGTGCTTACAGAAACAATACCCGTACAGTATGAGGGATGTAGAATTGGGTAGAGGGAGAAGGTGAAACAAAAGCTTAAATTAATCACCTGCAGAGCTCTGAAGCTGGGATGGCCATTCAAAGATATTCTGAATTAAAGCAAAGTGGCCGGTCATTATAGTCAAATTTCTTTTCCCCCATTGACCAGACATTTGATGTGGGCTACTGTTTCAGTTGAAGGCAATTTCTGGTTAGGGACTCAGCTGTGAGGCATTAGCAGGTAACACAAACCTGGTAGCCAGGGGAAAGCCTTCCCTGATCCTGAATCTGTGCAGTGAATTGTGCACAGATCCTGAATTGTGAGGATATAATCACAATAGCCATTATATCCTCAGATTGGATATAATAAAATTAATAACAGACAATAAAGCTAAAAGTTGTTTATGAAGGCCATACTTCCGAGATCAGATGAGATCGGGCGCGTTCAGGGTGGTATGGCGGTAGACTGAAGGCCATACTTAATACAAAAACTAGCCAGGTATAATTCAATGAAAAAAATAGTAATAAATTCCCAGAACAGAAATCTTATAGGCCACATCTGTAATCACTAGAGAGTTAGAAATTACCCTTTCTTGTTTCCAAAACAATCTTTGTGCCTATTAGACATTAGAATATATATATATTTGTTGTTGTTCTTTGTTCTAAAAGAGTAGCTACCAGTAAACCACATCCTGTTCTATTAATATTTGTTCTGGTCACTTTTTTTTTTTTTAATATGGGCAGGCCTTGGAATCTGGGTGTCCAGCATGGCAGGAGAGAATTCTTCCACTGAGACACCATCACACTGCCCAGTTCTGGTCACTTTTGACTCTCATAATGAATTAAGAGATGAAGGAAGGTTTAACCTCTAAGGTAATTCTTTCTATCACTTTTGGTCAACAAATATGTAAGAGGTGGGCAAATGTGAAAAAAGATTAAAATACTTGACTATTTCTGTATTAGAAGATTCAATTTCACATGTTTATTAAAACTAACCTGAGGGAGATTAGATCAAAAATCATTTTCATGACTGGAACTTCCACTACTCCTTGTAGCATTACATCTTTAAAAGATGTACCAAGGAAAGATACAATTAGTTTTGTGTTAGCAAGATGGTGCTAGGCAGAGCAAAACTGTTATATGGAGGGTAGCAAATGTGGATATATAGAGGTCAGTTATAGAGCTGTTGCAAAAGTCCAGACAGTAAGAGATGGTGGATGTAAGCAGAGGTACTAGTGGTGATAAAGAGAAGCAGACGGATTAAAAAAATTTAGCAGGAGACCTGAGCCGATGGTGGATTGGGGTGTTGGTGAGGTAGATGAGAAGTTTTTAGAATGATACCCAAGTTTCAGTCATGAAAAACAAGGCTACTCTGGAGTCATTTACAGAGATGAGAAAGACTGGATGAAGAGATCAAGATTGTTTGGGGGAAGAGAGAATATGGTTACTCTTGGAAACATTCAGGTTGAGATGTTTATAAAGCACCCAAGTGGAGCAACTCAGTAAGTCATTGGGTTAAGTGGGCCTGACACTTGAACTTGAGATACGCATTTTATTACTGTCAGCCTACAGGTGGTATTTGGAGCCTTGGAAGTGGGTAGGGTAGAGTGAGAATAGAGGAAGCACTAGATTAAACCCTGAAAAACTCCAACATTGGAAGTTCTGCTGGGCAAATAAAGGAGACTGAGAAGGCGTAGCCAGATATTAGGGGTGTGATTTTGAGTGTTGAGGATGAAAGTGTTGCAACAAAGACAGAGTAGCTAACTTTGTTATAGGCTAATAAAATAATTGAAAGAATAAAACATTAAAAAGGCTAAACAATAAAATGAAGCAACAAAAAAAGCATAATTTAGAAGAAAGTTTTATCAAACTAAAACTTAATCCTGTCTAAATTTTGCTCTCGTGCACCAAAACTTTGTTTTCCTGACCCTATTTGGTTTTATTTCCATACTCTCTTGACTGAACGCTCTCAGATTAGCAGTATTCAGACTTATCAGCATACTTACCACACTCTTGAATTGATCTTCCAGTTTTAAAATTTAAAATTGAAATCATGTAGAAAGCCATTGATCTTTTATTTACACATTAGAGAAATCAAGCATATAGTTTTCTCTTACAAGGACAAACAAAAGTCTTGCTTGATTAAGAGAGAATTCAATTATCTTCCAATGATAAAAATCTGGTGGTAAATATTTTACTGATAACCAATAGCCAAGGCACTTAAGGGCTTTATTTGTGTCCACTATATAATATAAGTAAAAATAAGTCTAGAAAGCAATGGTTTAAAATAAAAATATGTTTGGTATAAATACTCTTCCTCTTAAACTTGAAATACATCATTGATGGTGAATTTTGTGGATTAGCTCAGCTTTCAATCAGTATACCTCTCCTGATTGGGGCCCCTAGAAAGAAGTCTTCAAAGAACTTCACAATTGTGGGCCACATATAATTTTTCCAATGTTTAATATAGTGTTTTCATTGAACAATTTATGAATACATTTGCATTGAAGCACTGTAGCAATATTGAACTAGAGAAATAAAAAGCGAGAGTTCTACAGTCGATACCAACAAACTACTCCTTTGAGGGGTCCAGTTTGCTGTGGATTTACCTCAACTTTTCCCTTATAATTTCAGGCAGATTTGTTTTTCTCTAATAAGTATTTCCAGGGTTATTTTTTACATAACTGCAATAAAAGTGAGCTGTATTAGCATGTTCACCGGCTTACTTGCCAACAATCAAAGTTCCATGCACATATCAACTTTTCAGTTAACTTTGCTCAGAGTTTCATATTTCATACAGTTTCACAGTCCAGTTTTCAAAGTTTTATATTTCATCTTCATACTGCCTATGACAACCCGAAAGCTTAGTAAGGATGTTCTTGATCATTAGAAATATGTTGATCCACAGAAGCACTCAGGCTGGTGACTGTACATTTGAGAAGCCTTGAAGCCTCATTAGATTTTATAATCACTCTTTAATATACCTCCTCTATATCTAGGCTCCAGTGATATGAGGAAACACCTAAACATATTTAACTTAAAAAAATTTAATTTCTTTTTAACCTTTAGAAGATTCACCATCTAGGCTTCACCTTCGATTTACTTTCCTGTGACTGCTCTAACAAATACCACAAACTTGGTAAAGCAATAGTTCTAGAGGCTAGAATTTGAACATCAGTTTCACGGGACTGAAATCAAAGAGTCAGCTGGGTTATGCTTGTTTTTAAGCCTCAAGAGGAGAAGTTGATCTTGACTTTTAGTATCTGGTGGCTGCCAGTATTTCTTTGCTTGTGTTTGCACCAATTCAATTTCTGTCTCTGTGGTCACATTGCCTGTTCTTATTCTGTACATGTATGATTTCACTCTGCTTCTCTTTAATAAGGACACTTGTGATTGGATTTAGGGTCTGACCAAATAATCTAAAATAATATCTGCATGTCAAGATCTTTATATATATGCAAAGATCTTTTTTCTTATAAAGTAACATTTATAGGATATAAGGATTAGGAATTGATGTCTTTGGATGGCCAACTACATTCTCCATATGAATCCACTGTACACCCCACCAATGGGGTCATAATAACACATAATTCGAGTTTAGGAAAAACAATGATCAGAAGTGGTGATGAGAAGCAAGAAGGGCACCTATTCAATTTATAGGGATAGTGGTAGACGGGGTGGAGGGAAAAGAATAGCCACCACTTGAGATTCAGAAGCAGGGGAAATTGTGTATTAGAGGAAAGTCAGATTCCACTTAGAGTTAGGAGATGAAGAGGATGGTTGAAAAAGAGATGGAGGGCATGAGCAATTTTCAGGAAACATACCATGGCTTCCATAGAATGATTTAGGAAGTTGGAAAAGGAGGTGAGAAGGATTCATTTTGGGAATGGGACAAGCATGTCCAGGGAGTTTTGGTTTGCTTGTTGTGCTGGTTTGAAAGGAAGTATGCCCCCTAAGAAAAGCCATGTTTTAATTTAAATCCCATTTCATAAAGGTAGAATAATCCCTATTCAATACTGTATATTTGAAACTGTAATGAGATCATCTCCCTGGTTGATGTGATTTAGTCAAGAATGGTTGTTAAACTGGATTAGGGGATGACATGTCTCCACCCATGTGAGTGGGTCATGATTGGTTTATTGGAGTCCTATAAAAGAGGAAATATTTTGGAGAATGAGAGACTCAGAGCAGAGAATGCTGCAGCACTATGAAGCAGAGAGTCCACAAGCCAGCGACCTTTGGAGATGAAGAAGGAAAACACCTCCTGGGGAGCTTCATGAAACCAGAAACCAGGAGAGAAAGCTAGCAGATGAAGCTGTGTTCACCATATGCCCTTCCAGCTGAGAGAGAAGCCCTGACTATGTTCGCCATGTGTCATCTCACTTGAGAGAGAAACCCTGAACTTCATCGGCCTTCTTAAACCAAGGTATCTTTCCCTGGATGCCTTTGATTCGTCATTTCTATAGACTTGTTTTAATTGGACATTTTCTCGGCCTTAGAACTGTAAACTAGCAACTCATTAAATTCCCCTTGTTAAAAGCCATTCCATTTCTGGTATATTGCATTCCGGCAGCTAGCAAACTAGAACACTTGTAGTGAGTGATGTGTATAGAGATAAAGGGCATGACGGGATTAGTCCTGATGGTCTCCAGGACAATTTGTGGTGCGAAGTCTGCATGGGTTAGGGGTTGGGGGTGAAGGAGGAAGAATGTTCAGCATGAATATGGGAAAATGATGAGGGAATACACTGATGAATTCAGTCAAATCCTTAGCAGAATTATGTAGGAAAGAATAATTGCTTTTGTAATCTTTAATCCTTATGAATTTAGTAGCTTTGTTTTATTTTTAAAATCATCTATACTGCCTATAAAAATCAAGCAATATTCAAAACTAAATTTGAAGACAATATCAAATTCATTGCACCATGTGCCAACAAAAATGGATTCCTTTTCTCACAGAAAAGTATGTGGGGAGGACTCTAGATGGCACTATAATCTGGAAATCAGAGCTGGAGTTAGTAGAAAATTCTGCCTCTTAGAAGAGACCACAAAAGGCGAATGTACAGAGCAACTAGTCACACAAGAAACACTCATGTAATCACCACCTGGTCAAGAAATAATACAATGCCAGCATTCCAGAAGCCACACCATCCTAATGCACCTTACCAATTACTAGTCCTTCTCTCCCCACAAAAGTAGATACAAACCTGACTTTTAGTACTATTCTTCAGCTCTACCAATGTCTGAATATTACCGAAATGGAATCGTATTTTCCGCGTCTGATTCTTCCACTCAACCATGTATTTGTGAGATCATCTGTTTCTGCATGTATCTGTAGTTTGTTTGTTTAAAGTGCTGTAGAATATTATACGAAAATACTACAAATATGCAGCCATTCTACTGTTAGTGAATATTTGGGTTGTTTACATTTAAGGGCTATTATAACTAGTTTGCTGAGGAGCTCTTGGGAATGGCATTTGGTGCACATAGGGATGCAATTGAGGTCGGTTTAGATCAAGGGTGCAACTGCTGGGTCATAGGGCATGCAAATATTCTGATTAGTAGAAATTGCCTACCGATTTTTCAGATTACACCAATTTACTCTTAGTTGTTCCTCTTCCTCACCAACTCTTGGTATTACTAATCTTTTTAATTTAAGCCGTTTTGGTCAATATGTTATTTTTTTCCCCTGATGACTAATGAGGTTGACCATCTTTTCATACGATTATTGGACATCTGTGTATCGTTTTTTTTCTGAAGTACATATTAAAGTTTTTTTTTCTCCTGTCAGGATATCTATCTATTTCTTAATAAATCATAGCAGTGTTTTATCTATTCTGGATACAATTCTTTTGTTGGATAAACCTATTACAAACTTCTTCTTCCAATCTGTGGCTTGCCTTTCACTTTTTTAATGTAGTCCAGTCTATCAGTCTTTTCTTTTATGGTACTTTTTTGCATATTGAGTATAAAAATATCACTTTCTTTAAGATCATAGAGAAGTTTCTTAATATTATCTTCTAAAATCTTTATTGTTTTATCTTTTACATTAATATTTATAATTCACCTACAATATAATGTGGCAGAGGAGCCTCTTTAAGAAATAACAGTTCCAGGCTTAATTTCTCTAGGTTTGTCTTCACTTAGATCTTGACCATGGAATTCTTCATTAAATGTTGGCACTGTGATCCCTACAAAAAGAAAAATTTAACATATATTTTATCCATTTTTACACTATCATTAGCAGCAGTGTGCATATGAATTGCTCAGTCCATCGTTACCAAATATGCCAGTCGTACATATTTTCAGAAATTAATTTTGACTTACCACTCAGTAGCTATATGACCTTGGATAAGCAACTCAAACTCTCTGAAGTTCAATTTCCTTGTCTGTAATGTAGGAGTCACACTATTTATGTCATAGGATTTATATCAAGGATCTTATATCATGGGAAAACAACATGGAACATGTATAAAATAATCGGAAGATAAAATACAAGGCTGCTAGTATGCCTTCAATAAGGGACAGGTACTGTTTTTTATAAGGCATTTTGATGGTGAGGATAACAGTGTGTCTGGTGCCTCTGTCTACCACACTGCCTGATCTTCTTATTTAAAGGGGATTTTAGGTTAATCTTCAACTTTTGTTTTAAATGAATCAACACAGGCTCCAAGTTCTGATGGCTTCCAATTTTGGATATTCCCAAACTATGCTTTTAATAATTTATTCTATACTTTTTCCCAAAATTTATGTGAGAATCAGTGGAAAATTACTTTCAGTCAAACTCTTCACAATTAAAAAGTGAAATTTATTATCTTTACTCTTCTATTCCTGTCATTTTTATGATTCTTTACAATTTCATTAACATTAGCTACAATACTTCAGCAATTTCATTTGTAAGTACTCTTCCTGGTGATGTAGTTAATCTTTTCTTAAAAAAGATATTTTTACTGATGAATCTTCACAAACATTCAGCCTATGCATGGTAAAAACCAATGGCTCACAATATCACCATGTGGTTGTGTATTCATCACCACGATCATTTTTTGGACATTTGTATCACTCCAGAAAAATAAATAAATGAAAAAATAAAAAATTCATGCATCCTATACCCCTTACCCTTCCCTCTCCTTGACTGCTAGTATTTCCATCTACTCAATTATTTTATCCCTTATCCTCCATATTATTTATTTATTTTTTATCCATTTTTTTTTATCTATCCATAACCTAGATAAAAAGAGCATCAGACACAAATTTTCACAATCACACAGTCACATTGTAAAAGCTATATCATTTTACAATCATCTTCAAGAATCAAAGCTACTAGAACACAGCTCAACAGTTTCAGGAACTTCCCTCCAGCCATTCCAATATACCATCAACTAAAAAAGGATATATCTACATAATACATAATAATAAACTTCAGGATAACCTCTCACTTCTGTTTGAAATCTCTGAGTCACTGAAACTTTGTCTCATTTGTCTCTTCCCCCTTTTGGCCAAGAAGGCTTTCTCAATCCCATGGTGCTGGGTCCCATCTCATCCAACGAGTTCTGTTCCATTTTTCCAGGGAGTTTTACATCCCTGGGAGACATGTCTCACATATGGAGAGGCCAGTGAGTTCACGTGCTTGGTTGGCTTAGAGGGAGAGGCCACATCTGAGCAACAAATGAGATTCTTTGGGGGTAACTCTTAGGCATAATTATAAGTAAGTTTATCAGGAATTCTCCAAATGGGAAAGTTTAATATTTCCTCCTTTCTCCCCAGTCCTCCAAGAAGATTTTACAAATACTTCTTTATTCACTGCCCAAATTACTCTGGGATATATTAGGGCATCACACTAACCTGGACAAAGCAACAAGATCTCACACCTTATTCAAGATTCCACGTATTTACACTATTCGAGTAAACTGACCATACAAGTTAAATTAGATAATGTGCTACCCAAAGTGCAAATTTTACACCAAATAAACATCTCCTCCTTTGGACTCACACAGAAGTTGAAGTTTTAAAATATGGATGATATCATCCTTTTCCCTGTATTCTGATCTGATGTAGTTCATCTGAACAAAATAAGCTGAAACTCATCGAATAGCAATTTGGTCTCTTACAACCTTCTTACTAATGTTGGACTTCAGTTCACCACATTGCAAAGGTTGGCAAAGCATGCCAATCATCTGTTAATTTTCCCTAGCAGGAACCATTTAAATAATCAAATTATATTTTAACAACAAAATTTACCAACACAGAAGAAATATTATTTTACTCTTGAGGACTTATAGGAAGTGGGAAGTTGGGTTTAGAATCTTTGGTTTTGAATAACAGCCTAATGATCAGCTTATCCAGGATTTCTGAGAAAATGAAGGTAGTTTATGAGTAATAGATTCACACATAGGGAATAGTGTAACACTAATACTCACATAGGGAATAGAATAACTCTCATCCTAAGCTATCTAAGTGACATCCTGGTTGTAAAAATCTGTTTCATGTCTTTGCTAAATATGAAACAGTTTCTTATAGCTGGATCATGATTAACTGTATTGATAAAGCTGAGTTTCTGATTTTGCTACTTTGAGGACTAGGACCTGTTGGAAATGAGTTTACCAAGGAATAGTGTAGTAAAAAGGGCTTCTACAATCATATTCTTTTGTTAGTCTCAAGCACATTAGAGCAGCTAGAAGTACAAACCTTAAACTGCGGAATTGTAACCCATGTCAAACTCTGAACTATGTTCTACAAACGAATTGTGGTGCTATGTTTTGAAATTTATTGCTTTTATGCATATATGTTATTTTTCACAAAAAATTTTAAAAAGTTGATTGTGATGATAAAAAAATATTTGTGCCTTCTAGCCTCCTATATTGTGGAGCATCTAGAAGGAAAAATCTGAGAGGATTATATAGTAGCCCATGACAAACTCTGAGATTCGTCCTGTAAGTACCTGTTGAAGAGTGCTTTGAAAACTGTTGCTTTTTTATTTCTTTCTTTGTATATATGTTATATTATACAATAAAAAAGTTATATAAAAAAAGAAACAAAAACAAAAGCAACAACCACAAAAAAGGGCTTCCGTTATCTTGCTAGTCAACTTACTCCAAAATATTATGTTAATGCAAAAGAAAATGGTACTAATAAGAAACAAATACCATACAGGAATAAATGAGCAACAGAAAAGAGGAAGAAGATGTGCCTTACTCATCTTTCATCTTGTAAGAATTGTAGATCAACTTACGAGTTTTTACTGAGAACCTGAAATGTTTGAAAAATTAGTTTAAAATATAAGCAACATACCTTAGGATCTTAGAATCTACTTGGAGCACACAAGGATGGTAAAGTAGAGCAATAACCATTATTTGTTTTGTGGTATGTAGAATTTTAAAATATTAAAGTGAATGTGGGTGAGAATCATTGCAGAAGTTTCAGTTGAAAGTCTTCAGGTAGGTTTGAAGTATTTTGAGGATTTTGAATTGAGATGCAAAAATGCCATGATAAAATCTTTTGAGGAAGAAGATTTCATTTGTTACAGAGCATTTGATTAGTCTCATCCAAACTGACATTGAGACTTCATAGTTGAATTGAAACTGGGGACGTGCAGTCTGTGAGAGTGTTCTCGGAACAAATGTGTAATCTATAACAACTCATTTAAAGAATAATGATTCAACAAGACCTTAAATATAATATCCATGGGTATTTTCCCTTTAACTGATAGGACTATATGGTTATGGGGCTGAGAGGAGAAAATTGCATACATGCTGACATTTTAGGCTTTGTTCAAGGTGGAAGAAGAATTGATGCATCCTATTTCAGCAGCAACATTGTTGGTCCATGGAAACTTGGAGAACCACACCAGTGTATGGTCCACAGCTGCTATTTATGATATTAGGAGCAAATCAAAAGAAAAAATGGGTGCAGGCAAGATGATAGATGTCTGGTATCACTAGATTTCACATATCATTTAAATCTTTAGGTCATATTAAGGTGTTTTAAGAAGATAGTTTGACTGTAAATGCATTATAATAGCTGTATTAATTAGAGAAAATATTTGTCTTGCCATTTCAACTGACAACACTGCAAATCCCAATGGCTTGATGGAATAGAAACTTTAAAAAATTTTTGTGAATTGTGTTTTACTAACCTTGATACCAAAACTTAACAATGACATTAAAAGGCAGGAAAACTATGCCATTTTCTTTTAGAAACATAAAGGCGAAAATCCAAAATAAAATATTAGCATACTAAAGCCAGTAATACATAAAAAGCATAATTGATTATATCCAATTGATGTTATTCAAGAAATACAAGCTCAGTTTAACATTAAATATCAATCAATGCAATTCACAACATTGACAGAAGATTAAAAAAAGATATCTCAATATATGTGAAAAAGTTTGATCAAATTCAAAACACATTTTTAATAAAAACTTAACAAATTATAAACAGAAATGAACTTCCTTAGTCTGATAAAGTGACGTTAGATATCCTGCTTAATGATCAAATATTGAAAGCCTTACCCTAGATTGATGCCTGCTATCACCATACTTTCAACAGTGCATTAGAGTTCTATACCATAAAGCAAAAGCAGTCAATCAACCAATCAAAATAAAATGAAAATTTTATGGAATGAAAAAGAATTAATAGTATTGTTCTAATATATACATAATATCACAATGTAGGCGTGTGCTAAAAATTAAAAAAATATCCAAATAGAAAATTTTAAATTAATAAATGAATAAGTTTTCTGGATACAGACTCAACATACAAAAATCAATTTTATTTATATATGTCAGCCCCAAAGAGCATGAAATTTAAAGGATAATACCATTTGCAATGAAGTTGGAAAAAAGAAACATATAGGAATGAATCTCAAATGGACAAGACTTCTACTCACATATTTGTAAAATGCTATTGAGGGAAATTAAAGAAAGTCTAAATAAAAAGAGGAATATACCAAGTTCATGGATTGGAAATCTCAATAATTTTAAGAAGTTAGTTCTCTCCAAATTGCTCTGTAGAGTCAATCTTAGCAGATTTCTTTTTGGAAATTGACCAGATGGTAAAATTTATATGAAAATACAAGGGTCAAAAATTAGCCAAGACAATTTTGAAAATGGAAAACATATCTACACTTATTCTCACAAATATCAAAAACATTATATAACTGCAACAATTAAAACACATAGTATGGCGTAAGGATAGAAAAATAAATCAAAGAAACAATAAAAGTCCTGAGACAGAGCCATATTTGGTTTATACTTGACTTATAATAGAGAAGACATTGCAATGAAATGGACAAAGGATTGTGTGTGTGTTTTCAATAGAATGTGTAGAGTAAATTAATAGCCAATAGGAAAAATGTATTATTGTTTCTACTTCATAAAATACTAAAAATCATTTCAATGTTTATTGATCTAAATATAAGGGGTAAAATATTAAAATTTTTAGAGGAAACCATAGGAGAATATCTTTATGAAAGGTAAAGAATTTTTAAATAGACCACAAGCATGCATATGCATAAAATAATAATCTTCAAAGAAAAGATTGATAAACTTTAAATTAAAATCAAGTAATTCTCTTCCTTAAAAGTTACCATTGAATAGTTCAATTTCAAGTAATGGCAAAGTAGTTTATATGAAATCAACTCTCCTAGACCTAATAATTATAAACTCTGGAATAATATAAAAGACAACCATATGAAGGCACTGGAAAGTGACAAAAAGCAGGCAGAAACTTTCAAGTAAAAAAGGAACTGTACTGTATGAGATTCATCGTATGTGTTTTGTTTTTGCTTGAGGGCACTGGCCTGTAGGGTTGCATAGGACAGGTAAAAGTCAAGCAGAAAGGCACATTGATACTGGCTTTGGTTCAGAGGATAAAATTTGGGACTCCCAGAGTGGCTGAAAAGCAATAGGGAGAAGTTCTGAAGTGGTGCAATAATAACTCTAGGTAGTCTGCGGTAAGGTTGCCTATTTTTAGTTCATAAGTTAATCATTAAAAAGCAATGTATATTTTCCCCATGAATAGGATGTGCTTAAATTGATAAAATGAATCAAAATCAACTCACAGAAAAGTTAAAAATGTAGTTTACTGTAAGATATGCATCATCACATAGAGCAATAGCAAACAATCCAATTTAAAATTTAAATAAATGTAAATGATTTTGAAACTAACAATATATGTAAAGCTAAAGTGAGTGTCTTGGATAATTTATATACTGCATTGATATTTTACATACGACATTCATTCTTTTTTTTTTTTTTACGACATTCGTTCTTAAGACAGAAAAATCTATTTTTACATGTAATGACATGGTTCTTACATCCAGGTATCAGATTAGGAGGAGACTCGAACAGTTTCCTTGTTAAGGTGGACTTATTGAGGGGTGACAATTTTATTTGTAGTGTATGTTATGTAAGAAACATATGTAAGCATTTGACCTGAGAAAAATGAAACCCCTTAACCTAACTTATGCTCTCTGTTCTGTTTCTGGAGTGGAAAGCCTTTACAAATCCCTCTCAGTTCTTTAGAGGGAAGACCACTTGTTTTAAGAGATGTGATAAAAAGAAGAAAAGAATAAATGATCCTTATGAAAACTTGACTTGGTTCCTGTGTAAAATTGTGATTTAGGACAAAACCCTAAGGCTATTGCAGTGAATTGGGTCATTAAAAGAAGAGACCTATCACAAAACCCAGGATATGATGTAGTTTGCTCAACATTTTATTTTTTATAATATGGTGAATTACAATCTTCTAATCCATTCAAAATATACATGATTTAAATCTGGGCTACTGACAAATATAAAGGAGTAACTTTATTTAGACATTTCTTGGTGGTAACCAAGAACATCCTATCTATGCTTATCTAGAATCCAGCAACTTGGCATACAAATGGTTTTATTGTTACTTTGTTGTATTTACTTCCATCTGCAGCATTTGAAGTATAATAAAAATAACGTAAAGGGTCCTGGTCAAATTAAATAGTGGGCTAAGCCCAGATATCATAGTAACTAGTAGCAGATAAAAATTCTGGACATTAGATTTCTTACTATCTAATTGTTCCTGAGGTTAGGAAATAAAGAAATGCTTTTACTTTAGAAAACTCATTCAAGTCACACCCTTTTCTTACGTTCAAAATTGAGAATAGATTACATTAACATTTAACCAGCTTTTTCTTGCCTTTGGAGAAAAAACCCTTGTTCTTGACATGATTTTTCATAAGAAAAATCCTATATCAAAAGCCTGTTCATTAAGATACATTTAATATGATGGAATCATATTCTCTTTATAGTTGTATCAAGTGAAACATATTTCTTTCTCAAGGTGGATTAGACAAGAATAGAATGTTGGTATCAAAAACTACTAGCTCTCACTTTTGGAAAGTATATGGCTTATAGGGTTGTAAAAGGTGGCGGTACTACGGTAAAGAGAGCCTCCAACTGATGCCTGAAATCCTGACAGCTATTCCTCTGATCCATAGTAATAGTGTAAGCTGCCCTTCACCAGCATTTGTACAAAGCAGGGAATTCTGGTTTTACTTCATTAATAGTATGTGTATGAGGAAATTCAACACTACAGATGGCTATAGGGCTCCATATCTATGGCTTCTTTGCATCACAAAACTGGTAGAAACATATTCACTGCTTCCAGGTTGTAACCTGTGTATCTTCTCATGGTTCCATTTCTGTAAAAAAATCTGTAATTATGACGCAGGCTGTATTTTCTTTAAGCAATGAACTTTAAAAGACTTGAGCTCTGTTCAGCAAGCCAACGACACTGCCATTGTGTCCCATTAATTTTTAGTATGGCTTTAGAGCGCAGCTGAATTATTAGACTTTCATTGTCTACTCAATCAATACATGTACATCTTCACTGTTTGAAAGGTGATAGAGCTGTTAAAAGAATTTCATGAACCTGAAGATAATTTCTTGTGAAGTTGAATGCGGGTGTACTGTCATATAAAAAATTACCAAGAATCTTCACCCTTGCCACCTAGATATAGCATTGGGCTATCATATTACAGCATTGAAATCCATCACTTTACTTAAAAAATACGTTTATAAAAAAAGCAATATATAAAAGAAGGTCAAGATGTTGATTCATTCAAATAAATTCTCATGTTAAAATTAATGTAAAATAATAGAAATAAAATGTAGAAAATGAAAGTGGGTGAGGGGCAAAATACAATAAAAAATTTTAAGGATTTATAACAAAAGGCAGGAAAGGAGAAAAAACTGCACAACTTCTCTCTCAAAATGCACTCTACTTCAGAGACCAAATATATTTAAGGAATGAGAAAGTGTCAAAATCACTTTTAATTTATTCCAAATTTTGTAAAAGTAAGTTGTAGAATGAGGACAGTTCTTTGAAACACAAAAAGAGTTCTGTCTTTTTAAAGGTATGTTTTTGGAGAAAATGAAACACACAAAAAATTATGTTCTTATATGAAAAATAGGAAATGTATTATTTCTTGTCCAAGTCCATAGGTATGTGTATGTTCTACTCTTTTTTAACTCTTTGAATTTGTTTTAAGATAGGCAAACTTTTGGTCTTAATATAAAAGTTAATACTAGGGATTAAAGATTGTAAATATAATTCAGATTTCTAATGACAGTTTCAATAATATAACATTTTTTAAACATTGGGAAAAAACAATATAGGAAATGTGTATCTTATGATGGAGTAGAGTCATACTTCAGGTCTGAGAATTCATCTCATCCTGATTGCTTGATAGGGAGGTTCTGTTTAGTTGCTTGTATAATAAATATTCCATCTTTAATTATTCTTGACACAAAGAGCAATGGTTTATAAACAGATCTGAATAATAGCAACAGAATAATAATCTACACTAAGTGGATTCTCTTCACCTTTTTATTGTAATTAGAACTGATTTTCTTAATATAGAGAGACTTACATTTCTGATATAATTTTCTTGATCAAAAAAAGAGAAGATTATTTTGATTCTACGAGAGTAACTATGCTAAAATAAATATATTTAACAGTAAATTTCAGAAGCATCCTGTGCCAGTTTGAAGCTATTCTGTACCCCAGAAAAGCCAGGTCCTTTAATCCTCTTTCAATATTGCTGGGTGGGATCTTTCTGTATCCATGGAGATGTGACCCATTCGATTGTCCGTAGTAACTTTTGATTATATGATTTCCATGGAGATATGTCTCTACCCATTCAAGGTGGGGTTGCTTATTGGAGTCCTTTAAGAGAGAACCATTTTGGAAAAAACTTGAGAGCCACCAGAGCGAACAGAGCCCACACTGCCAGAAACCAATGGAGATGAGAAAGATAATACCGCCAGGGAAGCCCTTGAAGAATCCTGGAGAAAAAGCTGGCAGACATTGCCATCCATCTTTCCAGCTGAGAGTGAAACTCCAAAATCACAGGGCTTCTTGAGCCAAGGTATCTTTCCCTGGGTGCTTTAATTTGGATATCTTTATAGTCTCATCTTTTCTGGACATTTTCACATCCTTAGAATTGTAAACTTGAAACTTAATAAATTCCCCTTTTTAAAAGCCATTCTGTTTCTGATATATTGCATTCAGGAAGCTTTTACAAACTGAAACACATCCCTAGGGAGGTCAAGAAAAAACAAGCATTCCTGCTATTGCCAATGACATTCAATACTGTATTGTGAGTTTTAGCTAAGCAAGATATAAGAACTATAAGGATTGAACAACACAATTCAAAATTGTCATTATCTATGGACAATATTATTTCCTACAAAGAAAATCCAAGACAGTCCACAGGCAAGCTCTTTGAATAAAGGACTAAGCAAATTTGTTGGATATGCCAGTCACTTATACAGTCAGTCGCATTCCCAAACACCAGCAAGAAAAAGTTAGTGCAAGAAAACCTCAAACACAGGAATAAATATTTAAAAGATGTATTTATATTATTTTTAAGGAAAGTTATAAAATGTGATTAAAGGATGAAATAGAAGACATGAAAAAGTAGAGAGGAATAGCGCTGATAAACAATTAAAATCATAAAGATGTTGAATCTTCCCATGTTATTCTATGAAATACTATAAACAGACTTGCCTTAAAATTTCAAAGTCCTCAGAACTTAATAATCTACCCTCAAATTCAAATGGTGAGGTAAAGGGCTAGGAATGATCAACATAAATTTGAGGAAAAATAAGGTTGAGAAACATATCTCTCAGAAACCATGGTTTATTGTGATCTATAGCAAGTGTTGGCAAATAATCGCCTATGGCTAAATCTGACTTGCTATCTCCTTTGGAAATAAAATAATGTACATTTATTTACAAATTGTCTATGGGTGCTTTCATGTTTCAACAAACATATTTGAGTACTTGCAATAGATACTGTATGACTTGAAAAGACTCAAATATTGACTATCTAGCTCTTTACAGGAAGAGTTTGCTGATCTTTGATTTATAATAAATAAAAGGGTTTAATACTGGGAGAGTAAAAGATACATGGATCAGTGGAACAGAACAGAGAGCTAAGAAACCTGGAGACTATGTTTATGACATAGGAGGCACTGATGTGGAAAAAGGATGGAATTTTTGATGAAGGGCTCTGGAAAAACTGACTACTAATTAGAAAATAAAAGTTTAAGAAAAATAAAATTATATTATTATGTTATGCACACTCCAAAATTATTCTTGAGGTTAAGACCTGAATGTGAAAAAAAACTTTAAATTTTAAGTAAAATATAGGAAAATATATTTAAGAAAGCAAGGTGGGAAAGATTTCTTAACATTTTATGGGTCATTACACAAGCTATAAAAGAAAAGTATGATAAATTAGACTAATTAGAATTTTCAAAAATCTCCTGTGTATGAAGACATCATATATAACAAAATGTCCAGCAGCACCCTGGGAATAAGAGATGAACATAATTGATTAATGTAAAGAATATATATAGAGTTCATACACACCTGGAAGAAAGATGAGGAACCCAATAGAAAAAAAAATTCAAGATATGAACAAGATTCTCAGAAGAAGAAACCCAACTTCTCCCCAAATATGTGAAATGGTAATTACGCTCATTGGTAAGTAGGGAAATGCAAATACAAACTACAATGAAATAGAATTTAATTCATATCAGAATTATGGCAATTTTAATTATTTTAAAACTGACACCTTATGAAAAGTCACTAGCCAACAATTTGTACAACTATTTAGAGCTAATTTTAATTGAGAGCAAACAAGACAGCCTAATGGAATTGGTAAAACACTGAGTTAGAATTATCACCATAAGGCTGATACTTAGGTGTACCTCTTTGGTGATCAACTGAAGACTAGACTCTTATAGTTTTCTAATTGGCTAAGACAAAAAATTTGTTATACCCTGGATGACCACTATTTTGAAATCATAGAAAGATGACTGTTTTAACACTAGGTAGACAAGATTCATATTATGTGTTCTCTGCATCACATGCAGCACATAACAAACCAACCAATGCTGTATGTAACACACAAACCTGTGAAACACAGATCCATCCAAAAGTGACACTAGATTTTCCATATTTCTAGTGTCACTGTCATTGTCATCATCATCATCATCACCCATCATTCCTACCATTGCCAAAACAATAAGCATGTTGCTTACAGGTAGGTGGGATTTTATTTTGGAAGTTTAATCTGCAAAGCCTAAAATGTTGCTACAGGGTGTATTTTAGTTTTTCATTAATTGGTAGCTTTCCATAACTTACATGTTTATTTCTGGACACAGTCAAGAAACATTCTCTTGTTGCTTTCTTTCTCTTAAGCTATATATATTTTTATTTTAGTACAAAAGAGGTAGGTTTACAGAAGAATCATGGATAAAATATAGAGCTTCCATACAACACCCTATTGTTAACACTTGGCATCAGTTTCGTAGGTTTGTCACTATTTATGAAAGAACATTTTTGTAATTATTAAATATAGTTCATCATTTACAAGAGGGTTCACTGTGTTGTACCATTCTATTTTTTTTCTAATTTAAATTCTAGTAACATATACAACCTGAAATTTTCCCTTTTAACCACATTAAATATGTAATTTAGTGTTGTTAATTACATTCTCAATGCTGTGGTACTGTTTTAGTTTGCTAGCTACCAGAATGCAATATACCAGAAATGGAATGGCTTTTAAAAAGGGGAATTTAATGAGTTGCTAGTTTGCAGTTCTAAGGCTGAGAAAATGTCCTAATTAAAACAAGTCTGTAGAAATGTCCAATTAAGGCATCCAGGGAAAGATACCTTGGTTCAAGAAGGCCAACGAAGTTCAGGGTTTCTTTCTCAAGTTGAGAAGGCACATGGTGAACACAGTCACACTTTCTCCCTCGACTGGAGGGCACATGGTGAGCACATGGTGAGCACAGCATCATCTGTTAGCTTTCTCTCCTGGCTTCTGGTTTCATGAAGCTCCCCGGGAGGTGTTTTCCTTCTTCATCTCCAAAGCGCTGGCTGATGGACTCTCTGCTTTGTGGTGCTGCAGCATTCTCTGCTCTCTCTGAATCTCCCATTCTCCAAAATGTTTCCTCCTTTATAGGACTCCAGAAACTTATCAAGACCCACCCAAATGGGTGGAGACATGTCGCCACCTAATCCAGTTTAACAACCACTCATTCAATCAGATTAAATCACATCTCCAGGGAGATGATCTGATTACAGTTTCAAACATACAGTATTGAATAAGGATTATTGTGTCTTTATGAAATGGGATTTAGATTAAAACATGGTTTTCTAGGGGACATGCATCCTTTCAAACCAGCACAGGTACTATCATCACCATCCGTTACTAAAATGTAACAATAAAACCCAAATAGAAACTCTACAATTTAACCATTAACTTCTTGTTCCCTGTCCCCACCCATCCCCTGGTAAACTATATTCTAGATTCTGACTCTGAGTTTGTTAACTCTAATTGTTTCATATCAGTGAGGTTATACAACATTTTTTGGTTTATTTTACTCAAACTGATTTCTTTAAGTTTCATCCATGTTGTCGTATGTATAGAACGTAAATCCTTTTCACATACAGTAATATTCCATTGTATGTATCCACCACATTTTGCTTATCCATTCATTGGTTCATGTACCCTTGAATTGCTTCCATCTTTTGGCAATTGTGAATAATGCTCCTATGAATATTGGTGTGCAAATATCTGTTGAGTTCCTGTTTTCAAATCTTTGAGGTATATACCTAGAAGACAAATCACCGGGTCATATAGAAATTCTGTACTTTACTCTCTGAGGAACCACCAAACTGTCTACACAGCAATATTACCGTTTTACAATCCCACCAACAATGAATGAGTATTCCTTTTTCTCCACATTCTCTCCAGCATTTGTAATTTTGTTATTTTTTTAAAGAATAGCCATTCTGCGTATGTGAAATGATATCTCTTCATGGTTTTGATATGCATTGTCACGATACCTGTGCAATTCACATGAGCATTTTTCATATGATTTTTGGCCATTCTTCTTTGGAGAAATGTCTATTTAAGTCTTCTGACTATTTTTAAAATGGGTTGTCTGCCTTTTTATTGTTGAATTGCACATTTTCTTTAAATATTCTGGATATTAACCCTTTATCAGACATAGTGGTTTCCAATTTTTTTCTCCCAGTATGTAAGCTGCCTTTTCACTTTCTTGACAAATTCTTTTGAAGTATATTTAATTTTGAAGAGGTCCCATTTATCTATTTTTTTTTCATTTGTTGCTTGTGTTGTGGGTGTAAAGTCTAAGAAACCATTGCCTAACACAAGGTTCTGAAGATTCATTCCTGTTTTCTTCTAGGATTTTTATAGTTCTGGTTCCTAGATTTAGGTCTGTGGTCCATTTTGAGTTAATATTTGTGTAGTGTGTGAGCTAAGTGTTCACCTTCATCCTTTTGCACATGGGCATCCTGTTTTTCCAGCACCCTCTATTGACAGGACTATTCTTTCTCCTTTGAATGAACTTGACACACTTGTCAAAAATTAATTGAAAATTGATGTGAGGGTTTCTTTCTGGACTCTCAATTTGATTCTATCGGTAAATATGTCTGTGGCTAGTAACATGCCATTTTGATTAATATGTCTTCCATAATAGGTTTTAAGATCTGAAGTATGAGTCCTTTAACTTCTTTTTTCTTTTTCAATATGTGTTTGCCTATTTGGGGTGCCTTAACCTTCTATATAAATTTTATGATTGACTTTTCCATTTCTACAAAGAAGGTTGTTGGAATTTTCATTGAAATTGAATTGAATCTGTAAATCATTTTGGGTAGAATGTGACACCTTAACAATATTTACTATTCCAATCCATGAACATGGAATATATTTCCAATTATTAATTCTTCTTTATTTTTAGCAATGTCTTGTAGTTTTCTGTCTACCAGTCCTTTACAACTTGATTAGATTTATTGCTACATTATTCTTTTGACTGCTATTGTAAGGAGTTTTTCTTGATTTCTTCTTCAGATTTTTTTATTATTGGTGTATAGAAACACTGTTGATTTTTGTGAGTTGAGCTTGTTCCCCACCACTTTGTTTAATTCATTTATTAGTTTTGTCATAGGTTTTTCAGCATTTTTAATCTATGTAGGATCATGAGTATTAGCTCTTCTTCTCCAATCTGGATGCCTTTTATTTCTTTCTTTTGCCTAACTCTAGCTAGAACTTTCAGTACAGTGATGACAGTGGACACTTGTCTTGTTCCTGATCTTAAAAGGAAAAATTTCAGTCTTTCACTGTTGAGTATTATGTTAGCTGTGAGTTTTTTCAGATGCCCTTTATCATATTGAGGAAGTTTCCTTCCATTCCTAGTTTTCTAAGTTTTTTTTTTTTTTTTTCAGAAAGGGGTGCTGGATCTTTCACATGCTTTTTCTGCATCAATTGAGACGATCATTTGTTTTTTTTCTCTTTGTTCCACCATGTTTTGTACTACATTTACTGATTTTCTTATGTTGAACCCCCTGTATACCTGGGATGAATCCCATTTGGTCATAAGTACAATTATTCTGATGTGTTATTGAATTTGGTTTGTTAGTATATTGTTGAGAATTTTTGCATTCTTATTCATGAGGAATATCTCTCTGTAGTTTTCTTTTCTTGTATCATGTTTATGTGGCTTTAGTATGAGGGTGATGTTGGCATGATTGAATTAGTTAGGGAGTTTTCCCTTCTCTTCAGTTGTTTGGAAGACTTTGAGCATCCTAGGTGATAATTCTTGAATGTTTGGTGAAATTCAGCAGCCATCTGGTTCTACAGTTTTCTTTGTTGAGATTTTTTTTTTTTATTACGGATTCAATCTCTTTACTAGTCATTGATTTGCTGAGATCTCCTATTTCTTCTTGAGTCCATTTAGGTGGTTTGTGTGTTTCTACGAATTTGTCCAGTTCATCTTGGCTTTCCAGTTTGTTGGCATACAGCTGTTCAGAGTATCTTCTTATAGTCCTTTTATTTCTTTGTTGTCAGCAGTAACACCTCCCCTTTCAATTGTGATTTTAGTTATTTGCATCTCTCTCTTTTTCCTTTGTCAGTCTAGCTAAATTTGTCAATTTTCTTGATCTTTTCAAAGAACCAAGTTTGATTTTGTTGATTGTTTCTATTGTTTTTTTTAAATTCTCTATCTCACTTATCTCCACTCTAATCTTTGTTATTTCCTTCCTTCTCCTCTTTTTAGATTTAGCTTGAACTTCTTTTCCTAGATCCTCTAGTTTTGAGGCAACAGTTCTCTTTTGAGGTCTTTCTTTTTTCCTATGTAAACACTTAGAGTTATAAATTTGCCTTTGAGCACTGCCTTTGCCTCCTCCCATAAGTTTTGATGTATTGAATTTTCATTTTTATTTGCCTCAAGATATTTCCTAATTTTTCTTGTGATTTCTTTTTTGATCTATAGTTTGTGTAAGAGTACATGGTTTAATTACCACATATTTGCTAATTTTCCATTTCTTCCTCTATTTTTGATTTCTAACTTCATTTCATTGTAGTCAGAAAAATACATTATATGATTTCAATATTTTTGAATTTATTAAGGCTGGTTTTGCAACATTCCACTTGTGACATACCATCATACTCTATCCTGGAGTATGGTCCATATGTACTAGAGAGTAATGTATATTCAACTGCTGTTGGGTGATGTATTTTAAATATATTTGTCAGGTCTAGTTGGTTTAAAGTATAATTCAAGTCTTCTATTTCCTTATTGATCTTCTATCCAGATATCCTATCTGATATTGAAAGAATTATTGACATCTCCTGCTATGAATGCAGAACCATCTATTTCCCCCTTCCAAATCTGTCATTATTTGCTTAATACACTTTGGGGTTCTACCAATAGGTGCATATATAATTAAAATTATTATGTCTTTTTTGATGAGTTTATCTCTTTTTCAGTACATAGTGACCCACTTAGTCCCTTATAACAGTTTTTGACTATTCTATCTGATGTTAGTATAGCTACCCCAGATTTCTTTTGTTTGCTCCTTGCATGGAATATATTTTTCCATCCTTCATTTTCCACCTACATATGTCTTTGAATTTAAGGTGAATCTCCTGTAAGGAGCGTATTGTTGGTTCATGCTTTTAAATCCTTTCTTCCAATCTCTGCCTTTGATTGGGGAGTTAAATCCATTTATACTTAAAGTAACTGCTATAATACAGGACTTTCTTTTGGTATTTTGCTATTCTGTTTGTAAGTCTTATATCTTTTTTGAACCTCAATTCTTCTGTTAATGCCTAATGCCATATTTATTTGATTTTTGTATTGTACCATTTTGAAACTCTTTTCTTTTCTTTTTGAATATATTTTCATGTATTTTCTTGGTGGTGACCATGGAGTTAAAATTTAATATCCCAAATTTATATAGTAAAATTCTATTTGATGTAAATTTATCTTCAATTGCATACATACACTCTTCTTATACTACTCTGTCTCTCACCTTTTTTTGTACTTGTTGCAAACTATACCTCTTACATTGTAAGTCCAAAGCCATAAATTTATCAAACTTTTTAAGCACTTTATATTTTAACACCTGTATAAAGCATGAAAAGGAATTGCATAACCAATAATGCAATAGAACTGTACTGGCATTTATAATTATCCATATGGCTACCTTTACTGGAGGTCTTTATTTCCTTATGCTGTTTTGATCCACTGTCTAGTGTCCTTTCCCTGAAGTCTGAAGAACATTTTTTTAGCATTGTTTGTAGGGCAGGTCTAGTGGTGAAAAATTCCTTCAGATTTTGTTTATCTGGGAATGTCTTAATCTCACTCACACTTTTCAATGACAGCCTTGCCAGCTATACAAATTCTTGGTTGACAATTGTTTTCTTTTAGCATTTTAAATATTCTGTTCAATTGCCTTCTTGTCTCCATGGTTTCAGATGAGAAATCGCCATATCTTATTGGGATTCCCTTGTGCATAGCTTCCTGCTTTTCTCTTGCAGCTTTCAGAACTCTCTCCTTGTCCTTGGCATTGAATACTTTGATTACTATGTATCTGGTTGTGGTTATATTTGAATTTACTGTTCGAGCTTTATAGGATTTCCTAAATGTGCATATTCATGTCTTTTGTTAAATTTGGGAACTTTTCTGCCATTATATCCTTGAATATTCTTTTTCCTGCCTTCTCATTTTTTCTCCTTCTGGGACTCCCATTATGATGCATTGGTATGCTTGATGCATCCCTCAGCATCAGGCCCCTCAGTCTCTATTTGTTCTTTTTCACCCTAATATCTTTCTTCTCCTTTTTGAGTTCACTGATTCTTTCTTCTACCACTCCAACCTGCTGTTGAAACCACCTAGGGTATTTTTCATTTCAGTTATTGTGTTCTTTATCTCCAATATTTCTCCAGAAAGACCCCAATATTTTTCATTCATTGTTTTCCTGCATCTTTTAGTTCTTTCTCCATGTTTTCCTTTATCTCCTTGAGCATATTGAGGATCATTATTTAAAGTCTGTTCTGGTAAGTCCAAAATCTTATCTTCTTTGTAGATGGTTTCCGGATTTTTAACTTGTTTCTTTGGCCACCATTGCCTGTTTCTTTGTTTGTGTGCAATCTTTATTGCACACTGCATATTTAAATATTTTTAAAAGTTTACTCTGGGATTTCATCCCTGGACTGTCCCTTAAATTTGTATCTACCTTGTGATATGACAGGGATTTTTCTGAATGGTAGGAGCTAATCAAAGCAAGCAAACCAAGGCAAAAAGCACCTTTCATGAACTGCAAACTGTCTCTTCTTTTGCTCATGGCTCATTCAGAGATTAGCTCTCCAAACAACAAGTTCAACCCAAGGCAAATGGGAAATGTAGGGTCTTCTCTGTCTTATCTGAGCCCCTCAGTAAAGCCAGAGAATGGGAGTCTGTTTCTTCTCCTGGGCCTGTACTTGCTAGAGGCCCCAGGAACTCCCAGTTTATGGTCCACAGGAGTTTGAATAAATGTTCCCCCTATTGCCTTTGGAAGGATATCCTCTCCCTCTTGGGTACTCACTGGAATAATTTAATGCAAGTAGTACTATACCCCAGATGATTTCAACTTATTTGTTTCTCTCACTGTCCCAGCTATCTGTTAATGGCTTCTCTGCCCTCCTTTTTCAAGGCAAACTCTGGGAAGGCATCCCAGAGGGCACACAGGGGCCCCTCTTCTCCCTTTGAAAATATGCTAGGAACTCACAATGGCAGTGCAAGCTGGCTCCATCCTGTGTTGTGGAGGAGGTGAGGGAGTGACTATTAAAGGCACCAGGAACTTCTTCCAAGGCTTTTGTAGCTGATTTCTTTTTTTAAATTTTTTAATATTTTTTATTTATTAATTAAAAAAATTAACAGCAAGCAAACAAAAATATTAACATATTCCATTCTACATATATAATCAGTAATTCTTAATATCATCGCATAGTTGCATATTCACCATTTCTTAGAACATTTGCATCGATTTAGAAAAAGAAATAAAAAGACAACAGAAAAAGAAATAAAACGATAACAGAAAAAAAAGATTATACATACCATACCCCTTACCCCTTGCTTTCAGTTATCACTAGCATTTCAAACTAAATTTATTTTAACATTTGTTCCCCCTATTATTTATTTTTATTCCATATGTCCTACTCTTCTGTTGATATGGTATATAAAAGTAGCATCAGACACAAGGTTTTCACAATCACAAGAGTCACATCGTGACAGCTATATCATTGTTCAATCACCATCAAGAAACATGGCTACTGGAACACAGCTCTACATTTTCAGGCAGTTCCCTCCAGCCTCTCCACTACATCTTGAACAACAAGGTGATATATACTTAATGCGTAAGAATAACCTCCAGGATAACTTCTCGACTCTGTTTGGAATTTCTCAGCCATTGACACTTAGTCTCATTTCACTCTTCCCCCTTTTGGTTGAGAAGGTTCTCTCAATCCCTTGATGTTAATTCTCAGCTCATTCTAGGGTTTTTCTCAATCCCTTGATGCTGAGTCTCAGTGCAGATGATTTCTTAGCTCAGCACTTGCCCATTTATGCTGTCCTTTAACCATTTTCTGCAGTTTTAAGGGAGGTTACTGCCTTTAAGATTTCTCTGTGATTTGAAGTAGTTGATCTAGGGTAGAGATCTGGGATCAGATCACATATCCCTAGGGTTTGGAGGACTAGTTCTTTATAACCCTCCCTGGCTCTTGGAAGCTGTGCCAGGAGCCCAGGCTGCAGTCCCCACTGATGCCCATCACAAGGCTAGGGTAAGTGGGATGGTAGCTGCTACAGTGAGGATGAAACAGGTCTTTATCACAATTTATCAGACTCTTGTCTGTTCCTCTCTGGACACTGCACAGTATTCCCCTAGAGTCTGGAGTTTCAAAGTGGTTGATTCATATAGTGCCTATCAATTCAACAGCTGTTTTGGTGGAAGAACTGATTCCTGCAGCTTCCTACCCTGCCATCTTTCCCCATGTTTTTGTGTCTGACATCTACGAAGTCCTACAATCTTTGGGAAAGTCTCAGAAAGATGAGAAAAAATTAGAATTCAGCAAATTTTTGTTTACTGGGAAAGAATATAATTATGTAATTGAGCTGGAATGTTGAAGAAATGAGACATAACCTTTTTTTGTAACTATCCATATGAACACTCTCATTTTTTGTGTTCTATTAATGTAAATGAAGCCATATTTTCTAATATGAGAAAGCTTTCTTAAAAAATCTGAATGACATTATAAATTTTTTAGAAATATGAACTTTTAAATACTGATATTGAATCAACAGTTTGCAAATTGCAGGTGGTCTTCAAAACTTCATAGACTTACAAATGGGTTCCCTTTTGCAGGCTAATCCTAAAATTCTGGTTTTCCAGAGTTCCAGGAGAAAATAGAAGTGACAGTTCATTCAACCCATTCTTTCATTATTCTTCTCTGTTCCCTACCCACAACTCTCTCCCTAGTGATTTAAATTCCCATTAAAAAATAATATGCCTCAATATGTCACAGAATTCAGTGTAAGGTGATCTAATCAAAATTGTTTATTAAATAGAGTTCCATATATTAAAACTACATTTGCTATGGTTTGTAGTTCATTACTAAAACAATAACAAAATATAGTTATGAAGAAATTTAACCTATGAAATTATACCTGATATGGACTTGAGGATAGAATTATAGTAAACTGACTATTTAAAATATGAATAATGTAGTCACCATCATTTTTACTGACATTATCACTATCATTTGATTAAGTTGAATGGGTTGATTATGTCAATACAGTAGTGAGTACTTAAGTTGAAGTAGATTCAATCCACAAGTGAGGTATTTATAGTTTAAATATATTGAGTTGTTTAAATGAATTGAATATCAATTTTTAACCTATCCTTTTTGTAAAACAGAGATTCATCCTGAAATGCAAATCCTTACTTTATTAAAAAACTGTTGTCCAAAATTAATTTGACTTTTTTTTTTAACACAATAGCATTGACTTTTATTCATTTATGTTAGATCACTGAAATGATATCTGGTGCATTTAAAGGCTCACTAATGTAAATGGCTGAACAAATTTATTTCAAGTAATACTCAGTATTCCACATTCTAAAAGTCAGTTCCACACAGCTTCATAAGAAGTCCCACACTAAAATATTACTTAATTTATAAATTTTGACCCATTATTCCTCCCATGTTATGGCTATATCATCTGAGAAGTGAATAAAGTGAAGACAAATTTTAAACAGGGTTGCACCTGAAAAACTAAAAGAAAAAAGAAGTGAAAGAATATTGTAACTCATTTACCAGACCTTAATCCTGGTTGCATGAAGGACCCTGGAGACAGAGGAATGGGTTCTGTTGGGTAATTTTGTCCTCTATGCTGAAACTTGAGGGGTGGCTACACTCCCTTGCCTTTCATAGATAAACCTCAGCATGGTTCCAGTTATTATTTTTTTATTCCAGTCAAATCAGTAATACAATTTCCAAAGAAACTGACAATCTGTTATGTCAAAAGGATAAAAAGCTGTATTTCACAGTTGTACAGGATAAGGACTTTAGTTTTAAGAACTTAATTTGGTAAATGAAATAGTAAATTGCTGCAGGGATGGATCAATTTTAGATTATTTAGAATATCTGAAAACGTAAGTTTAGGAATTATTCTAAAATAATAACCAATCCTTAGAGTTCAGGTATCACATTTACTAGAGGAAGAGTTGAATAACTCATAAATTCAACTTAAAATTGTTTCATTATTAAGTCCTCTTTTAAAAATAGGCTACCTAAAGAATCTCCTTAATTGTTTTGGACAGGAAGAAAGCCATAATGTGGGGGAAAAAGTCATACAAGGGTGATAGTCAATAATATGCATTCTTTAGAACATTCCAGAACATCTCTTCCAGAACATTCAGAGAAAATACTATTATAACCCATAAAGTAGTAATTATTTGTATAGAAAGAATCTCAGCCATTTTAGAATCGCTATTTAGGCTACAAAATGTTTGCATTGCCTCAAATAGAGTAACTGAACTACCAGGATAAGTTTTAACCAGCTAATCCAAAACAAATTTGAGACCTCATTCTCAGCGTGCACTTCTTCTAATCATCAGATATTAATGGGATTATATGTATTGATATTAATTACTTTAGTTTCATACTCCTTTTTAAAGTATGATTCATCTTCTATAAGATACACTGTGCCTGTATTGTCTTATTTTTTTTCAGAGTTCTGATGTGAAGCATACTTGGAATATTTCTGAAATAGGGAGTTGCTTTGAAGAGCTTTGACTAATAAGATTGGTTCTGGAAAACATTAATTAACAAGTCATCAAAAGAAACAAAGATATATAAGGAGGAGGTAGGATTAGGAAGGAAAAACAAAGTACAAAGGGAATAAGATTAGGTGGAGTCACACACTTGTGGCATAAGGTAATATTTTGAAAAATGCAGAATTTCTCTTCCTAAAAATTGATTAGTCCTGGAAGAAGTAAGAGCAAAAAGACTCTCATACTCATAGGGAATATCTACTCTGATGATATATCCCCTGACTACAAACTTTTCTGTTCTGAAAATTTTGTTTGAGCCAATGCAGAAGGAAATAGAGACTGAGGAAATGGCTAATGGTTTTTTTAAGTTATCTTTAGATGTCCTTCAGATAATCTTTGTGATCAAAATAAGAAAATTTTAATTCCTCTGAATATACAATTCCATGACCTCATGTTTTCCAAATACAGAGAACAAGCAGTGACTCAACCTTGGGTAGATTAGACTAAGAGTGGCTAAAAGACCTAACCCTAGGCCTAACCCAAAAGCTCATCTCAGATGGCTCTATCTGTATGATGTCACGCCACCATATTTTCTGATTCTTTTTCATTCAATCAATTCATTCTGATAATGAATTGAATCACTTTATTATTAATTTATATTACACAAAGAATGTGATCATTGTAGAAAAATTAGAAAATCCAATATTTTAATTTCCTATCTGCTAAAAAAAATGTCATACAATGGGTTGGCTTAAACCATGGGAATTTATTGTCTCATGGTTTTGAGGCTAGAATTCCAAAATCCAGGCATCAGTAAAGAGAGTTTTCTCCCTTAAGACTGTGGCATTTTTGGACTGGCTGCTGGCCATCCTTTGTCCTTAGCTCTTCTGTCACATGACGATGAACATAACAATGTCTTCTCCTTTCTCCTCCAGATTCCTTTAACTTCCTGCTTCTTCACATGATTTCTTCTGTATCCAATTTCCTTTGCTTAAAAGGCTTACTCTCTTTCAGTTTGGATATACCTTAACTAATAACTTTTTCAAAGGTCTTATTTGCAAATGGATTCACACCCACAGAACCAAGGGCTGGACCTAAGTACACCCTTTGTGGGGGACGTGATGCAATCCCCAACATATAGTTAAGAAAGAAGTAAACCAAAAAGAAAAATAATCTACACATAATTTCAAAACAGTGATAACTGCTGTTGACATCCTAATGTTCGCTTCCCTACTTAAATATATACAATTATGTTATATTATGTATTTAATTGTGTTTACATATCTTTAGTTCCTCACACACATGGTATGGTTATAGTGTATAGCTGCACATATGCAACTGTATCACATCTAATGTTTTCTAACCTGCTTTAGATAAAAGAAATAGCAAATCAGTTTCGTCTCAGAAATATGAGGACTGGAACTATGCCTATTTTACTCACTGCTGTATCTCCAGCAGCTAACACAATATCTGACATAGAGGATGTGCTCAAATATGATTGGTTCAATGAGTGAGCATCAGTATTATATCTTTTTAAGTACTTAAGGCTCCTAGGTTTTAAAATTCCATAAGGGTCTAATGTAAAAATAATAAATCATGTTGTGTCAGTTGAAGGAGAGTCAAGTAGATTCTAGAATGTATATCAACTGATTTAAGACTTTTTCCCCCTTTTGTAGATGCAGAACGTCTTCTGGGAGAAAAATGACCCTTATCGTGCTTGGAATGTTAGTAGTTGTGGGGGTAACTATTGGTCTCCTGGTTAATTTTGTGGCAGTTGATCAATACTGACCATATTTTCAGCTCTTACTGACTAATTCTCCTCTTAGTTGTAGAAATTGACGAAGAATCAGCATGAATATTAAATTTCTTCATGGAAATTTTCTCATCTATTTACTATTTTATTTCAATATAATACTTTATTTGACAGAGAAGTTTATTGGGTTTTTTGATTCAGATGCATCCTTTATATATACACCTCAAACTGCAGAAATCTGTACTCTTCTTTGCTTATTCTGCGTCTGCTTGCTGAGTGTGGGGATAATCCAAAAATGGCTCTTATAGTCAATAGTTAAGAGTAGTTGAATGACTGAAACTTGACCTTATGCTAAGAACTTTTACTAACAGTATACTCACAAAGATTGATTTATCGTTTTCTTTTTCTTTTCTGAAAAATAAATCTTACATTCATGTAATCATTAAATGTTTTAAAAGAAATTTGACATTGATTATTCCATTTTATCCTCACAATAATCTTTTATTATCTCTCTCTTTTTTTTTTTGCTAAAGAGGGCATCTTTTATTATTATGCCTATTTTCACATGCAGAAAGATAAGGCTTAGAAAAAGTCAAGGGATTTGCCCCGTATCGAAGTCTTATATAAAATAACTAGGCTCAAACCCAGATGTCAATATTTTATTACTCTATCCTATCATGATTCTTTTCTGTTTTATTCCTCTGAATATATTACCCTATACAATAATGCAGTTTGTCTGTTTCGGTGCCAGTTCTGCTTTTTCTTTGTACCTGGCCTCCTCTCCTCTGTTTTTCCCTACCCTCTTGGAACACTCCTTTCAGAAAAATGGAGGCTAGCCCTTAGCCTCTTTCCTGCCAGGCGTTTCCAAGAAAACTATATAGTCTGAAACTTTCTGTCCTACCCTTAGTTGAACTCATTAAATTTTAACATTCTTCGCATAATTTCCTTAAGGAGAGGACTGAATTTCGGCAACTATTTATGAAATAGAAGTGCTGTCAATATGTTTAGTGGAGACAGATAATGTAATTAGTTATCATTCAAAAATATAATTTACATTTTAACGGGTCCCTTCTTAGGGAAACATTGCCTTAATGAAAAAAGAGTGAATCAGAGGAGGCTACTATAGGCACTGTGGCTTGAGAGGGATGTGTTTGGGAAAAGAATTGGCCCTCAAATTTTTCTACATGGTCTATTACCTTCTATTTCAGATACAAGGCTAGCCCTGCTTACCTCACCTTAAGTCAAATAACTGGAACTAAGCAGCTTGTGGAGTAACAAGGTACACTCAAACACTCTTGTAAAGGTTGTGTGGAGTAGGTTTGCTCTAGGGTTCTGCTTTAGGAACTGATACAATCTTTGCTAATATTATGAGTAACTTATGGAGCTGGATGATAACTGTAGTAATCTCTTATCCAAGAGGTAGGAAATTAGTTTCACTGTGTCCCAAGCCATTTATTGTTTAATTTCCATTTCCTGTTTTAACTCAAAGTTTAATAATCCAGAAAGATCATTATTCTATAAATGACTTTGGTTCAACCCTTTCTTACGGTTTTATTACATATACATTTTTAAGAAGTTCCAAAATCCTTCAGATAATTTATAGAGTAGTTCTAAACACTAGCTTTACCTCAGAATCACCTATGGAAATTCCTAGGCAGAATCCAGCTTTTGACTTGCAAATGCACTGGTTGCAATTTTATTTCCTATTTTCAAAATCTAATGAACATATCTGGATAAGCCTTAAGAGAAAATATAAGAAAGTAATTTTTATTTCAGATTGAAAATAGATACCTGACATTCAGACAACACATTATTTCAGTTAAGGAAATTATTATTTTTTTGTTTATAAATAGCACATTTATAGCCCATGTAGAATATTTTAAAGGTGTATCAAAAACCCAGTTGCTCTAAAAATATATGAATTGCTAATTACGTAACCGAAACATGGTATCATATCTTATTAATACCTATATTTAAAAGTGCATATATTGGGTAGGCAATGGTGGCGCAGTGGCAGAATTCTTGCCTGCCATGCCAGAGACCTGGGTTTGATTCCCAGTGCCTGCCCATATATATACAAAAATAAAGTACATATATGAGCTGGGGGAGATACCTCTAGGCTCTTTCAATTTTAACTTACTGAATGCTGGTGTATCCAGTGAATCAGTTTAGATTTGGGAGGAGGAAGCAATAGGGATGTGAGACCTTGTCACCCATACTGGCCATCAACTGTGTACACCATAGGAAATGGACAGGCAGCGCAAAGTCTTCCAGGAATTAAAAACAGCTACAGGCAATGAGGCATACAAAGGATGAAGGAAGAGGATGTAGATTACTCAGAAGTGAAGGATGATATTTGTGATATTTCCTGCATGAGCACCACTTAGAAAGATAAATTGGAATAATCACTAGCTTAGAAGAGTTTGGGTCACACATGAAAAATAGATTTCATCTCTAGTGCATGATCAAGTGGATTGTTTGTGGCTGCCTGTTTTGAGGAGGATAGTGGGGGTATCTGGACTCAGCAGGACAACGGTATCTATAGTAACGTGAAGGGCAGGGGAGTGGCTACATGAATGCTAGGTAGTTACCATTTCTAGAATAAGTAGTTATTCATTCTCATACATTCCTTCTTTTTTCTCTCCCTCAGGTTATTTCTAAGGCTGGATTGAATTTTAGTTTTGAGGCAGAGATATGGGTGGATTTGAGGCCACTTCCTGTTTCAAAATTCTTTGAGTGTATTTTTATCTCACAGGAAAGATGTTCCATTACCAAAGTGATTTTCATATTTCTGGAGTCAAATACAATTGACAGTTGTGAAAATGAAGCTTTACAAGCCAGCACAGTCCTAAGCAAAGATATTGAGGCAAAGGTAAATTAGAGCTTGCCTTTATTAATTTCATTGAAAATTTGACTCAGATTGACATGGTGATCTTTCTTTTTCATCTCTTGACAGATGTCTGAGGCATTTCAAAATTCTAGTTTACACAAATACTATATCAACTTTTATGTCTTCAAACTACTATAAGTCCAAATTATTCAAGACCTATAGAAAGGGAAAAATGAATCACCCCAGACCTAGTTTTTAATTTAATTTTTTTTTTTTTTTGGCACGGGCAGGTACCAAGAATTGAACTCGGGTTTCTGGCATGCCAAGTGAGAATTCTACCACTGAGCGACCATCGTGCCACCCCAGACCAAGTTTTAAATAACAACACAAACATAAAGCGAAGATACATGAGAATAAAGGAAGGAAGGAAGGAAGGAAGGAAGGAAAAGAAAGAAAGAAAGAAAGAAAAAAGAGTAGTAGAGGGAGGGAGATGGAGAGAAAGTAAAGAAGAGAGAGAGGGAGAGGAAAAAAGGAGAGAGAGTGAGAGCAAGAGAGTGAGGAAGCAAGCGAGAGAGAGAGAGAGAGAGAGGTGAAGAAGGGAAGGGAAGGAAGAAAAAGAAAAAACAGAAGTTCTCCATAAATTAAAGTATAACCATATTTAGAAAATTTCTGTTCTGCTCAAGAACTGTTGCGTAAAGATCTGCATCTCCATACTTGCAGGGGATTGTAAGTCTGTCATTGGTGGCCAATCCTAACCGACGTCTATGGAAAACAAAGGGTCCAACCTGACTGTTTGGCTACCCATATAGTAGCCACTTCTTCTCCTACCCATATACATCTGGCCATATTTTCCCTAAAATAATTCCTTCTTGACCTCTTTAGAATGACCATCTTTGCAACAAAAGGAATCTTTCAAGATAATATTTGCTTCATCTTTTTGTAGCAATATGAATCTTTTAAGATATTTGTTTAATATGTCTTTGAAGGGTGGTTTAGGGTGGTGGTGATAGGGATATAGGAAGGGGAATACCATGGAGTATGAAAGAAGATTAATAAAAGGAGAGCGCACTTATAAATGAGCAATTGCCAGCATCTATTTTGGGATTTCTGACCTCTCAAAGTAAGATAAACAAAAAATCCAGGCAACCAATCACCTAGCTATTTACAGACAAAAAACAAACAAAGAAAAATTTCAAAGAATCTTCTCCAAAGGTAAATTATTAGGAACAAAAGCTGTTTTAAGAATTAGTTGTTATCGTATTATAATATTATACAATATTGTGTAATAATAATTTATTTTATAATTACATTAAAAGTTGGACACAAAAATAAATTTTATGCTGTTTAAGTTTGATAATGCTGCCTGTAATGCAATATACCAGGAATGGGTTGGCTTCTATAATGGGAATTTATACAATTACAAATTTACAGTTCTAAGGCCATAAAAATGTCCAAACTAAGGCATCCAGAAAAAGATACTTTGATTCAAGAAAGTCTGTCACATGGGAAGGCATGCAGCTGGCTATCTGGTTCCTTGTTCCCAGTTCCGTTGTTTCCAGTGTCCTTCTCTCTAAGCACCTGTAGGTCCTGACTTAGGTGCCCCTAGGCAAACTCTAGATTTCATCTTTTGGCTTCTCTTTGTTCTCTCTGAGTTTGGCTTGCTTAGCTTCTCATGGAAAGACACATGGCAATGTCTGCTAGACTCTCATTCCTATCTAGCTTCTGTCAGCCATCTCAGCTCCTGGCATCTCCTGGGGCTTCTGCATTTCCAAATGCATACATTTAAATGGTTCTACGGTTGGAAACCCAAAGAGGCTTGGACTGATTCAGCCTCCAGGGGTATCGATAAATATGGAGGAGAGGTAAAGTGAAATTCCTGCTATAGGAAAGAAACATTGTTTTCTTTGCTTCTTCCTGAATGATTTTGGTGGTCCATTAGCTTACCCTGACTCTAGAAATACCTGTAACCTCATTGGAATAGTAAGCTGGGGTGATGGATGTGGTAAAAAGCATAAGCCAGGTATCTACACATGAGTGACTGCTTATCGTGATTGACTTCCTCCAAGACTAGAATCTGAAAGAAAAGTTAACCATGAAATGGAACATGAAGAAAACTACTGGAAGTTCTTATCTGTTGATTCAAGAGCTTATTCTATTGTCCTTTGGTAAGCAGATATTTTTCGTATATACAAATGTATAAAAGTCTTCATCAATATTTTATTATATTTAAAACATCATCTATTTGTCTATTTCACTGACATAGGAAACTGGAAGAAAAACAAAGAAAATATGAACAAATGTTGCAGTATTTTCTTCATTGTCTGTTTCTGATTTATGTTGCCAGTATTTTCAGAATTGACCTGACTGTTTTTCAGAATGAAAAATATACATTTTGTTAGGATGATAAATAAATGATGGAACCACTGTTATCAGACAGAGGCCATGGATTCTTTTGTCTAACATGCTTAATAACCCATTCCTAAGACACTGGAATTTCAAAGAGAGAAAGAGATATTACTAGGTGCAGAGTAGAAGAGCAGATGGTTTAGGAGCCCAAATTCTGTCTCCCCAAACTACAGTAATTCTGATAGTTTTATTAGAGAAAAGGATGAGCAGGATAATGAGTACAGTAGCCCCAGAGGATGTAATTAGAGGGGATCTAAACTATTGCACCCGGCAGTGAGCCCACATTGGTTAGATACAGTCTCAGTTATTAAGATAACTTTGGACTTGGGATAGGTTAGTTCTGTGTGGCCCAACACTCAACATTATTAAACATTAGGGGGGCCAACCAAATCAAATCGAAGCTAAGTCTACTTATAATTATGCCTAAGGGTCACCCCCAGAGAACCTCTTTTGTTGTTCAGATGTGGCCTCTCTCTCTAAGCCAATGTGGCAGGTGAACTCACATGCCCTCCCTGCTACATGGAACATGACTCTCAGGGGTGTAAATCTCTCTGGAAATGTGGGACAGAATTCCCGTAATTTGCCAGGACTCGGCATCATGGGATTGAGAAAGACTTTTGGACCAGAAGGGAGAAGAGAGAAATGAGACAAAATAAAGTGTCAGTGGCTGAGAGATTTCAAACAGAGTGAGAAGTTATCCTGGAGATTATTCTTATGCATTATATAGATATGCCTTATTAGTTTATGGTATATTGGAGTAGCTGGAGGGAAGTACCTGAAACTGATGAGCTGTGTTCCAATAGCCTTGATTCGTGAAGGTGATTGTATAACGATATAGCTTTTATAATGTGGCTAGGTGATTGTGAAAACTTTGTATCTGATGCTTCTTTTATCAAGGGTATGGACAGATGAGTAAAAAAATATGGATAAAAATAAATAAATAATAGGGAGGATAAGGGGTAAAGTAAATTGGGTAGACTGAAATACTAGTGCCCAATGAGAGGGAAGGTTAAGGGGTAGGTATGGGATGCATGAGTTTTTTTTTTCTTTTTATTTATTTTTGGAGTGATACAAATCTTCTAAAAATGATTATGGTGATGAATGCACAACTGTGTGATGATATTGTGAGATATTGATTGTACACCATATGTGGACTGCATGTGTGTAAAGATTTGTCAATAAAAATATTTAAAAAAAACATTAGGTATTACAAAACTCTAAAGTTGAAAAATTGGATAACGGTGTACAAATGAAGATTAATCACAAGGTTTTTACAATCATAGGCACAGAAGATAAAGGGCTGTACAATCATTATCACAGATCAGGTCAGATGGATTACAATTTAGAGAATTCAGGAATTTCCCTCTGTCTACTCCAATATTCCAGAAAGCAAAAAGAAATATATATATATATATATAGAATGATTCAGTAATCAGAATCATCCCTTAAATTCTGATTTATTGGTTACACTACCAAGTATTATTTTGGGCTTTAAATATTACTGAATTCTGTTAAACTGGAATAAGTAAGATAAGTAATATACTTTCATTTTTTATTTATATGTGAGATCATTTGTAAACCTCATAAAATCATGGAATCTTGGAGTAAAGAGTGGATGTCAGACCATGTCTCTCAAATTATAGTTCATAAAACATAAGGCCAGAGGAGAAATTATTTGCTTAAAGTCATTCTTCATCATATTTGATAAAGTATAACTTTCTTATGAGTTTACCCCCATAGACTTAAGATCCAAAAATTAATTAGGAATTAAAAAGCTATTTTAAAGTTGCAGATTATTCATATATAATTTCTTCATGTCCTTCTTTTGTGCAGTAGCTCTCCTTACAGTGCATGTGCAGTTGTATGGAGGACTGACTGTAACTTCTACAAATAATCTACCTTTTGTGATTGCCCAAAATAAAAAGAAATACCTAAAATTTTTAAAGGTTGTTAAAATGAACTAAAAAGAAAAATCTTCTTCCTTCAGTTTTTTGTGGTGTTACCCCCTTTCGTTCTTTTTTTATTTTAAAGTATGAATCAAATGATTTGTGTAGTGATATTATGCCATCCATAATCAAGCGCATCTAGATGGTATTTGTTTTCCTATCCCTACTCCTTCCCTAGGCAAGTTGCTGTTTTTTTTGAGCACAAATTTTCTGAGTACCTAATATGTTCCAGGAATTGTTAGGCATAGATATAGAATCTGCCTTCACGTATGCTAAATTTAGTGGCTAATGATTGCCAGTGAACACACATAGAAGATAATTTGAGATTGTGATAAGTGTAATGAAAGAAACAAATAGTAATATGATAGAAGATAGGGGGCAAATAAGAAATATTTTAGGATGAAGTATGATAAAAACCTTTCTTTGGAAAGGTGTATTTGAGAGAGGAGGTATTTGAGATGGACTTAAATGATGAAAAGTCAAAATATATGAAGATCAGAGAGAAGAAAAATGCAGGCAAAGGGAACACTGGAGCCTGGTCAGTAAGTGAGAAATTGAAGGAGGCAATTTGGGAGAGGTAGCTGAGATCTAGGTCCAGTACAGCTTTATGAGCTAAAAAAATAAGATCTGGATTTTGTTCTAACTGCAAAGGAAGCCTTGGTGTTTTCCCCAGCAGAGGAGTGAGTGAGATGCTCTAATATATACTTTGAAAAGATTGTTTTCACTTTGCTAAAGAAAATGGGCTGGGAAGGGTGGGTGGTGTTACACAACGAGAAGAAGAGAGATAGATTAGATAGCTGTTGAAGTTGTCCTGGCAAGAAACAAACATATATTCACCCTTTACTTTGGGTCAAGAACATACTTAGGTAAGATAGCAAGAGGGAGACTCTCATCTTTCCTTTGTCTTCTCCATCTCAAAAAAAAATGAACCTGGAGTCATTTCATTTCTAGGCAGTAGATATTTGATATATTATCCTTTGTTATTTTTGAAATTAGAGTTTTTGCAGGAAAGAGTTCATTTACAGCTGGAATGGGAAAACTCTATCCTTACCTCTGAGACTGGCTAGATGACTAGCTTTGAGACTTAGCCAAAAAGAGGGCAGTGGAATTTATGATGTGCCGTTTAAAGTCTGAAAATCCCCTGGCAATCCCAATGGCCAGTTTCTTTACCAATGATTTTCAAATGGCATTAATGGTTATAAGCTTGATTTGACTACATGACCAAAAGTGTCATAAAAGATCCTGTTATGAATGTTTGTCTTGAGATCCCCAGAAGCTTAGAATGATCACACAGATTTGGTGACTCAATCTGTAGATGAAACATGTATGTATGTGAACAAAGACCTCAGAGAGCTTGCACCTGGTTATCTCTCAGCCCCCCAGTGTGTGTCTGCACTATTTCTTTTCTTGCACCATATTTTTTGCCTTTAAATAAAAGCCCTAAGTGACTATTCTCTGAAGAATGTATCTTTTCAAATATTCAAGTTTTAAAAACTTTGCAATTTTTTAATATTTGAAAGTGCAGCAGTGGTATGCTGGAGCTGGCTCAGATCAACTCACCAAAGTCAACTGTTAAAACTTTAGCAATTATATGAGCTGGTTATGAAACCCAGCCATAATTAAAAATTAGTGTTAAATTCTCAAAAGTCATCACTTCCTGATTACTTTACTTCATTTTACTAGTATCCATGCTCTTGAGGTTATTTATATCTATGGTTCCTATATGGTAGAAATATTACATAGCAGGGTACTACTGCATGTCTTTTCACATAGCTACGTTCAGTGATGTCATGTGGATAGCTTAAAATTGGCCATATTGGGAACATTTACACCATAAGAGTCAACAAATGCACAAAGCAGCTCCCACTCCTCTACTCCTCAAAGGTGTTGTTAAACATGTACCAGCACACTACTGAATATAACTATTCCTCTATTATGCTTTTAAAAGAAATCTTCAACAACAGATGAAACTGGAGCAAAATTTGTATTCTATGACTTTGCTGGTTTGATGATGTTATGTACTCCAGACAAGCCATGTTCTTTTTCTAATCCAATTTTGTAGGGGCGTATCTATTATTTAGGGTGGAAACCTTTGATTAGATTGCATGGAAATTGATACACTCAGTTGCAGCTGGTGTCTTTTGATGAGATTACTCCTTTGGAGATAAAACACACATTCAAAGTAAGGTGAATATCGATTAGTTTACTGGAGTCCTTTCAAAGTAGAAACAGTTTTTAGTTGATTCAGAACTGACAGAGATGCAGATATTTGGAAGTGCAGAAGTCCCAGGAGATGCCAGGAGCTAAGAGGCTGACAGAAGCTAAAGAGGAACCAGAGCCCAGCTGACGTCACAATGTGCCTTTCCATGAGATGCTAAACTAAGAGATGAAACCTAGAGTTTTGGCCCAGAGCAACTAAGTCAGGACGCTGACGCTTAAAGAAGAAGCTACTGACATCAGAAGCTGGAAGCAATGGAACCAGGAATAAAGATCAGCAGATGCCAGCCACATCCTATCCCATGTGACAGACATCAGCCTTTCTTGAGTCAAGGTATCTTTATCTGGATGCCTTAGTTTGGATATTTTCATGGCCTTAGAACTGTAAATTTGTAACTTAATAAATCCCCTTTATAAAAGCCAAACCATTTTTGGTATATTGCAGTCTTACAGCTTTAGAAAACTAAAACAATGACTTTACAAAATAGATATTGGCCATTTTGGCCAGATATTTTCTTGAATGTCCTAAGTACTATCTGCTAATGACTGAGGTGAATGAGGTCTATCAATGATTTTCATTTTTCATAACTCCAATCCAAGGGGAAGTTTCAAAAGAACCTTTTTTAAATAACATTTCATAATATTATATCAAGGATGTTTTAGATTTAGAGTTTATGCTGAAGGAAGAATTCCAGAAAAGATAAATTATATTATTATTCTTTGTTCTTATAATTATGCTTAATAACAGAAATAAAATAATTCTATCATACTTTTACATTTTGATTACTAAAAAAAACCTTCACTTAAAATTTGCTGCAGTAGACACTCATGATTGAGTAAACAAAACTTCATTCTCATGAAATATAGGAGTATATATTATAGAAGCATTCAATTACTTAGCCATCTTGGGTTTCCTAAGCTTAGGTTTATGCTCTTTAAGTCAGATTTATCTCAACTACCAAAACCAAGATTAAATGAAATGGGATTCACTAGCCAGGTTAATGAGAAATTGTGCCACAATATCCTTCCTAGCCATTTGATGAAAGAGGAATTAAATCAAGTCATGATCAGAACAAGCAACTCAAGGGTCAGAGAGCTATACTAAGTGAACCCGACTTCCTTTTAAAGAAAACCGCTGCCTTCCCCCTGAACTGTTGGCCCTCCTACTAATCCTTAATGTACTCTAGCGGCATTGTTCAGAGGAGAGGCGTCTCAGGGAAAAGGTCTTAGTAATCAGGAAGGATTAGTCTGGGTGCAGCACCTCTCTCTCCAACTTAAAATCCATAAAAAGCTTGACTCACTCTTCCTACTCATTACTGAAAACACAGCTAAAATGTAACCTCCCACAGGAAGACTTTCCTATAATCTTCCAGCTAGTGCTCCAGGTTTCCCCAGGCAAACACTTGTCATTGCATTTTCTGCAAGATGTAAAAATGACCTGTAACTAATCTTGATCTCGTACTAGACTGTGAGCTTCTCATAGGGTTTCTTTCACCTCTATGGTCCTGGCCCTGTGACTGGTTCAACAGAGATAATCACTGTGTCTGACTGAATAAAACTGAAATGAACTATCAAGACCTGGATGCTACTTTCTTCTATGTATTATTTCCACTTCCTTACATCGAACTTAGTTCCAGTCACACTATTGCTTAAGTTTTCCTGAAAATTCTGTATTAGGTCTTTCCAAATTGCCTAAGATGTCTTTCCCTGAATTTTTTTCTAATATTCCCTAAAACTCAGCTCAAGTCTTTGTGCGAGTTTTTATCCACTATGCTCTTTTTTGTGCCTGTCATCATCAAATCACCATCTCTTCCTGAAAAATTCTACAAAGCCTGTGGTACAGTTTATTTTTAGCCACATTACTTTGGCCCTAACTCCCCCAAATCCTATATTTTATTGACAATTCCACCTTTTTTCTCTACTCATATCCATATCAAAGATAAACTTTTATTTAATTCAAGTATGCTTTTGAAAACCTTCAAAAAATTACCTCAGTAAAATATGAGCAAAATAATTCTTGTGAGGAAAATGAACACATTATAGATCAGGCTATGTCTCTTTAAACATTATTTCTAATTTTGGTGTCTTTTCTTCTCCTAAGAGGTAATTTTTTGTGAACCATTCCAGATTTTTCCCCCATGAATCAAAATACATATGTCAGCACACACTGAAAATATATAATATTTTTACTGTCTATTTCAAGCATTTATAGCATGTTGTAAATCACATTATTTCTCCCCAAAAGATATGGTGAAGTCCCAATTCTTGTTACCTCAAAATGTGACCTTATTTGGAAATAAGGCTATTATGGAAAGAATTGGGCAAGTTAAAATGCGATCATGCTGGGGTGGCATGGGTCTGTTCTAGTTTGCTAGCTGTGGGAATGCAATGCATCAGAAATTGAATGGCTTTTTATAAAGGGGAATTTAATACAAGTTTACAATTCTAAGGCTATGAAAATGTCCCACTTAAAGCGAGTCCAAAGAAATGACCAATCTAAGACATCAGGGAAAGATAGCTTGATTCAAAGAGGCTGATAAAGTTCACAGTTTCTCTCTCAAGTGGAAAGGCACATGGCGAACACGGCATCTGCTAGCTTCTTCTCCAGGCTTCCTGCTTCAGGACGCTCCCCAGGAGGTATTTTCCTTCTTAATCTCCAAAAGTCACTGGCTGGTGGACTCTCTGCTTTGTGGTTCTGTGGCATTCTGTTGTACTTCTCTGCTCTTTCTAAATCTCCAAAGTTCATTGGCTGGTGGACTTTGTGTTTCTCTCGTCCTTGTGGCTCTTCTCGGCTCTGCTGTGGCTTTCTTGTTCTCAAAAGGATATTCTCTCCAAAAATATCCCCCCTTTTATAGGATTCCAGTAAACTAATCAAGGACCACGTAGAATGGGTGAAGACACTTCTCCATCTAATCAAGTTTAATACCCACACTTGATTGAGTCACATCTCTGTGGAGATAACCTAATCAAGTTTCCAACCTATAGTACTGAATAGGAACTAGAAAAACTGTTGTCCCCACAAGACTGATTAGGATTAAAACATGGCTTTTCTAGGGTACATAAATCCTTTCAAGCCAGCACAGGGCCCTTAAAACAATATGGGTGGTATCCTTGTAAGAAGGACAGAGGAAAAGACAGATGCTAGGGAGAACACTCTGTGTCCACTGAAGAAGGGACTGCACTTATACCGCCTTAAGCCAAGGAACACCAAAGATTTCTGGTCACTGCCAAAAACCTGGAGAGGGGAATGGAACACATTCTTCTCCAGATACGTCAAAGGCAACACGATCTGGCTGTCACCTTAAGTTTGGATCACTTGCCTCCAGATCTACGAGACAATAAATTTTTATCATTTTAAGCCACCCATTTTGTGGTACTTTATTAAAGCAGTTCTAGGAGACTAAGACAGCATCAAATTGAATTATCATTCTGCAACTCATATTTGACTCAATACTTTTTCTTGATGTCATTCTACGTGAACCCACAACTGTAACAGTCAGATTTCACAGCAGGAAAGGCATTTTAAGCAGAAAGAAATTTGAAACAGGAAATCACGTACTTTGAAAATTCTTGGAAGGGCTGGTGTTAGAGGCTCTGGGCTAAGCCTCAAGGAATGATTCACAGAACACTGGAGAACTAATGCCCAGGAGGCGTCACCACAACTGACATTATCGAAATCAATAGCTAGAATCCAGGGATCAGAAAGCCTCCAAAATCGATGATACCACCACTATGATTTCCAGACACTCACAGGTTGGTCTGGTCTCTGTCGCCTCTAAAATTATTTCTTGGCCTCCAGGAAGCTGGAGGAAGGACTTTGGAATGCTGCTGCAGGAAACATCACACCTCCATGATCTCTTATCAGCAGAAATCCAAAAAGCAGCTTCAATTTTTCCTTGAAAGATCTCTGACTCACTTCCCCCTACTAAGTTTCAATTGCATATCTGGTTTACAGAATATAATTTGCATTCAGAACCTTAGTTGTAACGGAGTCTGGGAGTTGTAGTTCTTAACTTAGCTTTCCAAGCACTGCAGCATAGAAAGTAATCCTAGAATGGAAGATGCGTGAGTCAACCCACCATATCACTATAGCTTTATTTCTTTTAACACCTGAATAATAGTCCATACTATAATATAAATATACAATAGTTTATTGAATCTTTCTCTACCGATTAATAATTCGTTTGCATTTTTTTTGCTATTACAGATATTTATGGTGGGTAGCTTCATATATTCCTGTCTGAGAGCCTGTGTCAGGATAGGTACCTAGAATGATATCAGGAGGTGAAACTGCTTGGTTATCAGGTATGCAAATCTTAACATTAAATAGAAGCTGCCAAGTTTTCCTCTGAAGTGACTATTTCAATTCTAACTCCTGCCATCAAAGTATAAGAACTCATTTCCCCGAGGTCTTACCAAGTCTTGAAATAGTCCATATATAAATAGTCAGTATACAATACACTTTTGAAATAGTCAGTATATAAATATACTTTTAATTTTAATAGTACTGTAGTATTGTTTTAATTTGTATCTTTATTATTCCCCATGGATGAAATTAAACATCTTTTTATGTATTAATTGTCCATCTACATTTCTTCTATGATTACCTATTCAACTCCTACACATATTTAATATGAGTTTATAAAATGTTTTAAATTTTCTGATCTACATTGTTTTGGATGTTAATCATTTACTTGAAATATATTACTCATTCACTGAAAATCTACTAGATACTAAACACTGTAATGAGCATTATGAAAAACAGAGATGTATAAGGTAAGGTTACTGCTTTCAAGTTCAAGTAGCTTGCACTTTCATTTCAAGGGTGATAGGACCATCCTAAGATAGAGTTCAGTAAAAATCAAAATAATCAAAATAGCAGATGATTAAATCCAAAATGAGTACTGATGAAAATAACTGATTAGAGGCCAGAAGATCAGAAAGGTTGACAGGGAAGGCTTTGTGAAAGAATTGGCAATTAAGTTGGACCATGAAACATGAGTAAACATTGAATGTGTAAACATGGCAATCCTGGGAGAATTAAACAGTATAAAGGTAGAGAAGAACTTATCATTCAAGGAAAAGAACTGTGAGAAGTGACTGTAAGAAAGTTCAGCTTTAGAAAAAGCCATTGTTAACACAATACAATGTGCCAGGCACTGTGCCAAGCACTAGATATGCATTGCCTCAGTTACACAACAATTCTGCAAGTCTGATCTTGTCATCCCCTGTTTTACCTAAGGAAAGCCAAAGCTCAGCATGACATAGGTCAAAGAGCTAGTTACTAGTGGAATTGTCATGGATAAAGAAGGAAAGATGGCTTTCTGAAAGCTCTTGGATATCAACCAAATAAGTTTGTTTTTTATTCTGAAAAGAATTGAGATGTTTGAATATTTTTGAATAGAGAAATAACATGAATATGTTTTTAGAAGGATGAATCACACCAAATAATAACATCATTCTGCTCAAAAGCTTCCTTCCCAGGAAGATAGCCACTCCCACCCCACTACCACTTTCTGTCCAGTTACCCTACTTTATTTTATTCATAGCATATATAAATTTCTCATATTAAATTAGGTATTTACTATTTTCTCAAGTATTATCCCTCTTTTCCATTAGAGTGTAAACTCCATGAAGGCAGGGACCTTATTACAGTATTTGCATTACCACTCCTGGGAAAAATGTGTAGCTCAGGAAGTGCATGGTAAATATTTATTAAAATGAATGAATAAATAGAGTGAGTAATGAGTCCATTTCTTTTTTTTTTTTCGCATGGGCAGGCACTGGGAATCGAACCCGGGTCTCCAGCGTGGCAGGCGAGAACTCTGCCTGTTGAGCCACCACCATGAGCCAGCCCATGATGCCAACTATTTAAATACATATAGCTAAAATACCTAATCTACCTTCTGATCATTTCTGCTTTCATAAGAATTTGCTGTATTGTCCAAAAGCTTAATCCATATTCACTTACTGAAACAGCTCTTGACCAGATTCATGAGTTCCATTTTCTATAAAAGAATTAACAAAATAGAATCGATGTTTCTTACCCCAAAACCTACTTCCATCTGTAAAAAAGCCATTCCTACTGAAGTGTGTGTGGAGTTCCAGTGAGAATTTTTAGGTTAGACATATTTTAAATGAGTAATGCTGTAGCAGAATTATTGTATTAAAATGATGACTTACATTTAAGTTCTTTGTCAGAGACTACTGTGGTGAAAACAGTTGGTTTCACTGGGGAGGATATCTATGTCATGAAAGCATCATTGGAACCTGAGTCAGGACTCTGATTCACCAATCTGTGGTGGCATTTCATGGGTGTATCTCTCAGATGACCCTATCCAAGTTTGGTTATTGTTTTTTTTCTAAATATCCAACTCAAAGAGAATTTTCACTTCTTCCTTTAAACCACAGACCCACAGCTGTCATCAACACTTGTTAAACAAGTTTCCTTTTAATTGCTTTTGGTTATTGTACCTGGGCCTTAAAATTCCGACTATCATTCTGGTAAACACATTTACCTGAGAATCACTGATCAGGACAAAAGGAGCACAGAAGTTTCCTTTACCTTTATTAACATCAATAGCCAGTACATCATCAGCACATTATGTATAGGTAAGTGGAGATTTGCTTGCCTCAAATTCCAAAATAAATAGAATTAACACTGTCTTCCTAATATGACTCCTACCCTGGAGTTGCATTGAAACAATTGATTTTAGGGGGAATTTGTAGTTTTTCCACTGAATTTTGTATTTCTTGCATGAAGACAACCCTGCCACAAACATGTGCCTGTGTCTGGCATCTACAGACGCAATTTGGGGAGTATTTCAGAAAGATGAAATGCAGCTTCACATCTGTGAAATGGAAAATAATATGAATGTGTAACTGTTGTAAAGAGGAGAGGAGATAGCAGATAGAGGAAGAAGAAAATTTTCTTTTCTCATAAATCAAATGCTAAATTGCTGTTGTTGATGATGATGACTTTGTTTAACATCTTGTGCTCTCTACCATGCTTTTATGAATATAAGCTTATTTGAGTCTAACAGTACCACTGCTTCATAGGTGTTCTTTGAAAACCATATATAAAACCACAAATTAATATCTGTGAAATGTTCATGAGCCAGATTAGTATAGCCATATATAGACAGGTGCTGTTTATTTTTAAAGCATGTAAATATGTCATTGCTAAGTAAACAGTGATTATTAATACAAGAAATTTTCATTAAAATATATTAAATATAGCAAAATTAACTGAACTTGATTACAAAATGTTTAATGTTTTAACAGCTGTGAAATATCAGTGTATTTATTTAAATATGTAGATATTGAATCAATAGTGAAGTTCTTTAAGACAAGATATGCATTTATATATATATTCACATCATCAGAATTCACTAAAATGTAATTAAAAGGCACATTCATGGTGGTAGAATCTACTAGGAACAGTTTTTTCTTTAATTAAATAATTTATTGTTGTATAATTTCTTTTTATTAAAGATGTTATATTATTCATAACCCTGATATTTTCTTATTAATCAAGTCTCTGATCTATTAGTAGATGATAGTGTGTTCATACATAGTTAAGAGTGGAGGAGAAACAGCATTATTGCTGCTTTGTTTTGTTTTTCTTGTGAGATAGTCACTATTGTGCTGGGCAGATGATAATTTTTACTTATAGAATACTTCCTCCTTTCCTTCAACATTTGACATGTGTATAAAGTACAATAGATTTCAAAAGACTAAGCTATCCTTTCTAAGTACTCCCAGTTTCCTAGGAAAGGTTCAAGCCCACATTCAGTGATCAGCTTCTCAGAGACAGAGATTATTCGGCAGAGCCTGGAGAGATTTGGAAACATGGATGGTTTAATAAGTGTGTATGAGAAAATCTTGGCAAACCTTGGGATTGTAAGTGGATGCCTGGATGAAGAGTGTCAAAAAGAAAGAGGAATACCATAAGTGGAAACAAAACTTCAAAACCAAATTTTATCTAGAGCAATATCAGTGAAGAACAGTTGAAAATTAGGAAGTTATTTCAGTTTTCAAATCATAATGATGCATGACTTTTAAGACATCATATTTTTAAAAATTTTAAAAGTTTACTTGTCTACTTAAAAGAATACTCATTCTTGAATTACAACAGAAAATGTTTTCCAATTCTATATGAAGTCCTGTTCTGAATCAAAGCTTTAAAAATAAAAATAGTAAAAACAATGAATGTGTAAATATATCCCCAATTAAGAGACTATAGAAATAAAAGTAATTAGTAAGAGGTCAAGGGAGATAGAAAAGTTATGAAAGGGTGTGGAGCAAATATTAGAAAACAAAGCAGCAAGCAAAATAGTTTTGGTAGAACTAATTCTTATGTGATGAGTAAGTGCTGATATCATCACTGAACGATGAATAATAGTTTTGACAGTTAAGAAATAAATACTAACAACTTAAGGTCTTTTGAGAATGATTCCAAGGAATGAGGCTATGGAATTCAGAAAAGGTATGAAAAACTGGAGATAAATTAGTCATAGACAAATGGGTGCCTTAGAAAGAGAAATACCAATTTTGTACAATATTTTACAAGTAGTCAGTATGATATATTGATCCAGTTTCACAGCTTTGATTCTCCCATTTTTGAATGAGTACTAAATTTACATCTCTAATATATGTTTCCTCAGTTCTTCAACAGTCTGATATCTCCAACTGTGTACTGGAAACTTAAAAAAAAAATTACCACATTTTTGCCCAAGTTAGCTCATCTAAGCTTATTTTATTCTCTCCCCTACTTCTCAGAATAAAATTTTGTGTCATTTAAAATATGGCTCTGTCCTTTATTAATTTAGCCAATTAGTAGTTAAGTTCTATCAAATATACTACTCCTGTAAAATTTCTCAAACATGTTACTTCTTTCTAGTCTTACTACCAATACCTAGGATCCCATCACTCCATTCCCATGGATTACAATAACCTCATTTTTCATTGATTTTCCCTCTTATAGGCTACCATTATGCACACTTCCTGAAGATTCATCCCTCTAAGCATTACATGTCCTCCTCATGTAGTCATTTCCAGAGGAAAAAGTCAAAACTCTTTTAACTAGTAACAAAGTCTTGCCATGATATGGATTCCTTTGCTCTGTCTACTTTCCATGAGGTAGTTAGTTGGCCTATTTCCCCTCGTCTTCAGTTATTCATTCTTACAACAAACATTATCTATAATGTGCTGGCCTCCATGCTGTGCCCTGGGTATAAAAACAAGTAATGACATGCCCTCAGACTACAACATGCTCATAACCTGGAGTGGAAAGACTGGCATGTAAAAATAAAAAATATTCTCAATGTAGGACCATAATAGGGTGAACCATGGAAAACTTCACTGAAGAGAAAATGACAGACATCAGCTATAAAGCTTGAGTGGAAGTTCACTGGGCAGACTTGAGGTCACCATTTTAGGCAGCAGGAACAGAGCACACAAGAACATGGAAGTGAAAAACAGTCTGAAACTCTGAGTAGTTTGAAATAGCTGGAACATAAGTTACATCTTGGAGCGTGAAGAAATTATATAGTGGAGGTATTGGACTTTGACAAGAATATGGACTGTTTATTTACATAAACATCAGAAAAAGGTAGAGTGTAGAGAACTGATGAAGTGAAGTTCATACATGCGATGGTTGGGTTGTGAATGTTCTCTTCTGATGCCTTCTATTTTCTCAGTGTAATAGAAAGAAAGAGTATCAGCTAAGAGTGAGGATGGAACAGATTGTTATTGAAATTTGAGAAGAAAGAAGTCTGAAGTAGTTTTCAAGGAAACAGAAAATATTAATAGAAGATTGAGTTAAAAAAGTGGTCTTGTTCTCCTGAAACCATTATCCTAGTTTATTTTTATCTATGATCCAATACAGTGTGAATGCTGCTCCAAGATGCTACTTCTAACTTGAAAAGTCTGACAATGTCCTTTGGCTAGATGTTTTTGAAAACTTTCACACAAATGCAGCAATAGGTTGATTGAGAATCTGCATCACTAGATGTGTTAAAGAGCAAGATGCCAGGCCCTTCCAAAAATTCCAGTTCGTTAGATTTGAGATAAAATCTTGCAATCTGCGTATTCAGTAAGTGCCCCAGGTGATTCTGATTAAGAACAGTCGTCAATCACACTTGGCAGAGCCCCAAACCATAAGACAAAGTCTCAACTCCTTTGTGTGGCATCAAAGTTTCTTCTTGTCCAATTTCATTCTTGGTCAACCTATGATCTACAGTTTGCTGCAACAAAATTACACTGGTCATTCACCAACAGATACATGTTTTACCCTCTTCCCAGAATATCTTCCCCATGACTGTTTGGGAAGCTCCCACAAACCCTTATCTCGATTTAGGTTGAGGTTTTCAATACATGTTCATTCCTTACATGAAATACAATGCAAATAACCTAACTTATTGTAGGTTGATCACTTATTGCTTTTCTACAAAATATCTTTTTGAACCACAGTTACAAACAAGCTAGAAAGTTAGATGGCACTGCTCTGAAACAATATAATACTTGATATTTGTGTGTGTTTTGTATATAATAATATAGGATCATGATCATATTTTTAAAAGTTATCGTAGGTTTAGGCATAAAGTACTCCAGGCCATTTCCATTTGTTCCCTCCCCATCTTGCAAGGTTTTAATTTATTAATTATGGTTTGTCTACACTCATTGATTATGGGGAGCAACTGGATGCTAAGTATAAATAACTTGGCCCTAACCATTCACACTTCAGAAAAACAAATTCATACACATACCCAAAGAGGTTCATTAATAAGCTTTAAGGGATGCTCTTTTTTCTTTTTTTTCCCTTCAAATATCTTTTATTTCTACAATGCTCAAACTGTGGAGCTTCTAGGAGTGAGCAAGAGGAAAGAAATGTAGACTTGAAATGTCTATGATTTTTCTGATATACCCTTCATTTTCATATCCTTCATTTGCAGACCAGTCATTGCTTCCCGTACATCTTTGCCAGTATGGGTGATTGCCCTCATTGTGTTAGCAGTGTTAGCAATCCTGGGAATAGCTATTGGTCTCCTGGTTCAGTTTCTGGCAATAGGTGGGTAAATAAAACATTTTTATTTATTTCAGCTTGTTATAAAATTTATTTCCATTTCTATAAAAGATAAAGAAACAATTGTGGGCATTTAATTCTCTCCCTTTAAAATGGAATTAATTTGTTATACTACTTTATCCTCTCTTTTTCAAAAAAAAATTTGTAAGCTTTATTTTTATTAAAAAAGTTATAGGTTTACAGAAAAACCATCCAGAAAACGGAGCTCCCATTTAACCCCCTCCCATGTTTTCCATATTATTAACAATTTGCATTGGTGTAGTACCTTTGTTAAAATTGATAAAACTATTATAAACTACTGCCCTTAGTTTACGTTAGGGCACACCCTTTCTGTTGTTCAGACATATGTGGGTTTTTTAAATAATTTTTATTCTAGTAGCATTTATGCAACTTAAAATTTACCTTTTCAAGCACATTAGAATATATAATTCAGTGTGTTAATAACAGTCACAATGTTGTGCCTCCATCACCACCATCAATTATCAAAATGTTCCATCACCCAAACAGAAACTCTGCACCAATTAAGCATTAACTCCCTATTCTCTACCCCTACCTCAGCTCCCAGAAACCTGTATTTGAGTTTCTAACACTGTAAATTTGTTTATTGTAATTATTTCATATCAGGGAGATCATACAATATTTGTACTTTTGTGTTGGCTTATTTCCTTCAACATGATGTCTTTAAGGCTTATCTGTGTTGTAACATGTATCAGAACTTTATTCATTTCTATGGCTGAATAAAATTTCTTTTATGTATATACCACATTTTTTTTTTTTTTTTTTTAGACAGAGAGAAGGAAGGAAGGAAGGAAGAAAGGGAAACATCTTTAAACATTTTCTTGTTTTATTGTATTTTGTTTTTCCGTTTTTTGTTACATGGGCTGGGGCCGGGAATCGAACCGAGGTTCTCCGGCATAGCAGGCAAGCACTTTGCCCGCTGAGCCACCGCGGCCCGCCCCTATACCACATTTTGATTATTCATTCATCTGTTGATGGTCACTCGTATTGCTTCCTTCTTTTGTGAATAATGCTGCTATGAACATCAGTGTGTAAATAACAGTTTGAGTCCCTGCTTTTAATTCTTCTAGGTATATACCCAGAAGTGGGATTGCAAGGTTATATGCTAATTCTAGATTTAACTTTCTGAGGAAACATCAAACTCTTTTCTACAGAGACTACTATTTTACACTCCCGCCAACAATAAGCAAGTGTTCCTATTTCTTCATATCCTCTCCAACAATTGATATTTCTGTTTTTTTTCTTTTTAAATAGTAGCCATTCGAGTGAGTGTGAAATTGTGTTTTATTGTGGTTTTGATTTGCATTTCCCTAATGGCTAATGATGGTCAGCATTTTTTCAAGGACTTTTTGGCCATTTGTATCTCTTCTTTGCATAAATGTCTATTCAAGCCTTTTGTACATTATTTAATTGGGATGTTTTTCTTTTTGTTGCTGAGTTGTAGGATCTCTTTGTGTATTTAAGATATTAAATCTTTATCAGATATGTGCTATTCAAATATTTTCTATTCTGTAGGTGGTCTTTTTACTTTCATAATGAAGCTCTTTGATGCATAAAGGTTTGTAATTTTGATGAAGTCCCATTTATATGTTTTTTATTTGTTGGTTATGGTTTGGGTCTAAAGTCTAAGAAACCATTGCTTAAAACAAGGTCCTGAAGATGCTTCCCTATGTTTTCTTCCAGGAACTTCAAACTTTTGGTTCTTAGGTTTAAGTCTTTGATTCATTTTGACACAATTCATTTTGATAGAACAATGTTGAATAACAGTAGTGACAGTGGGCAATCTTGTCTCAGTCCTGACCTCAGAGGGAAAGCTTTTAAATTTCAACACTGAATATGATGTTAGCTGTGGGTTTTTCAAATATGCCCTTTTTCAATGTTGAGGAAGTTTCATTCTATTCCCAACTTTCTAAGTGTTTTGTTAAGAAATGGTGCTGGATTTTGTAAAAATGCATTTTCTGCATCAGTTGATATGATCATGTACTTTTTTTTTCTTCTTCATTCCATTAAAGTGGTGTACTCTGTCAATTGATTTTATTAAATTGGGCTACCCTCGCATACGTCAGATAACTCTCACTTAATCATGGAGCATAATTCTTTTAATGTGCTGTTGGATTCAGTTTGTTAGTATTTTGTTGAGGATTTTTGCATCTATATTCACAAAATATATAGGTCTTTCCTTGTGATGTGTTTATCTGGCTTTTACACGAGGGTGATGTTGGCCTGATAGAATTAGTTGGGAAGTACTTCCTCCTCTTCAATTTTTTTTTTTTGAGGAGTTTGAACAGTATTGCTGTTAATTCTTGGAATGTTTGGTGAAACTCACCAACCAGTGAAGTCATCTGGTCCTGGATTATTCTTTGTTGGGACGTTTGTGATTGCTGAATCAATCTTTTTACTTATTTGTCTATTGAGATCTTCTATTTCTTGTTCAATCAGTTTAGTTTGTGTGTTTGTAGGAATATGTTCATTACATCTTGTTTATTTAATTTGTTGGCCTACAGTTACTTAATAGTATGCTCTCATAATCTTTTTAAATTTCTGTTGGTTCAGTAAGAAATGCCCCTCTTTAACCTCTTATTTTAGTTATTTGTATCCTCCTTTTTTTCAGAATCAAAGTTTTGTTGATTTTATTGATCTTTTCACAAAGTCAACTTTTGGTATCACTGATTTTCTCTATTTTTTAAATTCCCTAACTCATTTTCCCCTGCTTCAATCTTTGTTATTTCCTTCCTTATGTTTGTTTGGGTTTAGTTTGTACTTCTTTCTCTTGATCTTGCAGTTTGTGAGATTAGGTCTTTGATTTGAAATCTTTCTTCTTTTCTAATGTAAGCATTTAGAGTTATGTATTTCCCTCTCAGCATTGTCTTTGCTGCCTCCCATAAGTTTTGGTATGTTGTATTTTAATACTAATTCACCATAAGATATTTCCTAATTTCTGTGTGATTTCTTCTATGATTCCTTGATTAAGAGTATGTTTAATTTCTACATATTTGTGAATTTTCCACTTGTCTGTCCGTAATTGATATCTAGTTTCATTCCATTGTGGTTGGGGAAGATTCATTGTATGATTTCAATATTTTTATGTATTTACTTTGGCTTGTTTTGTGACTTACCCCCATGGCCTATCTTGGAGAACGATCCACGTGCACTTGGGAAGAATATGTATTCTGCTGCCTTTGGTGAGGTATTCTATTCTTGAATGTTAGGTCTAGTTGGTTTAGAGTATCATTCCTGCCTCTTTTTTCCTTATTGCTCTTCTGTCTAGATGTTTTAACCATATTGAAATTGCTGTATTAAAGTCTTCTACTATTCATGCAGGTAAGAGTGGCTATTTCGCCCTTCAAATCTGTCAATATTTGTTTCATATATTTTGGGGCTTTGCTATTAGGTGCATGTATATTCATAGTTTTTGTATCTTCTTGTTCAATCAGTATGTAGAGACCTTCTTTATTTCTTCTGTTTATTACTTAAAGCCCATTTTATCTTATATAGCTATGGCTACTGCAGCTCTCCTTTGTTTACAATTTTCATGTTACTTTTTTAAAACATTAACTTTCAACCTACTTATTTCTTTGAAATTAAGGTGAATTTCTTTGAATACAGTATATAGGTGAGGTGGGTCACGCTTTTCTTTCATTCTGCCAACCTCTACCTTTTTTACAGGAGAGTTCCTTGCAATTTGGTTTTATACCTTTTTGGCCCTCAATTTTTCCATTAAATCCTCATTTTTTCCATTGTATTTTTTTTTTTTATAGTCTTTCAGTTTATTCCCTATCATTCCCCTGTGTATATAATTTTCAGGCATTTTCTTCATGGTTATCATAGGACTTAAATCTAGTGTTTTAAATCTATAATAATAATGGTATTTTGATATTTACTTAGTTTCAATAGCACACTCATACCCTGCTCCTATAGCACCCCATCCCCTCACATTTTTGTTATAATTGTTACAATGTTACAAATTATATCTTTATATATTGCATGTTCAAAACTACATCTTTATCATTAAATTTTATGAATTTGCATTTTAGAACCTGTTAGAAGTATGGAGTTACATACCAAAAAAAATATGCAATAGTATTAGCATTTTAAATGACCCATATGGTTATTTTTACTGGAGGTCTTTATTTGTTTTGCTGCTTTGATTTATTATCTAGCATTCTTTCATCTCATTCTGAAGACTTTAGCATTGTTTGAAGGGCAGGTCTGGTGGTGATGAACATCCTCAGCTTTTGTTTAGGGTAGAACTATCTTAATCTCCCTCTTATTTTTGAAAGGCGACCTCAATTTAAGTATTTCATCCCACTGCATTCTTGCCTCTATTTTTTTTTTAAATGAGAAATCAAAACTTGATCTTATTGGGGTTTTCCTTGTATATAACATGTAGTTTTATTCTTAAAACTTTGGGAATTCTCTCCTTGTACTTCGTTTTCTACAGTTTGACTAGTACATGTCTGGGCATCGTATTCTTAGAGTTTATCTTGTTTGCAGTTTGTTGGGATTTTCAAATGTGTATATTCATGCTTTTTGCTAAATTTGAGTTTTCTGTCATTATTTCTTTGAGTATCCTTTCTGCCACTTTCTCTCTTCTAGTACTCCCATAATGCGTGATGGCATGCTTGATGGGGTCCCACAGGTCCCTTTGGCTCTGTTCATCTTTTTTCATTTAGGCTTCTCAGCCTGAAATATTTCAGTTTTACCTTCAAGTTCAGTGCTTTTTTTTTTCCCTGCCAGATTCAATCTGCTGTTGAATCTCTCTAGGGAATTTTCATTTCGGTTATTGTGGTCTTTACCTCTATTACTTATGTTTGGTTCTCTTTTGAAACTTTATATCACTTTAATATTGGATATTATTCATCATTTCCTTTATACCCTTTAGTCTTTGTGCATGCTTCCTTTTATCTCTTTGATCATATTGAAGATATTTTTTAAAGGTCTTTGTTCAGTATGCTTAAAGCCTCATCTTTTCCATTGATGGTTTCTGAATTTGTATCTGGTTCTTTTGAATGGGCTATCATTTCTATTTTTTTTGCCCTGTAGTTCTTTTTTTTTTTTTTTTGCACACTGTACATTTTAATATTCTAAGGTTTGACTCTGCATTTATTCCCTAAGCTGTTTCTTCTTTACATTTATATCAAGCTAGTGATATGACAGAGATTTCCTTGAGTGCTAAGGAATAACAAAAATAAACAAACCAGTGTGAAAACACAGTTCATTATATCTGCAAATATATAGCTGGTGTTCTTCCTGACGTGGTCCTCTTATTAAGAAGAAATGCAGGATCCCCTCCGTTTTTTCTGATCCTGCCTCATGTTCTGGGCTTGTGGTGGCACACCGCCTTTAAGAATTCCCTCATTTACTGGGAATCCCTATGAAATAAACTTTCATCTTCCTCCTGGTCTTCAATTGTATGTCTTTAAACCCATAAACCCAGGCCTCTTTTACCCAATTGTTTCTTATATTGCTTTATTTGTCTGGAAGTTGTTTCTGCCTGCAAGGCAAGCTCTGTAGAGGATGGGACAGATACGAGGTTCCCAAAATACTGACATGGACATGTAGTACTCCAGTACATGCATAGGGGATACTTTGCTCCCTCTGGAACTGGGGACGTACCACAATAGATGCATATGCTGGCACCATACCACATCGTAGAGGGGGAAGGGGAGGGGCCAGCAAGTAAGCATGAGTTCCTCTTACAAATTTTAAAGCTGATTCTTCTTGAATCAGCACTAGCCCTGCTACTACAGCTCTTTAACTCTTCCAGAGTTTTGAGGAAGATGACTGTGCCAGTTTTTGCTAGATGTTCAAAGATTCTTTGGGGGAATGGTGCCCTGGAGTATCTTATGTTGCCGTCTTGGTCAGTCATGAATCTTTCTTGCTTCTCAGCCACAATGACCTTCTCTTAGTTCTTTCAATAGGCCATATTCTTTCTACCTCCAGGCCTTTGCACTGGCCATTCCTACACTGGTATATTGCTTTCCCTCAGTCTTTTCTGGCTAACTTCTTTTAAAAGTCTCATCCTAAATATCACTGCGAGAACCTCCACCACAGAATCTAGAACTCGTTCTGTTTTGAAAGATGAATTAATTTATTCTGATAGTGATCATTAAAACTAATAATGGTCATTAAAAATTGATGCCTCATAGAGAACTTTCAAAAAAGGAAGGAAAGAAGTAAGAAAGGAAGGGAAAACAGAAGGAAGGAAAAGTAGGAAAGAATGAAAGAAAAAAAATGTCCCCAGAGCCCAGAAATAATCATTGTTAGCATTTGTCAAATGCTATTGCAGGCATCTTTTTGAATATACATATGTAAAAGAATTGATAACCATGTAGAGATACAAGTGGATAGATAGATAATTGATCAATAGCAAAACAAGTATTTTTGCTGAGATAGTACTCTATGCATTATTTTATAATTACATTATAATTATTTTACATGGAGAAGAGAAATTGAAGAAATTAAACTTCAACTGTTTCTTTATAACAAAGATGTGAATATAAAAACCCTTTAAAATAAGAAAAAAAAAGACTTGAGAACATGAGGAAAGTTGGGGTCATATTTTAAATCCATGTGTTTTAACTTTAGACACTATCCAATCTACACTTTGCTATGAAAGACAATAAAAGTACTATACTTTTCATATTTCTCTCACACCTCCCAGTTTCTTCTTTTTTTTTTTTTTCACATGGGCAGGCACCAGGAATCAAACCCAGGTCCTCTGGCATCGCAGGCAAGCATTCCTGCCTGCTGAATCACTGTGGCCCGCCCACCTCCCAGTATCTTTTTAAAGGAATACCATTCTCTTTTACAGTGTCAATGTTTTTAACACTTCATTCTGTTTTGTAATCATAATTACAACAGTTGTTTAGTTTTGGATATATATTTAATGGATCATATGTACCCCCATGATCCTTTTTTCCATGGCTTTGTCATGCCTGAGTAATTTTTCCTCAAAGATATATATTATACCCATACTTTAATGAGTCAAATGGTTAATGATACCTTTTATGAAAATGCAGCCTCTCCTCCACCACTCCCATCTCTCATTTCCTAGAGGCAACCATTTCAATTCTTTAAGTTGATTCTTTTTTTTGCATGAGCAGGCACTGGGAATCGAACCCAGGTCTCTGGCACGGCAGGTGAGAGCTCTGCCTGCTGAGCTACTGTGGCCCACCCCATTAAGTTGATTCTTAATATTGCTATTTCCTAGTTTTTTAGTTATCGGCATTATCTTTTCGTTTTCTATTATGGAAGATGAAAATTCCACACATTCACACTGCGACTAAAAAAAACATCTGTCATCTTTGAAGTTTCCTTTGGTGGCATCCTGGGAGACTACCTTTGTCTCTCTATTGTTTTTTTTTTCCCTCAGTGCCTAGATTCCATCATTTCTTTTTTCTTACTTTATTCACTAAGTTGCAGTAGAGTATACAGGCCAAGAGCTTTTGGGGAGAGGATTAGGGGAAGTATATATTTTTGAGAAGGCACTTGTCTGAAAATTTCTTAATTCTATGCATAATCTTAATGAATAGAAAATAATTTTAGTTTGGAAAATATTTCTCTCAGACTTTTGAAGTCAATGCTCTGTGGTTTTCTTTTTTAAAATCTTTAAACTTTTTATTTGGAAAGAAATTCAAACTTATAGAATAGTTGCAAAATAATAAAAATTGCATATGGAGAACTTCAACATACTCCCATACCCACAGATACCCAGATTCACCAATTTTAACATTTTGCAACATTTTCTGTATCATTCTATCCATCATCTGTCAATACATCTCTCTATTCTCCTTCTTTATCTATCTACTTTCTGAACATTTGAGAGTATGCTATAAAAATCATGCTCCTTGAACATAAAATACCATGTACATTTCCTAAGGACAAAGATATTCACTTGTGTATCACTTACTAAATTTATTTTAAGTGCAGTTATCAAGTTCAAGAAAATTAACATTGATATAAAGCTGAGAGTTTACATTCCAATTTTTTTTTCATATGCCTAATAATATCCATTCTTTTGTTGTTGCATGGGCAGGCACCAGGAATCGAACCCGGGTCCAGGGCTTGGCAGGCGAGAACTCTGCCTGCTGAGTCACCATGGCCCGCCCCATCCCCCACTTTGAAATCTTGTATTTTTCTCTTTGTCCACAGCATTTTGAAATTTCATAGTAATATGACTTAGTCTAAGTGTGGATTTTCATCCACATTGGCGTTTACTATGCTGTTTCAATCGAATCTTGTATAATTCAGGCTCTGGAAATTTTCTTAGTTTATTTCTTTGAATCATTATCTGTCCTTCCTGTTCTTTAACTAGAGCTGCATTTAATTGGCTATTGGGCCTAGTGAATATGTCCTCTATTTTCTTATATTTCTGTTCAACTTCCAATCCTTTAGTATTTTTGAAATCTACTTTCTTGGTGATTTTCTCAAATTTATTTTCAACTCTTCCATTGAAATTTTTACTTCTGCTATTATGTAATTAATTGTTAAAATCTATTTTTATTATCTAAATGTTAGTTTATATAAATCTTAATATTATTTCCTACAAAATCTTCTTTGAGATAATAATACGTATTTTTAAAATTTGGATGAAGTCTTTTTTCCTCCAAGGTGATTTTCCTCTACTTATTTTGGCTTCAGCATTTTATATTAGATAATTTTCTCAAATATATGTTGATCCTTAACTATCTATTAATATATAAAATTGGAGATAAAAAAAGATGACTGGAAACTCTCTGTCAAGAGGTGCTGTTGACAATGTTTATCTTTTTATTTATTTATTTATTTTACTATAAACTGTTGTAACAAGTTGATTTATTGAGGGAACCCAAATTGCCATATATTTAAGTCTTTTCTCTTGGATTTACTTCCAAATGAGGAAAAAGAGCCTTCATTGACAAGTCATATTTTACTTTTTGCAGTGTTTTTCTTCTCTGCATTCATACAGAACTTGCAGTTGAATAATTCACTTTATCATTTAATCATATTCTTATCAGTACCTAGTGTAATGGTTTTCTCCATACTGAACCTTTTTCTTCTATAAGATGGCCCTCAAAGTCAGGGATCATATTACAAAATAATACTTACATTTATTGAATGTTTATTATAAACTAGACACTGTTATAATGTCTATAGCATATTCATAGATGCATTTATATCACATATTAGAGATAAAACCTAACAGATATTAAATAATGTAGTATCTATGAAAATTTAGGAAGGCAGTGCAATGGATTAGGTGTGGGTTTTAAAATCAGATTGATGGACTTTGGATCCTTGGTTTGTCTTAGTAGCTATATGATATTGGGTACGTTACTTAATCTCTCTGAGATGCCATTCCTCTTGCAAAATGGAGATACTTCACAGAGTCCTTTTTTGAGGACTCCAATCATAGACACTTAAAATTTAAAACTATTTTTATTCATAGTTGGGCAGTTTGTTACTCTTGACAAAAGTCTCATTACTATTATGTAGTCTATCTGTCTTACTTAATATGTTACTCTTCCTTCTGATCTTTGATATGTACCTGTTATTTTATCAATCCTATAAACACACTCTATCACGTCCAGAGTGTCCAACCAACTACGCTAGCAGGATACAGAAAAGTTTGTCAATATCTAATATGAGCAAAATATTTACTCAAATTGGTAATACTATATAGACTTATATCTATATTTGAAGCTCATTTCATTTAAATAATTCTTGGATCATTTCTTAATCTCACAGAAAACAGGACCTACTATTATCAAGGTAGCTTTAAAGTGATGAATATCCCATATAATAGCAATTATGAAAGGGAGACGTCACCAGAAAATAACTATCTTAGCAAACTTCTCGAGACTAAGGTAAATCAGAATTTCCTGTATTTGTTTCATTGTAAATTCTCTGAAATATAAATATTTTTGGAATTTGATATTTGATTCTATGTTCTTTTTAAACAGATGGCTGATGCGTTTCAAAGTTCTAGCATTTACAGGCAATATATCAACTCTCAAGTGATCAAACTATTGTAAGTAACTAACACTAACTGTCAGAAAAAAGATACACCTACCACATGCACATTATACATCAAGGTAGTTGGTAAAACGAGTCTATTGAACTGTTTCAGCTTTTATCCAGTCAGTTAGTACTATCCAGCTATTATGCCAAGTGTTAGCCTAATTGTTCAGTATAAATCAAAGAACAAATGGGGGCTATGCAATTGAATTCATTAGATTTACTGAGAATGCATTAATTTTCAAATTATAGTTGATTCATCCCTCTAGTTTCTTAGGATTTTATGTCTAACTAAACGTTAGATGATCCTTTAAACTAATGTTTGATGCTATAATGTTTTTATTTAGCAATAGCATAAATAAAGACCTTGTTTCCTCCTGTCTTTCTACTTGCATGTAAACTAAACACCTAGTGGAATTGTCCCTACAGTTCTTATAGGCTAGTGAAAAACCTCTCTGCACAAGACTTTGCTAACAAGGAAAACCTTCTACTCACCATAACCAGAAGTAAAATAGCTGTGCAGTATCTCTTGCATATGGGTGTGGCACAGCATGGAGTAGCACAGGGACCCCAGAATTGGCGTTGGATAACCTCAGACAGGTCTCAGACACTTAATAGTTCTAGAGATTAGAACAAGGCACTTTTTAAATCTGTTCCTACAAACTTTGAAACAGTGATAATAACACCTACCCAGCCTCCTTCAAAGGCCCATACTCAGGATCAAGGAAGATAATGTGTGTAAAAGCATTTGTAAAAAATAAATATATTTCAAAAGAAGGTTATTAATATTTTTACCATTATCATTGCCACCAAGCTGCAGCTGCCCTTTTTCTCCTGCTCCCAGGACGCCTGGGACTCCTGCAATGACAGCGTAGATTAAGGTCCTGACCACAAAGGAGAACTTGAGGGTCTGTTATCACAGTATTGGACAGAAGTGGGAGACAAGACTTGTAGCGCCCAGGTTGCAGGCAGCTGCGACCCTCAGATGATTTCTGCTTTGTTTTCCCTGGTGCATGACTTCAGGAATCTGTAGGTCGCGGGGGCCTACAGGGAGTGAAGAAAGACCACAGGAGTGTTTCACTCAGGTACACTCTGATACAAAAGTCAAAGTCATGAGAGCTGAGGGCTTCCTAGCTATGATTATTGATTTATGTGCCGAAAGGTTTAGGGAGACCCAGAGCATAGTAACGACATTTCACATTAGCCTCAGGGCTGTTGGACAGTTCCACTGGTCAGCCTTTCAGGTTGCCCACCCTTTCCCAGTTCCAAATAAATCTTCCCTGAACACTACAGGCAGATTCTTTTTCCTCAAAAATAGTTTTACTAGAAAACTTCTCTCTGCTGCTACCCCTTGGCTACCATGAAAGACCTTCCTCTCTCTGAGCTCTGGAGTCCAGGCACTGTTGATGCTGGGGGACTAGGAGTGGGGAGTGCATAGTGCCGGTTTATGAAGCTTCACTGATTCTGAACCATAGTTCAGCTGCGTAATTTTGAATATGATATATAACTTCTTCAAAGCCCTGAGTTTTCCTGGTCTATAAACACCTACATTGCAGGATTTTTGTGGAGACTAAATATGATTTAAAAAGTATGATGGCAAAGTATCTGAAACATAGTGAGTACCCCATAAATCCATAATAATAATCATAAAACACATAATAAATTAGTATTTTCACTGTGCAATTATTCTGGAGCACTGTTACTCCTCATCTCTGCTTGATGAAATGTCCTCATGCTTTAAGGGCCTTAGATTTTCCATGAAAATTTCTCTGATCTTTTAAGTAAAAAATGACTTATTCCCCTTTCAAATTACCTGCAGGTAAGATAACATCTGATCCCTGCTGTTTTGATATTTACTTATTATAATCATGTATGTGTGTCATATCTCACCTAATTTTCTGGAAGTTCCTTGAGGGTAGGAATCTTATTTTAGTCACCTTTTACCACCTAATAGTACTTAGTTCAGTCATTTGTCTACAGCAGTTGCTTAAGAAATGATTGCTGAATGCATGAATAAATGATCCAAGTCCTTATATGAAATCTCCAACCTGGTGCTTTAGGTTTTCCCATTTTTCATATTTGTAGAAAGACTTGTCCTCTGAACTGAATAACATAGTTGCATGCCTACTGTCACCAAGTAAATGTAGGCAGATATAGGTTTATGCATGACCTAAAGTGACAGTATTGCACAAACCCATAAAAGATCAAAAGAAACCAAGATATGAAAGGTCAGGAAGTGAGAAAGGAAATGCTATTTTTTTAACAACACATGAAATCTTTATATTGTTTCCAGTCCTAATAACAACAGTGTGACAGCACAGATATGGCTGATATTCAAGGCTCCCAGATCAATGAAGGAAGGCACAAGGACCAGAATTGAAAGCATCTTACGTCAGATGCTGAGGAATCATTCAGGATCCTTGACTACAGATCCTAATTCTCTTAGGCTCGTAGGTAAGCTTACAGTAATATCAATGGGAACAGAGCTGCTTTCATCGCTCTATCCCTAACATCACAACAGCAGACCCAAAGAAGAGCCTCAATAGTATTTTTAATTCAATGAGACACTGTTTAACATCAGAGTAATAATTTGTGTATTCCATCTTGACAAACACAATCAAATCACTATAATGCCACATCCTAAAGCTGGTTCTGGGAGAAAATTCTGTTTTTCATTTTAAAGCAAATGATATGACTTTGCATAGTACTTAAAAGTCATAGTGTGTCTTGCTATTCTTTTCATAATCTCCTATTACTTTCAAAACAGCATTGGATATGCTGTGATAAGACAGGTGACTTTGTTCAAATTATAATTTCTTATTGTAGCAACGCTTAAATTCACTTGCAGGGTCTTTCTTGTATTCTAAGAAAGCTACCGGCAATTTTCCATTTTAGATGACATAAAATGAAATTCTAATTAAGTAAAAAAAAGTCATGTGAACTATCAAGATGGTACGTCCATATAATACATGCTCATGTAATAAAAGAGCAATCTCTATAAACCAATCTTCTCTCCTTTCTACTGACACTTTCTCCTGAGATTCACTATTTCTGGACCCTCCTGCTCTGTAGGACCTAACGTCATACTCCATCGGCCCCAAGGTCAGTGAATATTAAACTTACTATGGACTTTTTGCTCTATTTCAGAAATCAGTAAGGTCAATGCTGAGAAGATTATCAACAACTGTAAGTTCATATGTATTTAGATTGAATATATGAAATCCTAAAACAATAATAATAACCAAGAATTTTATTCTTGGCCAGGCAAAGTTCTAAATGCTTCATTTATGACAACGTATTTAACCCTCACAGCAATTCTACACATAGATACTGCTATTACCTCATTTTAGAGATGGGAAAACTGTAGTACAAAGAAGTAAAATATTTTGTACAAATTCATCCAGCTAGTAGATACTGAGCTAGAATTCAAATCCAAGGAGTGTGATTACAAAGCCATGGGCTTAACTGTGTTTTATCTGCCACACACAACTTATACATTATCCAAGTGCTGAGGTGTCTTGGAGATCCTGTGCTGGGTACAGAGGCTACCAGTGATTCTTGTATAGATTACCTTCTGTTCCTCTCAGCGTAAGACTCTGTCAGATAGATGATGTAAGGACAGCTCAGTTCACTATCTGCTTTGTAAGCAAAAACACATTATCTTCTTATTCTCAATGGAACAAAACTGACCCTTTCTGGCAGGCTGTGGGAGACGAGCAAGGATGTCAGCCACGTATGACAGAATCAAGGGAGGTTCCACTGCTCAGGTAGGAGAATGGCCGTGGCAAGCAAGTCTCAAAAAGAATGGCCAACACTACTGTGGGGCATCTCTGATCAGTCACAGATACCTTGTGACTGCAGCTCACTGCTTTAAAAAGTAAGTTCATCATCTTGCCTAAGGCTAGGGCAACCATAAGACCTAGGGCAGTTCCACTTTACACCTATTATGCCAGTTTAAATATTAATAGCACTTCCTTTAATTCTCAAAACTGATCTGATTTAAGAGATATATTAAATAGTAAATCTATGTAAGGCTTTCCTACCTCACCAGTAAAAATGGGAAGAGTCACTCATTCTTGGTACTACATTCTTTTCTCACTTGATTCTTATTTCTCATCAATTTATAACTCCAAATATCCCAAACGACTTGCAGTTGCTAGAACACATCATCTTTTTCACATCTTCATCCCTCTCTAACCAGAGTCTTCTCTGTCTGGAACGCCTCTTTTTGCTCATTTATTAACAAATATATAGGACTCGGTCTTATAGTTCCATGGAAAATGTTGCTTTCCGTATGATCTCTCCCATTTCCTTAAGCACACAGATCTAGGTCCTTCTGTTTGATGGTCTTACTAACTTATATATAAATACATGCAATTCCCATAGCTGCCTAAGTTTATGCCTATTTTTTTAGACTGTAAGCTACTAGAAGGTCTAGACTATATATTTTCATTTCTATATCCAGTTGCCATACATAGTTTGTGGTATAATGCTCAAATAAGATCTCTAAAAATGAATTTAAAAATCAGACTATATTATTTCTAATAGATAATACAGTAGGAAGATACTAATAACATGCGAAGAGTACAGTACATGCAAAACATATTTATATTATTTTGAAAGATACAGGACATGATTTTCGTTTCTCTAGGACCCAAAATCCAAACAACTACACAGTCAGCTTTGGCACTAGAGTAAATCCCCCCTACATGGAACATTATGTTCAAAAAATTATCATTCATGAAGACTACAACCCGGGTGAGCATCATGATGATATTGCAGTTATACTGCTAACAGAAAACGTCTCATTTGAGAACGACGTACATCGAGTTTGTCTTCCTGAAGCTACACAAACTATTCCACCAGGTGAAGGTGTTGTGGTTACAGGATGGGGAGCACTCTCATATGATGGTAAGTGAAAACTTAGGATAGACTCATGTAGTGTACAAAGTCATCAAGAAAGATTGATGATGCAGGTACAGAGTCAAAAGCATCATTTATCTCGATAGCCCAAACAGGCTACTCTCAGGCCATCTCTCAGGGGATAAGGGATATGAGTTATGACTTTGGAAATTGCCTTGACCTGAAACTTCCCAAGGAGACCATATTGGCTCTACAACCTCCCTAACTTGGGGATCTTAACTGAAAAAGTTCTGGTCCAAAGATAAAAGAATGGAAATAAGGACAAGCATAAGCAGCATAAGAAAAATGTTTCAGATCATGCTTGGAACATGTATTTTTCATTGGTGTGAATGAGCAAATTGAGTGGGCTTTTTCATACTGATAGGCAAGTCAACTATAGGTCTTATGCACAAAAAACAAAGTAAAGTTCCCATCTGATCTGTTTCAGAGCAGTTCTTTTGCTGATAGTTTGCTTCCTTTAGGTGAATTTCCAGTGTTACTTCAAAAAGCATCTGTTAAAATTATTGATACAAACTCTTGTAATGCTGAAGAAGCATATAATGGTGAAGTATGGGACACAATGCTATGTGCCGGTTATATGGAAGGAAATATTGATGCCTGCCAGGTAAGTCTAGACATTGTTCACATTGACCAAATAGTAGATAAATATTTGTTATTATTTTATGAAAATTATCAATGTGGAGACAATTCTATGCCTCAGTTAATTTTCATTTTGACAACTCTCCTCAATGCAACTTACAAGTATTTAACAAATGCTTGTACTGTGCTTACTATGGAGTCAAAATCCTAAGTCCTTTACAAATATTAATTCATTTAATCCTCATCATAACCTTATGGCATAAGTATTATTATGATTCTTGCTTTATAGATGAGGAAAACGAGGCACAAGAAGGTTAAGTAATTTGCACAAGGCCACACAGCTTGTACAAGGAAGAGACGGCATACAAACCCAGGCAGTCTAGCATTAGTCTGTTCCCTCCAGTAGTATGTATCTAAAGGATCAGCTTCGGAAATTTTTCATTATTTCCAGGTCATTCCCAGATTCCTCTTAATCTTTTACCTCTTTCGTGTCTAAGGGTATGACTACTTTTTTTCAAGGTACAAAGTTCTCTATTCCATTTCTATCCATATCATGTCTCTCAAAAGCTTTTCTAATAAAATAAGATCCTGTGACTTGTGAGTCCATGCCGTCAGGTTCAGATAAATACCAAAGAGCCCCAGGTATATGTTCTTGAAGTTTAGATTGATACAGGGATATATACACCTTCCTGTGGTCTCTGGGAAGCATCAATAAACCATGAACTTCACCTGGGTTTATATTTAGTGTAAGATAAAATATCAGAAAGCAATTTTTCATAATAATAAATACTCCCTTTTTTTTTAGGGTGACTCTGGAGGACCACTAGTTTATCCCAATTCTCGAAATATTTGGTACCTTGTTGGAACAGTAAGCTGGGGAGCTGAGTGTGGTAAAATCAATAAACCAGGTGTCTATATGCGAGTAACTGCCTACCGGGACTGGATTGCCTCCAAGACTGGTATCTAAGAGAGAAGCATCGCGTGACAACTGCTGTAGGTCGTTTTTGCCTGTTACTCCTAAGCCCTATCTTATACACTTTTTAAAGTATTGTGAACAATGGCTGCTTCGGAAACACTGGACCTGAGGGAATAACTGTAACTTTAATTTTAAGCACATTCCATAAGATAAAACAAGAAATCTTGTTTTTAATCCAAAAGGCTTAAGGAAAGAAATTGCTCCTATCAAAAACAGACTATCATTTTCTATTTCATGAGCCCATATCATGTCTATCCCTCCACAGTATAAAGCCTTTAATGTATTCAGACTTTCTGAAATGATGAAAGTATGTTCTTGTCCAACAGAAAGCTAGCAAGCAACACCATGAGAGACCGGAACCAGTGCTTTCTGAGCTTGCATTGGTATCTGCTTTCATGCCATAACTTGTGTGGAGGAAGTGTGGTCGTGAAGGAAACCTGGTCAGAATTAAATATTAATCACAGTCCCTTATTTGTTCTGGGATCTTGATCAACTCTTGTAATCATTGTGAAAGAATTTCACCATTAACAAAACTAGGCAAAGTAACACATTTTAAACTTAACAGGGGCCAGGTACAGTAATTCTATAGTGCTGACACAGTTTTTTGTGGAAATTCTTTATTTGTCACATGCATACAAAGAAGTTGCTATGAAGCATGGAAGTGTGTAATACATTTTGATTAAAATGTTTTTAAAAGCAGACTGTTTAATTTGACATTTTTTTCCTTTTTTGTTTGTTTTCCTAAGTAATTTTTGCAGGTAGCCTTTTTTCCGTTTAGTTTTTCCTCTTCTGTCAAAAGAAGCTTTATTAATCATACTTGGTCTGTGGCTTGGGAGAGGACTCCAGCATGGTTAATAAGTTGTCTCTTAGCTAGAGGGAGAGTCTCCTGAAAAAGTCTGAGCCAGGAGGATGCAGCTGGCCTGCTCAGTGGCCTCTGAGTGCCAGAGGCTCCCTGTGGTTCTTGGAAATGTCTGTCCAGGTGGGTTTGGTGCTCACCAGCCTGCAGAGTTTGGTCAGTTGGTCACCAATTTCTTGATGAGTTCACCTTTCCCTTCTGTTCAGAAAAACAGAGATGGAGGGCCTTGTGGGTGCAATCTGCCTGATTCATGTTGGCTTCAGGGCCACAGTGGCTTTCCTGGCATCCAGGATGCCACCTAATTAATCTAAGGATGGTTTCTTCAAGTCCTCAGAGGGCTAGGCTGCTGGGCTGGTTTTGCATTTTCAAGGGATGCTAGGTACCCACACATTTCTCTTTGGTCAACTCATGTGGCCCACTTGACCTTCTAGGACCACATAGTCACAGTAGAAATAGAGACCCAAAGAAAAGTGGGTGAGGGAGGCCTGTAGTTGCATATTGACCAGATAGGCTGATGGCAGCTCCCACCTTGGTGGAAACATTCTGGTATATCTGGGAGCACATGGTTGGTGGCAAAAAATGAGCCAACCACACACACACACACAAAATGTTATTGGCCAGTCCAGAAAGTGAATGGTTGCAGAGAATATGGTGCTGGGGAGGAAATTGATGGGGTTTGGAGGCTGAGAAGATGGGAATAAGGGGAGTTTCTGCCCCAACAACAGACAAATCATCAGACTGCTAGGTGTATTGTGCCTGCAAGCGGCTCTTTTGCAGGGGAGAAACATTCTCTACTGGTAATGTTGTTGGTCCTTCAGTTTATGGAAGAAAGGATAGAGTTCTATTTTATGAACCACAGCATCTCCGCAAGCTAAATGATTTCAAACTCTAAGGTTCTTAGAAGGTATTTACTTCTTAAGAGTATTTTTTATAAGCATCCACTAAAAATTTTAGAGTCTTTACAAGAGTCCATATATAGTATTTAAATGTTTCCTAAGCTTCAATTACCCACGGTGGATATATAAGAGAAAATCTTTTACCAACTAATTTTCTTCTTCTCCAAGAAAATATGAATTTTGCTTATTCTACTGATAATTATTTTCCATTTATCAAAGTCTCCAGAATAAGTATATGTCATAAACAATGATATAATACAGTTTTCCCAAGTTTCATAAATTTGCTTTTGTGTCTTTTACAATTCTTTTCTGTTATATGTAATACCAGTTTCTTAAAATGATCAAAGAACAAAAGCTTTCACAAAGTCTCAGCTTATTAAATTCCAGCTATTAATTACCTTGTATTTAAGCCGTTTGGTTATAATTAATATCAAACACTGTATTCCTCATCATTATCATCATAAATGAATAATATTACACATTGATAGAGTTCTTACCATGTATTAAGCACAATTCAATGATTTTTCATATATTATCCCAAATAATCCTTATGCCCATCTTATGAAGTAAATACTACTATTATCCCAACTTTACAGATGAAGAAACTGAGACACAAAAAGGTTAACAATCTTGCCCAAGAATGTAGAACAACATTCTGCCAAGGAAATGACTTTGTCCAGAAATGTCCGAAACTCACATTTCTGTGAGTTTTCTCACATTTCTGTAGTTTTTTTTGCATTGTTTTTGTTTGTTTGTTCCAAATGGAGTGAAGAGTCCAAATAGCTCTAGATAATTCTTAATATAGTAAGAAGTCCATTCCAGGAAGTGATACAGCAACACTTTCTCAAAAGCATTTATATTTGCTGAGTATTTTTCATCCCTTACTTGATCCGGTATAAAACTGTCTTCTGATAAATTTGGCTCTCATTGCTCCTCTCTTCACTCACACCTTTGCAGAAAATTTTCCAAGCAGCACTAAATGCCTCCTGTATTTTTTCCATGCTCTTCAGACCTGGATGAATTCAGTTAAACACATTGTGAGAATGACAGAAGAGAGAAGCTACAGAACAAGAAATGGTAAAAGTTAGGACAGTTAGAATAGAGCCTAGATTTCACAAGCCTTATTATGCACTTTAAATGAAAAGATTATGAGCATGCATCATATTCCTCAAAGCCAGCTACTAGAAAAAGAAAATTAAAATAAAGTTGATGAAGCAAAAAACAGTTGGACCCTAGACAATTCTCTTTGGTCTATGAAATTTGCAATGCCTCTCCCAGTAAATAAATCTTTTAAAATATTTTTTTGTCTTCTTATATTATCCTATTACTCCCATACATTAACAAGATTCAGAGAATATACACAGGTTTCACTTTACCATATTGAGAAGAGACAGACTTAATTTTCATTCATAGAACTTATCCAGTATAGTTGTATCCAAATGATTTCCTTGTTAGGAGAAAATTGATGTTATAGGTAACTGTTTTAGAAAATCTCTTTATTTCATTAATGTTAATTTCAAAAGACTTTAGAATAAACTGAATTCATAGTTCCCTTAGAAATCACTTCTGAAATTAAAGCAAGTCATAATAATCATACTTCCTAGCTTCAGTAAAGAACTCAGATGTTAATTAAACATTAATTAAAAAAGAGGGATAAATCAACCGTTCTGAGAAGCAAGATATAGAACACAGAAGCTTAGTTACGCAGATGATCTTTTTAAAAAATGTTTTTTGTTGAGAAATCTACACACACATATAGTCCGTCCATAGTACTTAATCAGTGGCTCGCAAAATCATCACATAGTTGTATATTCCTCATCATGATCATTTTTAGAACATTTGAATCACTCCAGAAAAAAAGAAAAAGAAAAAACACAACCCATACCCCATACCCCTCTTTCTCATTGACCACTAGTATTACAATCTACCCATTTTTTACCTCTTACGCCCCCTATTATTGTTTATTTATTTTTTTCAGATGATTTTATCCTGATTGAGGGCTGGAGAACACAAGATGAAGCACATTGAAGAGAACTCTCACAAACTCCCAAGAGCACAGTTTTATTTTGCTTTTATTTCACAAATAGAAATGGCAGATAAAAGGAAAAATTGCTACTTTTAAAATGCAAGCTGCATTGGCATAGAAAAATGAGCCATATCAAGGACTTACTCAAAGAAAATGCATATGATTGAAAAGGAAATAATCCATTTTATGAGGTTTTAAATTTCCCAATTTGGTCATGATGACATGCACATTTCCGTGTTGGGTGACTGTCCCCGAGTGCCCCCCGCGAGCTGTCTGAGAAGGAGAAAGAACAACAAGACCAACAAATCTGTCTTCTTCCAAGAGGGCCAAGCAGGATTCAAGTAGAAGCTGGACATCAACTTATCCATAAGAAGCAGAGGGGATTACAGGATCTGGGTTTTGGAGCGAGCGTAGGATTAGAGATTGGGAAAAGTGATACTAGTCACTATTAAGATTTCATAAATCTTACTTTATCTTTTGAGCCTTGGGTTGCAACTTGGGTAATAGTTGACCTGTTCCCTGTGAACCCATGCCAGAACTCTATTTTGGCATTAGAATCTTCTTGGCTCCTGCCTGCCCATATGGACCAGAGGTATTATTGAGGTGAAATAATAAACACCATTTTTATTATAAAAATTCAGTTTATTAAAAATAAATGTTTGTGTACCTCCCTTTTTTCACTTAAAATGAAAAGAGCTTTATGGAACCTAATTGGTGAATTCTTTAAACTTTTAAGTATAATGTATATTGTATTCTGTAGTTCACTAAATACAACTTCATCAATGGCAAGCTGTGAAGAAGATTAGTAATACAGAGACAACTGTTTTACACGTAAAAATTATTTTATTGACCATTTATTCAAATGAAAGACTCTTTGGTTTGACCCAAGATGAAGAGGAATGCAGAAGGAAGGAAATAACAAAGATTAAAGAGAGATAAATGAAATAGAAAAAATGAAAAAGCAATAGAGAGAATCTATGGAACCTCCCCCCCACCCCAAAAGAACAACACAGGACCAGATGGCTTCACAGGTGGATTTTACTAAACATTCCAAGAGAATTAACACCTATCCTGCCCAATGTCTTCCAAAAGATTGAAGAGAAGGGAACACTCCTTAAGTCATTCTCTCAGACCATCATCGTCCTCTACCAAAGCCAAGGAAAGATACCACAAGAAAAGAAAATTATAGACCAGTATCCCTTGCGAATATAGATGCAAAAATCATTAACAAAATACTAGCAATCTGAGTCCAAGGATTATACACCATGATCAAGTGAGTTTATCTGTGATATGCAAGGTTGTTTCAATATAAGAAAATCAGTAGATGTTATACACCAGATTAACAGAACAAACGAAATAAAACACATTATCATCTCAACTGATGCAGAAAAAAACATTTGACAAAATCTAGCACTTCTTCTTGATAAAAGGACTTAGAACACTTAGAAGTAAATTTCCTCAGCATGATTAAGGGCATATATGAAAAACCCACAGCTAACATTATACCCAGTGATGAAAGGCTGAAAGCTTTCCCTCTAAGAACAGGAATAAGACAAGGATGCCCACTGTCACCACTGTTCCAACATTGTACTAAAAGTTCTAGCTAAAACAAGGCAAAAGAGAAAGAAATAAAAGGCATCCAGATTAAAAAGGACAAAATAAAACTTTATTATTTGCAGATGTCATGATCTTACATATAGAAAATTGTAAAAAACCCACAACAAAGTTTCTAGAACTAATAAATTCAGCAAAGTGACACGGTGCAAGCTCAACATGCACAAATCAATAGTGTTTTAAATATACTAGTAATGAGAAAAGAGGAAATCAAGAAAAAAAGTCATTTAGAATACAGCTAAAATATCAAATATCTGGCAATTTATCAGAAATTTAAGTATAGAATTACTGTATCACCCAGCAATATCATCTTTGGGTATATATCCAAAAGAATTGAAAGTAGCGATTTTGAACAGACAATTCCTCACTGATGTTCATCATAGTGGCATTCTTCACAATGACCAAAAGATGGAAGCAGTGGAGTGTCTATCAACAGATGAATGGATAAACAAAACATGGTATATATAATATTCTAATATATATACACATTGGAATATTATTTAGTCATAGAAAAGAATGAAGTTGTAATGCATGTAATAACATTGATGAATCGTAAAGACATCACAATTGATGTTGAGCGAAATAAGCCAGACACAAAAGGACAAATAGTGCATGATTTCACTGATGTGAAATAATTAGCAAAGACAAATTCTTAGAGGCAGAAACTAGAATATAAGTTGCCAGAGATAGGATGGGGATAGAAAATGGCAGTTAATGCTTAATTGGTGCAGTTTCTATTTGGGGTAATGGAGCATTTAGGTAATTTGAATGTGGTTAAAAAGGTAAATTTTAGGTTTTATATTTGTTACCAGAATAGAAATTTTTTTTTAATTACTATACAACACAAATAGCGAACCATAATATAAACTATGGACTATAAGTAATAGTATAATTATAATATTGTGAATATAAAGTGAAACCTGTGTATATTCTCTGAATCTTGTTAATGTATGGGAGTAATAGGATAATATAAGAAACAATCATATACTCTTCAAAAGAAACAGATAATTCCATGGATATTTTTAAAAGATAGGGTATACCATAAACAAAGAAGTTATAAATTAAAATCTATTCTGCTTAATTATGTACTCTGGTGTATTCAAAAAGAAGACTTACTGATTTCATTTATTCATAAAATGAAAATATAAATTTTACTGCTATTCTGAGTTTATTATTATATTGAGTAGTGCAATATTTGAGCAGTTTTGATTTGAGACTTATGTATTCTAAATACTTCATATAAATTGTTTGCATAGTAAAATGTATGTAGATAATGCCTTATAAAAAACAGGCTTTCAATATAAATGTTTTACACTTGTGTAGATTATATATTAAGCACATTAAACTCTGTTTTAAAATCTTGAGATTAAGTAAAGGGAAAATTATCACTTGAAAAAGTTATTACAGAATTTATTTGATTTATGTTAGAAAAATAAAATCTCAGAGAGCCCAGTGTTTATCAAATCTAGAAACCCGGTGCCCAGTCAAAAATCTTAACACATTTTTCTAGGTCCTGGGAAGACTGTGTCTCCTACAGCATTGCGGTGTGATGCTGCGTTCTTGCAGATTTTACGATTTTCCCTTTGTAGCTATCTTAACCATTTTATTTCTGCTCTTTGCCCTTCCTTTGGCCTTACATAGTCACTAGGTGTTTGACAGAATCCTTAGATTGTGATGGCAGGTTCTGTAACTCTGATTTTCCTATAAAGCCAGCATTAGATCCAGTTCCTTTTCTATTGGACTCTTGTGGAGTCCGTTTTTTTCAGTTTCAATTACTTACTTTTTCTTTAATCATTCATTATCAGAAGACATTTCACATGCCTCTTCAGATCTGCTACTCTGGTTGCTGGATTTGTCTCTTTTCTTTTTTATGATCCTGTGGTATTCTTTGGGCTTGGCTTCCAATAATAAATGAGCTTTTTTTGCTCAGTCATTTTCTCAAAGTGCATTGAATCCTGTCAAATGCAAAAACAGGTAACGCCAAAAAATGAAACTGAAATTTCCAGTTTGTGTTCTTCTTAGAAAATGCTATTCCTCAGGGAAAGAATGGAACTTGAGCCCTCGATATTATCTGCAGAGTGTTTGTGAAGTCTGAATATGGGTCCCTCCTTTTTTATCCATATTCTGCTAGGTTTTCATTCTTTTTTTTCCCCTTGATTTCCCTTTCCCATTTCTCCTACATGAGTGGGACATGAAGCTATGTACGTTCTGTCATAAACCAGTCTGTTCATGGTGTTAGTCTTACAATTTCGAGAAGATAATTGACATTTTATGGTGCTAAGTAGCCTCTAATATTTTCCAACAGCTAAAAACCTTATCTTTTCTGCTCTGTTGATGAAACTGGTTGAGGGTCCTTCAGTCACTGTGTAGTGTCTGAGTTGGGTAGCATTCTGGGAGCAAAGGGAAGCACTGCTCTGGCACAGGAAAGGTGAGAGTAGGGGAGGTCAACCAGGTTATTTGGGGACTCTTCTGTATCTGCAGAAACTGGAAGAGTGAGAGTGCTGCTATTATTTCTGGAGGAGGCTTTTTTTGATCTTTCATCCTGAAATGAGATCAACAAACCTATTATCAGTGGGTTGCATGAAGCCTGTGGCCTTGAGGGTGCTCATCACGGCTATGACATTCTCTACGCACTCATGCTGCCATCTTACTTTGCCTCTTTTGCCAAGTCCATAGCATCAGTTCTATATGAGCTATGCAAGTAGTTCTCAAGCTTTTGATTTTAGGATCCATTTACATTCTTGAAAATTTATTGAGTACCCCAAAGAGCTTTTGTTTATGTAGGCTGGCTGTGTCTATTAATATTTACCATACTAAAAATTAAAGCTGAAAGATGGCTACAATGTTTAAGCCATTTAAAATAGCAATAATAAATTCATTGCAAGTCAACATAATAGATTTTCTATGAAAAATTACTGTTTCCCAAAAAAAGTGGGAAAAATGACATTGTTTTCCAGTTTTGCAAATGTCTTTAATGTATCACTTAATGGAAGACAGCTGGATTCTCATTCAGTCTGTTGTTTTGGTTGAAGTATATAAAGAAAATCTGGCCTGTAGGTAAGTTGAAAAAGACAAGATTTTTTATTCATGCAATTGTATTGATATATATACAAACCATGTAAAGTATATAATCATGGCTCACAATATCATCACATAATTGTGCATATATCCCCACGATCAATTTTAGAACATTTTCATTACTCCCAGAAAAAAAGTAAAAAGAAAAAAATATCCTCCCAGATGCCCTATCTTCCCCTCCCCCATTATTGACCCATAGTATTGGTTGTGGTGCATTCGCATTGTGGATGAAAGAGTATTAAAATATTACTGTTAACTTTAGTCCATAGTTTTGCAAAAGATGCAATTTTTCCCATATAAACCTCTATGATTAATTCCTTGTAATAGTGTCAAAAGTTCATGAAAGAACTTTTTAATGTTTGCACAATTACTTATAGACATTGTCCAACACAATGTTCGCTGTGCTATACAGTCCATGTTTTAACCTCTAACTTTCCTTCTGGTGACATATATGACTCTAAACTTCCCCATTCCACCACATTCACACACCATTCTGTATTATTCTCACAGTAATGTGCTACCATCACCTCTGTCTGATTCCAAATGTTTAGGTGCAACCTAGTTAAACATTCTGCAAATGTTAAGCAACCTTTCCCCATTCTTTAGCCTTATTCTATATCTTGGCAACCTATAGTCTCTACATTATGTCTTTGAGTTTACATATTATAATTAGTTCATATCAGTGAGATCATACAATATTTATCCTTGTGTTTGATTTATTTCACTTAGCATAATGTCTTCAAGGTTCATCCATGTTCGTGCATGCTTCAGGACTTCATTCTTTCTTACTGCTGGAATAATAGTCCATCTTATGGATATACCTCATTTAGTACGTCTATTCATATTTTGATGGACACTTGGATTGTTTCCATCTTTTGGAACTTGTGAATAATGCCACTATGGCATTGGTGTACAAATGTATTTTCATGCCCCTGCTTTCAGATCTTCTGGGTATATCCCAAGAAACCAGGTGGTAAGGCAACTTATATATAGCTTCCTGAGGAAATACCAAACCATCCTCCACAGCAGCTCTACCATTTTGCATTCTCACCAACAGTGAATAACTGTTCCAGTTTCTCCACATACTCTACAAGAGAAGAGTTTTTTTTTTTTTTTTTTTTTAAGGAAAGACAGAGAGAAGGAAGGAAGGATAGAAGGAAGGAAGGAAGGAAGAAAGGGAAACATTTTTTCTTGTTTTATTGTATTTCGTTTTTCCGTTTTTTGTTACATGGGCTGGGGCCGGGAATCGAACCGAGGTCCTCCGGCATAGCAGGCAAGCACTTTGCCCGCTGAGCCACCGTGGCCCGCCCAAGAGAAGAGTTTTTTAATAGCATTTTCAGATATTTGTAAATATCTCTTTTGAAAATACACCCCAAATTCAACAAGTAGTAGTTTATCGCAATGTAGAATCTAGCCGTACTAATGATTTTTTTGGTATTCTGTTATTATTAAAAGCCATTGATATGTCTCATATTCTGAATGCATGCATATATTTGTAAGAGTATTAAATTGGTCTTTTTGAAAATACTGTTTACAGAGTTCTACAGATGTTCCTTTCATCATACAAAATCAAAAATCCACATTCATTAATATCAGCGCAGATCCGTCATAAAAATCATTAAGTATTAGGAGACTATGAAGTTTACAGGGACATATACAAGTCTTCCAAAATTCTAGTTTTCATGTCAGATGTTGTTTTATCATTAGCAACAAATACTGTCAATTGTTTTTCTTGTGACCTGTTCACTTTAATCATTTTCAAGAAAGTCTCTATCAAATATGTGATTCTCAATGAATACAGTTTGTCTGTCAGCCATTCTTTTAAAATAAAGTGGCATTCCATGACAAATGTTCAACTTACAAATCATACATTTGGACAGGTGCTTTTACTGAAGACAGCCATTGTAATTCAGTATGAAGCAAAAGTGCTTATGCATGCTTCTCATTGTGTGACTCAGAATTTATGAAGACGTGTATTCAAGGGTCAAGAGTTTAACACAGTTTATGATTTTTAATGTTTATCTAAGGAATTCTTAAGAGAAATTAGTTTTTTTCTCTCCTGAGAGTGTGTGACAGTGAAGAATACAACTCCTGCTGCAGTTTGGTGCTACCACCTTGATTTGTGAAGGCATGATGAGTTTTAGCAACCATTGCTTTTGTGCCATCAGTTTATTTCATAGCCCTCTTGAAAAAGTCTCAGGTATCCTCAGGAGTCTACAGACTACTCTTTGGAAGCCACATATCTATTCTACTAGTTTCAAAAGGATGTCAACATAACCAATACCCACAAAATAATCCAATCAGTCTATAAATGATAAATTATCATTTCTATACTTAACAGTGCTACACAAACATATGAGAGAGACAACTAACCTAGAGGGGAATGAGGGTAATTAAGAAAGGTTTAACAGAAGAAGTGCCCCTGAGATGAGTCCTATAAGAGGAACAGCAGGAAGTTGGAAAAGACTTCTTGGTGAAGGAGTGGTAGAGCTGGAAAGGGTATCTACAGCAAAGGAAAGACATTGTTAAAACTGACTGAACATGGCATCATGCATTAGTTGAGATAGATTTGATTATATTTCAGTAACACACACCTAAATCTCCATAGCATGACACATCAAAATTTATTTTTTACTCCCAGAAAGACTATCCATTAGCATTACTCCAAGGTAGCTGCTTCCATCTTGTGGCTTTGCTCCATCAACATGTGGCCTCCACAATCTTCACAAGGAAAACTGGTAATAGATGCACTCACATAACTGAAAACAGATCCACAACTACTCCTAACCCTTTAGCCAGAGCTCTTCAAATGGCTCCTTCTAACTCTAAGGGGCTTGAGAAATGTGAGAGCACATGGATATTCGGAGAGCCATAAATTTCCCTACCCCAGCCTTGTACATGAAAACATTCCTGGCACTAATTTCTACTGTTGCAAAGCACAAAATGTTTACACAGAATAAACAGTCCACTGTTAATCAAACAGAATGATGACTAATAGCAGATTCATGGGCATTTTCACGTAAAAAAAAAGAGTACAGGTAGGGCCTGAGGATTCTTATACGCATGAGAATCTTCATGATATAATGGTGATGATCCAATGGTATCATTGTAGGTTGACTTTTTTTTTTTTAAGGGTATGGAAGAAGGAAAAAGAAACAAGAGCTGTGCTAAGAAGAGAAGTGTTTAGAATTATACAAATAATATGTTTGACTGTTAAGAGAAAAAAAGTCATGCAGAACAGCCACGTAGTTTATCTCTACCATATAAAAATTCACAGCAAAAAAAATAGGGAACGGTAACATCAACAGACTTTATTCTGTGATTGTATGATGTTACAGTTATAGTTTTCCTCCCAATTTTCTGTATGTTTTAAATGGTTGAAGGACAAGATAATATTGTACATCAGGAATTCATCATAATATGTTTAATCTGTTTCCACTTTTTTTAGTTTTGCCATTTTTATCTGTATATCTATAAAATTCCCAATTTTATAATAAATTATAGGTACACCTAAAAATTCTAGCTATGCTCAGTTTACTCCCTGCTCCTGAATTGTTAACTCCTAAAAATACAACATGGTGTAGCAAGCTGTATGGCATTTATATTTGTGTAATAAAAAAATCTTTGAAAAAAAATAGGGAATATAGCTAAAGTTTTATAGGGTTATTTCTAGTGCTATGAATGATTTTAATTTCTTATAGTATGCCTTTATATTTTTCCAAAATGACCATGTGTTGCTTTTATAACCAGAGGGGGAAGAAAGTAAGCTTTGCTAAAAAAGTCAATTTAAGTGATAAATTTTCTATAAATTATAAGATATTGGATATTGAGAAGATGCAAGCATGGCTATGTTGAACGTATTTCTCCAAGCTAATTTGGACACATAGCTTGATAGGCAGTTTGACAATAGGATTAAAATTTTGAATCAAACAACCTTGGAAAATCATATGGTTGCATAGCCACAAAGAACTGAAAAGACTGCAATCATGTTTCTTTAAGCTCAAATGTTTTAAAGTAACATGATTACAGTCTTTCGGCTCTTTGTGGCTATGCTAGATATATCGTAACACACATTCTTGCCCTTTACAGTGAAATTTGTGTTAATACAATTTTTATAAACGAACTACTTTTTAAATTACCAAAAACTGTTATTTAAATAAATGCATTCTTTTGAATTATTTTGTAAATAGTGCATAAATATACACATACATAAACATTTGCTTAAGTAAATATAAGCCTTTTAATTATTACCTCTGAAATCTGCTTTTTTTTTTTATAGCGTACACCTCTGTTCTACCGCTTTTCCCAGCAGAGGGCACTACAACCCAAGTGTCAGGTTTCACATGGATTCCATAGATGTCAAACTCGCAAATTTTTCTGAGTATCCTCATAAATGGACAAAGTACAGTCCCACTAGGAGACAAGAGAATGGACAAAGTTAATTTCCCATCCAGTCTTCATTTCTGGTGAACAAAGAGTATAAGTTAAGGTGATTTGTGCATATTCTTCTCAGTTTGTGCCAGACATCAAGTGAAATGTGGCATCTAGCAGCCTAGAGGGAAATAATTTTTATGAGGGTGGCATCACCTCTAGGAAGAATAAAAAATGATTCTAGGATGAAGCATAGATTAAGGTCTGTTTTAAAAACTCAGTCTTGCAAGGTGCAGTAACAAGTTCCAAGACAAATAAAGAGGTATATATTAAGCCATGGCTTCTGCTCTATAAACCACATGATCTAATAGGGAGAAAATTCAAATGCAAAATAAGTTATAATAACTTCCAAGGTTAGGCCCTAAACTCCATTTCTTATCTCCAGTTGCCTCCATGGCTCAAGGTCCCATAAACTTACCCTGGTCACACTGTTTTGTCCTCTGATACATGTGTTCCTCTACCTATGTTCATTCTGTTATCTAGTGACATTAATGCTCTTGAAAATCCAGAGTCACCTTTAACTTCTCCTTCACCGTCTCTACCCAATGCTAACTTCTCTCCTAACTAGTTTCCAAACCTTTGATGTTGTATTAGTACATGAAACATAAAATTCAATTTCCTTAAACCTGACTTTAAATTCTTTCATTTTCTGAAATTTGTCTATATTCACATTTTACTTATGGCTCCTTGTTTTAGACAGCAAAAATTCTAACTTCCTTCTTAATCCAGTTAAAATTTCACCGAAAAAAGCCTTCCTAGTAAAAGTAATCTAGCTTTCTCTTGTGGATTTGATTTCTATTAGAACATTAATCAAAGTCTGTTTTGCCCTAAAATAAATATGCAACGTGGGACAGAGATTTCGGCATCAAGGGATTGAGAAAAACCCTAGAATGAGCTGAGATTTAGCATCAAGGGATTGAGAAAACCTTCTCGACCAAAAGGGGGAAGAAGGAAATGAGACAAAGTGTCGATGGCTGATGGCTGAGAGATTCCAAACAGAGTCAAAAGGTTATCCTGGAGGTTATTCTTATGCGTCAAGTAGATATCATCTTGTTATTCAAGATGTAATGGAGAGGCTGGAGGGAACTGCCGGAAAATGTAGAGCTGTGTTCCAGTAACCATGTTTCTTGATGATGATTGTATAATGATATAGCTTTCACAATGTGACTGTGTGATTGTGAAAACCTTGTGTCTGATGCTCCTTTTATCTACCTTGTCAACAGATGAGCAGAATATATGGAATCAAAATAAATAATAGGGGGAACAAATGTTAAAATAAATTTAGTTTGAAATCCTAGTGATCAATGAAAGTGAAGGGTAAGGGGTATGGTTTGTAAAAATTTTTTTTTCCTGTTTTTGTTTTATTTTCTGCTGCCTTTTTATGTCTTTTTCTGAATTGATGCAAATGTGTGGGAAATGATCATGATGATGAATATTCAACTATGTGATGATATTGTGAATTGCTGAGTGTATGTGTTGGGAATGTTTGTGTTTCTTGTAATTTTTTTTAATTAATAAAAAATTAAAAATAAATAAATAAACATGTATTTCCCCTATGCCATTTTCAGCAACTCTGAGTTAGACATACTTTGGACATATTGGAAGCTCAGTATGTTGAATTAAATGGTATGCTGGTACTCTCATACTGGTCCACTTATTAATTTCTGCTATACATTGCTTTTATCAGCTTCTTTATGAGACCTGTGCTGGAAAAGCCCACACACACATACATATAAATTTCTTTAAAATTAAGATACATATAAATCCAAAGATCTTGTTCAGTAATGGGCTATAGAAAGGGTAGTGTCTTAGAGCAACAATTAGAAGATCATGCTCATTTTCATGAACCACATTTGAAGAGGAAAGCTGTCTAATGAAAATGGATCCATAGGATGGTAAAGATTATGGAGTTCACATCATAGTGACACCTGATGAAGGAAGAGGGTTTGATAGGGCCAATAAAAAGTTATAAGAAGCATGAGCACTACTTGAAGAACCACCTGGGGAAGAAAGATGAACTTTTTTCTGTGTCATTGCTGAGGACAATGTGGGGACAAATGGGTGGATGCTAGAGAAAGATAGAATTCAGTTCACTATAGGCAAACACAGCAGAAGACCAGAATGTGGTTGGAGAGTACAATATTGGAGAACAAAGGGACAGAAAATTCAAAGTGACTCTTGGCAAGAAAGGAAAAAGTAATCTTCATATACAAAAACACAAAACGGTCAGGATCTCTTTCACTCTTTTGGGGACTTAGGAAATTATTATTGAGGTGGAATCATGGGTTGGATAAAATGAGTAGTACTTGATCACAAAAGGGCTAATAGATTGTTGGAAAGTAACAACTATAAAAAATAACCAGAAATCTCCTACAAGTCTGGCTGACAAGTAGAGGTAGGAGTTTCATGAAGAAGACAGAAGCGCATACAGCAGAGCTCTACAATGAAAAGAAGCTGAAACTTGAGACCTGAGAATAGTCCAAATGGTTTGGCATTTGTATGAGTTAAAATTTCTTTTAAGTAATTATTTGCAATTTAATAAATACTAATGTGGAATTATGTGTTTTTTTTTGTTAAATTCCTTAAAATAAATGTGTCAATAGGAGTATCTTATAGATATTCTCAGGATTGATGATGAAGAGGAACTAGATTAGGAAACTTCACTGAACATTACAGAAGGAACAACTGTACCTTGGTACATTTTAATAATTTTTCTTGGCCAGAATGGAATGAATGCATCAAATGGTCAGGAAATTCCTGCTGTTGGTAGTTCTCAGGCAAAGGAAGGATGATTCGATCAGGGATGTTAGAAGCAGTAGTCCCCATCTGGCTGAGAAGTTGAGTGAGAAGGCTTATTATAAATCTATGATTCATGTATCTGTGCTTTTGTAGCCAGTTTGTATAAAAAAAAAAAAAAGGAGGTGGCTAGGTTATAAGTGGACTGGAGGTGTTAGTAAACATAAGGAAATATACTTGAAAGCAATTTAAATCGGATTTTTATGATCTGGTAATATTTTAGAATTGTTTGGAAGGGTGCTGTACACAAACACACTAATGAATTTGCAATCCCCCATGCCAGTATTTCAGTCAATGTGCATTGCCCTCTGGACTTGCAAAAATCTTAAAAGCCATTCAGACGAAATACCCTCAGACAAATACTCTGCTACGCTGAATCAAGTATAAAAAGCTACTTTTGTAGGTACAGGGTATCTTTTTTCTTTTAATTTTGCATATGTATGGGAGACAATCTGAGAATCTTATTTTTTTTTAAGTCCATAAAAAGTATCTAAAGAGCCAATGGTATTTTTGAAAAAGTTCTTTTTACTAGAATTTATTAAGAAGGAGTTCATTCTCTCAGGTGAAACTCTTATTGTTCATTAGCCAAACCTTAACCTAGAAAATACCTAGGCTCTATGGTATTGCATTTTATAAACTATTTATTATTTCTTTGTCCTGGTTCATTATAGACTCTTCCAGCAAATATTTTTACAGCTCTTACACTTTAGATACCTGTGATAAAAAATGTTTATTGTTTGATATACTCATTCAACAGACATTTTCTAAGAGTCATTAGGTTCCAGGTATTGAGTAATAGATTCTCAAAATCAAAGAAGAATAAGAAACTGCCCTTGTTCTTTGAGAGCTCACATGGAGGTAGATAAACATATAATTTAAAATAATGTGATATATACTATAATCACATAAGACAATCCCATAGGAGCACATAGGGGTGACCTAAAACTTCTCCTAGGAAATCCAGCAATTCTTTCAAGAAGAGACTTTGCTTTAGCTGAATTATTTCAAGAGGAGATATCACTTTAATGAAATTTAAAAGCTGAAGCTTCTCTGATTGCCAAACTAAGGAGTTAGAAAACATTATAGGCAAAGGGAATAATAGACAGAAAATATTGGAAGTATAACTGAGCACACAGCCTGTTTGAAGAACTGCAAATAGTTAAGTCTTTCTTTAAAAATATTTTTTCTTAAACTTTTCATTTTGAAGTAATTTCAAACTTACAAGACAGGTACAAAAAAACACAAGACCTATACACACGAATTCCAATATATTTTGCCCACCTCTCTCCCAGATAACCAGATTCAACAATTTTAATATTTTGCCACATTTGCTGTTTCATTCTATCTATCCACCAATCACATCATATGGATATGATAGCTCTATCAATCCAAAGATAGACCTTTTTAGGTAGAAGTATTGAAGGAGTTGTGGAGAATGAGCAAGAAAGGAAGACAGGGTCGTTTTTAGGTTGTTCAAGAAAAATAACATAAACAGAGAGAAACATAACATAATTAGAAATATGTTTAGTGATCAATCACCAAGTATTCTGAGTTTACATATGTCTGGCACCGGTATTGTTATTGAACCTGGTCAAGAAGTGAAAAATATGACCCTTGACTATGAACTTGGGAAGTCTAAACTAAAACATATGAAATGCTAGTGGATAAAGCAAGGCAGCCCCAAAATGGAAAACATACTTTTTGTAAGATTCTGAAAAGATGAGCTCATATCAAGAAGGACTAATTAACTGGATATTCATATGCAAAAGAATGAAAGAGGACCCGTATCTCACACCCTATACAAAAGTTAACTCAAAATGGATAAAAGATCTAAACATCAGGTCGAAGACCATAAAACAGTTAGAGGAAAATGTAGGGAAATATCTTATAAATCTTATAATTGGAGGCAGTTTTATAGACCTTACACTTAAAGCAAGAGTACTGAAGAAAGAAAGAAAGAAATGGGAACTCCTCAAAATTAAACACTTTTGTGCATCAGAGAACTTCATCAAGAAAGTAAAAAGACAGCCTACACAATAAGAGGCAATATTTGGAAATGACATATCAGATAAAGGTCTAGCATCCAGAATTTATAAAGAGATTGTTCAACTCAACAATAAAAAGACAGCCAATCCAATTACAAAATGGAAAAAAAAATTGAACAGACACTTCTCAGAAGAGGAAATACAAATGGCCAAAAGGCACATTAACAGATGCTCAATGTCCCTGGCCATTAGAGAAATGCAAATCAAAACCACAATGAGATATCATCTCACACCCACCAGAATGGCCATTATCAACAAAACAGAAAATAACAAGTGCTGGAGAGGATGTGGAGAAAGAGGCACACTTATTCACTGTTGGTGGGAATGTCAAATGGTGCAACCGCTGTGGAAGGCAGTTTGGCAGTTCCTCAAAAAGCTGAATATAGAATTGCCATATGACCCAGCAATACCATTGCTAGGTATCTACTTAGAGGACATAAGGGCAAAGACACAAATGGACATTTGCACACCAATGTTTATAGCAGCATTATTTACAATTGCAAGGAGATGGAAACAGCCAAAATGTCCATCAACAGACAAGTGGCTAAACAAACTGTGGTATATACATAGGATGGAATATTATGCAGCTCTAAGACAGAATAAACTTATGAAGTATGTAACAACATGGATGGACCTTGAGAACATTATGCTGAGTGAGACTAGCCAAAAATTAAAGGACAAATACTGTATGGTCTCACTGATATGAACAGACATTAGTGAATAAACTTGGAGAATTTTGTTGATAAAAGAGACCATCAGGAGATAGAAATAAGGCAAAATATTCGGTAATTGGAGCTGAAGGGATACAGACTGTGCAACAGGACTGGATACAAAACCTCAGAAATGGACAGCACAATACTACTTAACTGTAATACAATTATGTTAAAACACTGAATGAAGCTGCATGTGAGAATGATAGAGGGAGGAGGATTTCATTTATGGGGACATAAATGAAATCAGAAAGAAAGATAGATGTTAAAGATTGAGATGGTATAATCTAGGAATGCTTAGAGTATATAATAATAGTGAAATGTACAAGGTACAATTTTAAAAATGTTTTTGCATGAGAAGGAAAAAAGGAATGTCATTATTGCAGGGTACTGAAAATAGATGGTAATTAATATTTTAAAATGTCACCTTCTGGGCGGGCCGCGGTGGCTCAGCGGGCAAAGTGCTTGCCTGCTATGCCGGAGGACCTCGGTTCGATTCCCGGCCCCAGCCCATGTAACAAACAAACAAAATACAATAAAACAAGAAAATGTTTAAAGATGTTTCCCTTTAAAAAAAAAAAAAAAATGTCACCTTCTGTGTGAGACTAAAGCAAAAAAATGTTTATTTGTTACAAACTTTGTATTTTGACTAGTGCATTTCCTAATATAACTTATGTAGATAGTTTGATTGAATGCCATAAGTACTTGGAATCTCAGGTAGGACATGAGATTTTGCTGGTTTGTCCAGAGTGATGTCCCGATGAATCCCAGAGTGATTCAATCAGTGAGTGGAAAAGTATCTGCAAAGCCCCCTTCAGGGAGTGGTGAGAATGGGGAGAAATTCAATTTCCCCAAGTTGAATTCTTGATATTCTCACAAGCAGTGTGGACAACCAAAGCTGAGGCTGTCCCCAGTCTTGGGGTTTGTTCATATGAAACTTAACCCCACAGGGGATAGGTCAAGCCTACTTAAAATTTAGGCCTAAGAGTCACCCCCAAGAGAGCCTCTTTTGTTTCTCAGATGTAGCCTCTCTCTCCAGCCAACACAACGAGCAGTCTCACTACCCTACCCCTCTCTACATGGGACATGACTCCCAAGAGTGTGGACCTTCCTGGCAACATGGGACAGAGATCTTGGAATCAGCAGAGACTCAGCATCAAGGGATTGAGAAAACCTTCTCCACCCAAAGGGGGAAGAGGGAAATGAGACAAAGTGTCAATGACTGAGAGATTCCAAACAGAGTCGAGAGGTTATCCTGGAGGTTATTCTTATGCATCAAGTAGATATCATCTTGTTATTCAAGATGTAATGGAGAGGCTGGAGGGAACTGCCTGAAAATGTAGAGCTGTGTTCCAGTAGCCATGTTTCTTGAGGATGATTGAATAATGATACAGCTGTCACAATGTGACTGTGTGATTGTGAAAATCTTGCGCCTGATGCTCCTTTTATCTACCTTGTCAACAAAGGAGTAGAACATATGTAATAAAAATAAATAATAGGGGGAACAAATGCTAAAATAAATTTAGTTTGAAATGCTAGTGATCAATGAAAGTGAGGGGTAAGGGGTTGGTAGGTATAATCATTTTTTTTCTTTCCTATGTTTGTTTTATTTATTTTTTTATTGTCTTTTTATTTCTGAATTAATGCAAATGTTCTAAGAAATGATGAATACACAACTAAGTGACGATATTGTGAATTACTGATATGTATGTTGTTTTATTTTGTTTATTTTTTAATTAATAAATAAATTACAAAAAAAGAATATAGTCGATGAAATCAGAGGTGACAATGTAGGCAGTGTCTAGCACAAAGCCTGGCACAACATAAGGGCTTGCTCAACATTAGCTAGTATTAGTCTGACCACTGAGCACAACTCTGAGAAAACGCCAGAGAGGGAGGTGCACAGGCACTAAGACAGGACTAGCTGTCCTAGAATGGCCTATAGGAACCAGAGAGGGAGGTGCGCAGGGCACTAAGACAGGACTAGCTGTCCTAGAATGGTCTATAGGAACCAGAGAGGGAGGTGCACAGGCACTAAGACAGGACTAGCTGATGGTCTATAGGAACCAGAGAGGGAGGTGCGCAGGGGACTAAGAAGGACTAGCTGTCCTGGAATGGCCTATAGGAACCAGAGAGGGAGGTGCGCAGGGCACTAAGACAGGACTAGCTGTCCTAGAATGGTCTATAGGAACCAGAGAGGGAGGTGCACAGGCACTAAGACAGGACTAGCTGATGGTCTATAGGAACCAGAGAGGGAGGTGCGCAGGGGACTAAGAAGGACTAGCTGTCCTGGAATGGCCTATAGGAACCAGAGAGGGAGGTGCGCAGGGCACTAAGACAGGACTAGCTGTCCTAGAATTGTCTATAGGAACCAGAGAGGGAGGTGCACAGGCACTAAGACAGGACTAGCTGTCCTGGAATGGCCTATAGGAACCAGAGAGGGAGGTGCACAGGCACTAAGACAGGACTAGCTGTCCTAGAATGGTCTATAGGAACCAGAGAGGGAGGTGCGCAGGCACTAAGACAGGACTAGCTGTCCTAGAATGGTCTATGGGAACCAGAGAGGGAGGTGCGCAGGGCACTAAGACAAACAGGACTAGCTGTCCTAGAATGGTCTATAGGAACCAGAGAGGGAGGTGCGCAGGGGACTAAGAAGGACTAGCTGTCCTGGAATGGCCTATAGGAACCAGAGAGGGAGGTGCGCAGGCACTAAGACAAACAGGACTAGCTGTCCTAGAATGGTCTATAGGAACCAGAGAGGGAGGTGCGCAGGGGACTAAGAAGGACTAGCTGTCCTGGAATGGCCTATAGGAACCAGAGAGGGAGGTGCGCAGGGCACTAAGACAGGACTAGCTGTCCTAGAATGGTCTATAGGAACCAGAGAGGGAGGTGCACAGGCACTAAGACAGGACTAGCTGATGGTCTATAGGAACCAGAGAGGGAGGTGCGCAGGGGACTAAGAAGGACTAGCTGTCCTGGAATGGCCTATAGGAACCAGAGAGGGAGGTGCGCAGGGCACTAAGACAGGACTAGCTGTCCTAGAATTGTCTATAGGAACCAGAGAGGGAGGTGCACAGGCACTAAGACAGGACTAGCTGTCCTGGAATGGCCTATAGGAACCAGAGAGGGAGGTGCACAGGCACTAAGACAGGACTAGCTGTCCTAGAATGGCCTATAGGAACCAGAGAGGGAGGTGCGCAGGCACTAAGACAAACAGGACTAGCTGTCCTAGAATGGTCTATAGGAACCAGAGAGGGAGGTGCGCAGGCACTAAGACAGGACTAGCTGTCCTAGAATGGCCTATAGGAACCAGAGAGGGAGGTGCGCAGGGCACTAAGACAAACAGGACTAGCTGTCCTAGAATGGCCTATAGGAACCAGAGAGGGAGGTGCGCAGGCACTAAGACAAACAGGACTAGCTGTCCTAGAATGGTCTATAGGAACCAGAGAGGGAGGTGCGCAGGGGACTAAGAAGGACTAGCTGTCCTGGAATGGCCTATAGGAACCAGAGAGGGAGGTGCACAGGCACTAAGACAGGACTAGCTGTCCTAGAATGGTCTATAGGAACCAGAGAGGGAGGTGCGCAGGGCACTAAGACAGGACTAGCTGTCCTAGAATGGTCTATAGGAACCAGAGAGGGAGGTGCGCAGGCACTAAGACAGGACTAGCTGTCCTAGAATGGCCTATAGGAACCAGAGAGGGAGGTGCGCAGGGCACTAAGACAAACAGGACTAGCTGTCCTAGAATGGTCTATAGGAACCAGAGAGGGAGGTGCGCAGGGCACTAAGACAAACAGGACTAGCTGTCCTAGAATGGTCTATAGGAACCAGAGAGGGAGGTGCGCAGGGGACTAAGAAGGACTAGCTGTCCTGGAATGGCCTATAGGAACCAGAGAGGGAGGTGCACAGGCACTAAGACAGGACTAGCTGTCCTAGAATGGTCTATAGGAACCAGAGAGGGAGGTGCGCAGGGCACTAAGACAGGACTAGCTGTCCTAGAATGGTCTATAGGAACCAGAGAGGGAGGTGCGCAGGCACTAAGACAGGACTAGTTGTTCTAGAATGGCCTATAGGAACCAGAGAGGGAGGTGCGCAGGGCACTAAGACAAACAGGACTAGCTGTCCTAGAATGGCCTATAGGAACCAGAGAGGGAGGTGCGCAGGGCACTAAGACAGGACTAGCTGTCCTAGAATGGTCTATAGGAACCAGAGAGGGAGGTGCGCAGGCACTAAGACAGGACTAGTTGTTCTAGAATGGCCTATAGGAACCAGAGAGGGAGGTGCGCAGGCACTAAGACAGGGCTAGCTGTCCTAGAATGGCCTATAGGAACCAGAGAGGGAGGTGCACAGGCACTAAGACAGGACTAGCTGTCCTAGAATGGCCTATAGGAACCAGAGAGGGAGGTGCACAGGGCACTAAGACAGGACTAGCTGTCCTAGAATGGCCTATAGGAACCAGAGAGGGAGGTGCACAGGGCACTAAGACAGGACTAGCTGTCCTAGAATGGCCTATAGGAACCAGAGAGGGAGGTGCGCAGGGCACTAAGACAAACAGGACTAGCTGTCCTAGAATGGTCTATAGGAACCAGAGAGGGAGGTGCGCAGGGCACTAAGACAGGACTAGCTGTCCTAGAATGGCCTATAGGAAGACAAGCTAGAAAGCATGGACATTGGAGTTGGCAGAAGCTGAGTTGGAATTCTGACCTTGTCACTGCCCAGCTGTATGAACTTAGACAGGATTCTTAACCTCTTCACTGTATGATGTGAACGCCATAATCTTTACCATCCTATGGATCCACTTTCATTAGACAGTTTTCCTCTTCAAATGTGGAATAATAGTTATTTTTCAGACTTGCACATAACCCTAATTATTTACATAATCGTCATTTGTATGAAGCATGGAGCGCAATGTCCAGCACAGAGTAATACCAGCTCCCCCGCAACCACCACAAAAGATGCCTAGCACTTCAGGCGAAGGGAGTAATAGGCTTGAACAAAGCAATGGGCATGGCACATTTCGGCTCACTAGGAAGGAAACGCACTAAGAACTGGGGAATGAGGTTGGGTATAGGATGGGTCTAGAAGGATGGTTCCTAGCTTGGGAGCCCTAAGGGAAGAATAACATGTGACGTGGTCATGAGGAATCTTTAAATCCCTTAGTGTTCCAAACAATTCCTGAACCAGAATATGTATCATCTACCACTTTGAAATATGTGGAGATGGTTTTGAAATTCATAAAATACTATTTTATTTAAAAGTGTCAATTAATACATAGATATTTGAAAAATTTTCAATAAATGCCATTCTTAGGGTCTTAACTTAAAATCTCACCTTCTCAGGGAAGTTTTCTCTGATTTTTCTATCTAAAATACTTCTCAACCCCCTTCTCTTTCTAGACCCTTATTCTGCTTAATTTGCTTTATAACACCTCATGCAACCTGGTATTACACTGTGCATTTATTTGTTTACCGCCTTCTCTCACTGAGTGTAAACTCCATGAAAGCAAGGGCTCTATTGTATTTATCACCATCACTCTAGCACTAAAACAGTGCCTGGTCATGGAGTACCTTCAAAAATATTTGCAGAATAAATAGAGCCACATAATATTAACACTATAATGCATGTATATTATATGCAATCATCTTCATATCTCAGTGAACAAATCAAATTAAAACAGCAAAAGAAGAAAAAAAAACAGCATCAGAAGACTCTTCCCTTCTTTATAGTAAATATTGGCTCTTTTTCTAAAAGGAAAGCACCTTATTAATATAAAAGATGCCATGGAAGACGACCTAATTAAAATGAAAAACATAAGAGGGAGGAGGAAGTCTTGTTCTAAAAGGTTTCATCTTAAAGATATGAAAGAACATTGCTTTTGAGATATAAGTACATGATACAGCTATTCATTTTGGTGCTCAAATGATCAAGATGTTACTCAGAGCTTCCTCTAACCCGAGATAAGCTAAACTTCTAATGTAATATTTAGAATTGCATAATGCATTCTACCAGGGTGCCTACTCGACTACCAATACATCCTGAACTCCTACAACCCCAGCCACCACAAGGATGGTGTCATAAAGATTGCTTAAATGTGTAATACAAACAAGATCCATTCCCATATATCAAGCAAGCAGGTTACCAAATAGCATATTAAACATAAGATAAAAAAATGTAATGTGACCCCAAATACACATGTAGTATTATATCAGGAGACATCTGAATTTTAATAACAGTGTCACATTGTATGACCCTCTATCATGTTTATTGGGTTCCCAGTCCTTTATTCTGGCACATGTGGTTCCAAATCTACCAGATCATCACTAACTTTAGGGCAAAGTTGATAGCTCTATTAAAGTATTTTATGAGAGTAAAGTTTTCTCTTCAGAGGGTTTTATGGGGTTGTAGTCATTTCATTTTCCTTTAGGGAGGGGAGTGAAAATAGTAGTCATCCTATGCTCATTTACTCACTCCATTCTGGCTGTCATTCTTTAAACACAGATCTTTAGCAAATTTGCTCAGGTATTGTCCATGAATGCATAGCATACATTAACATAAATCAAAACAGTAAGCAAATAAACAATTACATATTGGATAATCTGCTTATCTATCTACTCACACATTGCTACATCAGAATTATTTCTGACAAGTCTGTTCCTAAAAATACAAACAAACAATGAAGAAAACAAAGCTTCACCTCTTGCAAATCAGACAAGGAATTTTCAGTGTTAGTGACTTGAATCATTATATTATGGCTCCTTTCCATTCACCATATAATCTTTTACCAACAAAAGTGCCAAAGCTGGGGTCAGAAAATTTGACATGATTCTGTTATTGGAACAATCTCTTCTGTGGCTTTCTTGGGTCACAGTAAGTATGGTCCTTTTTTCTGTTCCCCTTTTGCCTCTCAATCTATTACTATAAGTAAATTTTAAAATACAGTTTTACAATTTAAAGACATTGTTGATCCTTAACAAGGTGAATACGATTTGATTCTAGGAAGAGAGGCTCATTAGGAGGGGATCTTAGACTCAGAATTGTATTAGCTTGGATTTCCCAGAAAATGGAACCTGAGGTTAAAAGAAAATATTTTATGGGTTGTGCAATTCTAGGGAAGAGGAAGTGAGGGAAAGGGGGCAATGGAGTAGGAAGGGGTGGAGAGCAGATGCAAGGGTCATCAACTACATTCCTAACCTGGTTGGGGTTTTGTAACAAACCAGTGGGTTATTTTCAGGAAGTCTATATGTTTCTGAATATCTTTCCATGGATAGGAAAGGAGAAGAATTTATCCATCGACTTTTATCTTTCAGTGGATAAAGTTCACTCTACGGCTCATCAACCACCCCACATTTCTAGCTTGTACCACTTGACCCCATGGGGAAACTACATCTCAAGAAAACCGTGACAGCATCCAGAGCAGGACCCACACTGTATGAGGGGAGCTAGTCACCAGAAGCAAGTCAGTGACACTTTCCTACTCCCACCAATAGGCTGCAGACGTCAGACCCAACCGGATACGCACTGTTACAGTGTCTCAGAGGCAACAGGAAGAACCTACATGAGAAGCAAGAAGTACACAGTGAGGGCAAGGCAATGTGCTATCAGGTTTTTCCTGAGATCCCCATGAGGGACTCAGAACAGCCACCTCAGTGGAACTGGCTGGCCAAGCGGGTTTCATGGCAGTACCATGAAAACATGATCCCCATCATGAACGCACCAACAGGTTTTCTTCAACAAAGTCCGAAGGCCCCGCATCTATGATCTGTATAGGGTTGCAGTTGGAAGATCATCAAAAGAATACTGCAGAAAATTATGGTCGAGAGTCCAAGAAATGCACAAAAACTGAGTCCCATCCATGTCCCAACAGACTCTGAAGGGAGTAAGATCATGATAGAGGATGACAGTGGTTTAAAGAAACATTTATTTCTGAAAATTGAACTTAATAAAGGAGAAGGGGAATAAGCCATTCTTCTTAATTCTGACTTGTTGAAAATAATTTCACTAAACACATCCATTCATTTTGCAGTATGCACCAAAGTGAGAAAATGATAACCAAAGCAAAGTGTACCTTCAACATGAGAAATGTGAAACATTGTGAGGTAATGAAAACTACACAATCGTACAAAAAATTCAACTCTCATCTCAATCCCGTTACTCATATTGTCATGAGAAGCTTATGCAACTCACTGATTTCAGTTTGCTCTCTGATTTAATATGAGTAATGCACACTTCACAGCACTGTGAGGACTAAAAGCAGGAAGTGCTGAAAGTGCTCAGAATGACACCAGGAAACCAGCAAATCTTAGTCATGCCGGAAACTATTCCCAAACCATATTTCTACATACCTTTTTGTTTTCAAATATTTAATTTCACATGCAGAAGTGTATGCTGGTCACCAGCTAGATAGTATCAATTGGTTGGATCTTAAATTGATTTTGCTTCGAAGTAGTTAAAAGTTTAACCAAAGTGTTGAAATCATTCTCCAAAGACTGATTGTTCTTGGGTATAAATATCAGCCCTGATAATAAGCTCCTTAAAAATAACAGAATTAAGCACTTCCTATGTAGCAGATATTGAACAAAGTTCTTAACATAGATTATGTCCTACTTCCTAACAGCCCTGTGAGGTAGGAGCAAGGCCAGCTACCTAATTTGAGGGACCCAGTAAAAAAGGAAAATGCAAAGTCCTGTAAAGCTTTTTCCTTTAAAAATATTTTATTACCTATAAAACATAATAGGGGTACGAATGATAACATATACTAATAAATTTTAAAATATAATATTTTATTATAATTTTAGATGACATAAATAAAAATACTTTATATTGTAATATTTTGCCTTGCCATACATTTTTTTTTGGCTTACTTTTCTGGAAATGTAGTCATCAAAATGTATAATTTTATCAATTGATGTAACTGAAAATAATGTCAATTGGACTTAGAAAGGTTAAAATTAACTTTCTAGTATTTTTAAATAAAACTTTTATCTAAAAATTTATTTTAAATTAAACTTTTATATCACAACAGTTTTAGATTTACAGAAAAAAGGCAGACCATAGTGGCTCACTGCCAGAGTTCTCACCTGCCATGCTGGGGACCCAGGTTCGATTCCCAGTGCCTGCCCATGTTAAAAAAAAAAAAAAATTTACAGAAAAAAGTGTGATGATAGTGCAAAGAGTTTCCATACATGCCACACAGTTACCCCTATGGTTAACACCTTATATTAGAATGGTGCATTTATTGCAATTAATAAATCAATATTAATTTATTAACTAAAGTCCATAGTTATTTAGATTTCCTTACCTTTGGTTGCCATGTCTCCTTAGGCTCTACTTGGCTATGACAATTTCTCAAACTTTCTTTGTTTTTGAAGACCGTGAGAGTTTTGAGGAATACTGGTCAGTAGAATGTCATCTAATTAGGATTTATCTGATGTTTTTGTCATAATTAGACTGAGATTATGGGTTTTTTAAAAGTATACCAGAGAAGCAAAGTGCTATTTTCATCATACCCTATGAAGGGAACATACTAGCAACATGACTTATTGCAGATGATGTTTAGCTTGATCACCTGGTTGAAGGAGGATTTGTCAGGTTTCTCCTCTGTAAAATTACTACGCTCCCCCCACCCAACCCTTTTCATTTATACTCTTTGGAAAGAAGTCACCATGTACAACCCACACCAAGAAGTACAGAATTAAGCCTCATTAATTTTGTTGCTCAAATTGATCCAGAATTAGCTGTTCGGAGTCCTTACAGTTGGCACTTGTGTCCCTCTGACATACCCCCATCATTGTGCTGTTTGTTTGAGCCCTTCCTCACTTTATGGCCTTACAGGATACTTCAAGCTATATACACATCAAGATATATATATCCTGTTCCAGTCCTAAAATCAGCCATTTCTCCAAGGAAAGAATCATGTCTACACAAAAGACATGCATGGATCACAACCCTTGGTCTTGCGGGTGGGAACCCACTTGTAAGTAGCACCTGAAAAGATGTGATTAGTTAAGGTGTTCCGAAATGAATGAGGGGAAGCCTTAATCCAATATGGCTGAAATCCTTAGAAGTTGAAGAAATTAGATGCAGGAGGTGAGGCCACAGGAAGTAGTAAGAAGCAGGAAGTTAACAAAACGTGGAAGAGGAAGGAAAAGATGTCCCTGTGTGTATTGCCATGTGACAGTTTTCCAGTGATTTCTGGCCAGCCAGACGATACTGACCCTGGAAGGAAGCAAACCTTCTAGTTTGTGAATCAATCAATTTCTGTTGTTATGCCAACTCAACATATTGTCTTTGTTTTAGCATTTAGGAAACTAATACAGAACCCTATTTTCTTTTATTGGTGTTAGAAACCAAGATCTCTTCTATATATGCTTGTTGCTCCTGGGCTGTAATTGCTTCTAGGCCACCTCAACTGAGAAAGCAAGGAAATATATGAGTGTGTAATAACCAATGTATGTAGATATTACCTATAAATATTTCTGTATGAAACCATCTGCATCCATATTAAACTAAGAAGTAAATTCATACTGGCGTCTCCAAATCTATTCCACTGCTATGTGGATACTTCTGGCGTCACAATTATTATTTTTTTCCTTAGGCTGATGCTTTATCATATTCTGAAGACACAATTAACAGACCTGATCAGAAAGATTTTAAATGGAACAGGATGAAAAATAAGCGACAACAGCACATATACCAATACTTCACAATGCCCCAAACACATACCAACACCAAACGACTAGCTCTATTTTTACTTTGACATTTCTTGTGAACTCCATTAATAATTAATTAATGATTAACTCTGTAAGATGATCTAAGAAAGCTTAGATGGTAGGTAATAAAATATATTCATCTTAGAACTGTACAATACCTAATACTCCTTTCGGTGACCACAGACTAATTTACCTTAGGTATTTTATACATTTCTGGTTAAGATCCTTATGACACTTTATACATTTTAAAGTTAGAAGAACTGTGAGCCATTTGCCTTCAAATGTCATTTAAATTCATCAGCGTTTAAATTCTTCAGAGTCCAAGCTGAGAAATATTTTGACATTGAGGGCATTTTCAGTTTCTCTAGCAGTGCTTAAGATGGATCACAACAGCCTCAAAACTTTGTCAAAAGATAACCAATTGAAGGAACAGTTTATAAATGGTCAAGGGGCTAGCTGAACATAATGTAAATACATTCTTAATTAAAAACAGGACCGCCTTCCAAAATTTCTTTTTGTAACACTATTGTAGTTTTAAAAGTATGAAATCTTATGATATACATGTAGTGGATCAATTCTTATGCACTTAGCTGCAAGGATCCAAGTAGCTGGGCCTTTACTTTTTATAATATAGTTCTCTGTATCTTAAACAACCTTTTCTTCTGGTGAGATGAGACCCTCCTACATAGCAGTTTGTGCTAATTCTATCATAACATCATTGCATTTTAATTACCTGTTTATTAGCCCCCCATTAAACCGGGAGCTCCTTGAGTGCTGGGACTGTCAGGTTCACCTTGCCTTGAGAAACGTCTGGTATATATCAGTACCAACTTACTAGCTAAATGAGGAGTGAATATTTCTAATTAAATGGTATAAGTACATTTATCCTTAATTAATAATTAACCTCCAAATATCCTAAAATAGTCTGTAATCGGATTTCAAATTTGCAACTTTAAAATTATAACACGGCTTCGTGCTAAATCATTTATTAAAATTACAGCTTTGAGGCATTTTATTACAAATGGTAATCATATACATATAAAAAAGCTGGATACATATAAACAACTAACATGAACTTAAAATTTTCATCATACATTTACATCATTTCTTAGCTTGACCTTCTAGTAAATCTTTAGCTTCATTAATGTTGGTTGCTAAATAAGGAGATCTTCCCTTGTCTGGGTGATTTAAGGGCATAATCCAGCAATGAGCAAGCTCATTGTTCCTTTATTGGCAGTGGGGCTTACACCTACTAATAACACTGCTTGCCATTTTGGCACTTTAGGTTCAAACCCACCTCTGTAATAGCCACCTCTGGAGTCTCTAGACTTCACACGCAGGCAGCAAAGAATTATCAAAAACTATAGTAAAGTCTTACAGATTTTGAGAGACTTTGAAAACTTGTTTTACTTGAGGCTTCATGTGCATCATGGTTTGCAAAACATGGCGGCCTGAAAATCCTGCCGTTTCAATGGTCTCTCCAAATGCTGCCACTATACTGTCCATGGCTCTGCCCAGCTCTCCTGCCTCCAGCCGGAGCTCACTCATCGCAACCAGTGTCCGCGTCCACACGCGCGTACCTTGGCCCCAGCGCCCTGCAGGCTGCCCCAAAGCCCGCCGTGCCACCGTCAGTCACAATTAAATTTTAAGAATTTTTAATTTTGAGACACCTTTTTCTACTGATGCAATTGCTATTGGAGCTGTTAAGAGTATTTTATGTGATTTGATAATATTGAAATAAGTTTCTTATAAATTATTTAAAATATAAGTTTCAGCATATCTAAAGCTGAGGACTCAAAGAATCATTTTCTAAAAAGATTTAACTTCATACAAGTAAATTTCATACACAAATAAATTTAATTTCAAAAATATAAATTTACACAATGCCATTTTAATGTTCCCTCTAACATTTCCTGTCACTTGAGGCAGCCTTACAAGAAACCAAAAGTGGCTTCATGATATATACATACTTCAAAGTGCCTGTATAAGGAAAAGTTTATTTTAAAATTGTTTTTCTCATTAGTATTTGATTCACCTCATGCTTCTTAGGAAAATAGTGTTCTTTTCCAATAAATTTGGTGATAATTAAATTTAATTTCTATTTCTAAGTCCATGGACATTTTATTTGAAAGGTTGCAATGGTTTCAAAACCAGAGATTCTAAACTCTTTGATGAATTCTAAAATCTCCCTGATGGACTTTATTGCAATACAATGAGTATGTAATTAATTTACTGACAAATTTTACTGCCTGTGTTCGGGCAGTTCCTATGCCGATGTTCAGGCTACAGAGTTAAGATTTGTGCAGATACAAATATTGCATAGCACATACATAAAACACAGATATCAGGACAGATAAATAAGATGTCAGGATAAATAAATGTCTCCCATCCCCAGTCTCAGCTCGGCCTCCAGGTGAAGACATTCCTCTCTCCCAGGTCACACTCATTATTTCTGCTGCTGCTACGTCTGTTGTGCTGCCACCATTGAGGCACCAGTTTGGACCCAGGTCCCATTGTAGCAACCTCCTTAGCTCTGCAACATCCCAGACTGTCTCAGACATGCACATGGGCCCAGGACAGCTACCCAGCACCTGCACTACCTAAAACATCCAGGGACTTGAGACCAGATATGTGGGCACTGCTGCTTGGCCACTGCCAAATTCGTGCACTGTCACCTGGTGTATTGCCCCCTCACATGCATTTCAGAATTAATTTATGAAGAATTTCAAAACGGCAACAGTAGAACTTTACACCAAGTCAGGGCCATTCTGGGGCATGAGTGTCCTCTGAGACTTTGAGACTTCATAGGTTGTATGCTCATGAAATGTGGGAAACTGCTTATGGCACCCGCAGTGTGCCGGCCATCTTGGTGTCTGACGCCATCTGCTGGCCACCCTGTGGTCTAACACCATCTTTGGTACTAACACAAGTTAGGTTTTTATCTCAAGTTAAGTTTCTATTTTCTCATGTCCGCTCTGCTCTGCCCAGAAATCTGCTGACTAGCCTCGGTTGATTGCCTTTGCTATCTTAGTCTCTGCGGATTGGCTTAGCCGCAGTGCAATGCCCATCACCTGCTGAAAGATACTTCCCCTGTCCTGCTGGATAAATACCCTGGATTTGCCCTCAATAAATTGAGACTTGATCAGAATCCTGTCTTGTCTCCATTCTCTGTCCCTATCCGTTCTCACTCCCTCCCTCAGGTCCAGGTTCGTCTGTCCTGTGGGTCGGGTCAAGTGGCGCCCGAACAGGGACCTGAGTACGAGGGGTCCAGTGAAGAACGCTGACTGTGAAACCCCGGCCGGGTTAATTCAGAAGAAAAAGAGGCCTAAAGAAGTAACGCTCAGTGGAGCAAACGCTCAGTGGAGCGACATAGAGGACGCTGCGGGGGAACCTGCCCTGCAGCCAGGATCCTAGGTAAGTGGTCAGCGATTATGGGACAAGAAATTAGTCAGCATGAACCTTTTGTAGAAGGTTTAAAAGACGCTTTAAAGACACAGGGAGTAAAGGTTAAAGTTAAAGATTTGTTACAATTTTTTGAATTTTTAAAGAAGTTTGGCCCTGGTTCCCACAAGAGATAAGGCACCTCCTGGAATAGGGAAGGGACTTGGCACCTCCCGAATTTGAGAGGGACTTTCAGATTTATGTTTTATGTCACAGCGTAGGAATATTCCTTTACTAAGAAACCGAGAGGATACACGCCTCCTGGAATTTGGGAGGGCTTTTAGATTTATGTTTTATAATGTATCAACTCACCGTCGATATAACGGGAATATTTATGTTTACTTAAGGGATTGTTACACTCCCTGGGTATGGAGGCTTCTGATACTCTACTTAAGAAACTTTTTAAACATGTCACACAAAAATGTTATTGGCTTCAGCATAATGGCTGTAATGTTTCTTATTATTATGATAGATTTAAAAGATTGCTTCTTTACCATACCTTTAGCAAAGCAAAAAAAAAAAAACAAATTAATTTCTGAGTTTGTTCTTAATAAGCTGCCTTTATATAAACATTCATATACATCTGAGTCAGAAAATATTAAATAAGATCTATGCAGAACAAGAGTCAGTACTCATTAATGGTTCCTATGGAATTGTAACAGATCGGTCCCCTAAGGGGTATGTAATTCAGGATTATAGTTCTGACTCAAAGTGTTCTGTTGTTACCTTGGTTTAATCTAAATAATTATTCAACTGAAATTCATACCAATGTTACAGATAAAATCCAATGACTCAGAATGGGAATGGCAGCCCTATCTCCTTTTGTTAACTTAAATCCTCAACAAACAGCAATTTTGAAACTAGCCATGAATTAGCTCCTATTCATATTTGAAAAGGAAATATATTATCAGAACTTTAAAACTGAAAATTCTTGTTAAAAACTGAATATTAATGTTTCAAATATGCATTCACTAAAGTATTTTAAATATTTAACATTATTCTAACAAATTTAACTTTGATGGTAATTGTGTGTGGTAAAATATTTGTTTAAAATAATGACAAGCATGAAAATATAAAAGACATATTTTTATCAATAGAAAAAAGAATTGCTTTATCTTAAGATAAAATGAATAACTTACAAAATGAGAAAAATGTAGGACAAAGCCTGAACTAATGCAATAATTGCTGAGGGTTATAAAAATGGAAATTATGGTCAAAATCAAAAAAGAGTTAATGAGTCTAAATGTTTTCCTGGACTCTTAATGAAAAGATATAAAATTTTTTTTTAAATAATCAGTGTAAAAGGCAAAGAGTCTATGTTTTATTAAAATAGCTTACATTAATTTATCATGTCCTTATCTGTATAAAAAATATTGATTTTCTTCTGGGTATCATTATACTGGCAAAAAACTGTTTCTTTTCTTGCCCCAGACCAGGTAGCTTAATCTATTAATCTAAGTAATATTACTATAAATAAATCTATTACTCACTAAATAATATTCAAATCATATAAATACCCACATCCTTTTAAGCCAAAATATTTTAATGCTTTCTCCAGTGTTTATATAAACTACTTAGGTATAAACTATATTTATCCCCAAATAGTCTTGACTTAAATCGGAAACAAATCCAATTTGAAAGCCAAATGCAAGAAAAAATATACTGGTGAAGTCTGTTGTAGTCGCCTAATGTTGCCATTACATGCAGCTCATGTTGCTATCACATGACCTTGAAAAGAAACAATTGCAATGTGCACTCTAGCTGGGAGGGCTGACTATCCTTCCGGACAGAGATGTACTTTCATAAAGATATCTAGGTCCCAGAAAGCTCCTCTTGGTCCCTAGCCAGTTCCCAGAGGACCAAACTGGGCCCGGTCATGTAAGCAAATTGGAATTTGACCACTACTATAACAAACAAACAAAATATATATATATATATATATCATACAAATTGCATGCACTCAATTTACAATTAGCAAAAACACACAACCAATTATAAAGAATCCTCATCCCTGCATTCCTTTTCAATCAATCCAATAAATTCATTTTATAAAATCTGGTCAATTTACTATGGGCAAATGTCATTATTAATACTCTGCTTTCATTTTTTTCTACCTGCCACTTTAAGAATTCTTAATTATATGTTACAGAACCTGTTTAATATTTTACAAGAAGATTCTGATTTATTAATCACATAGTGTATAAACTCTATTTATCTTTAATACTTTTTGACAAATAACATTAAGTGACTTTAAAAGACAAATAAATAATCATTTGCTATGTCAAAACTTTTATCATTTTTAAAAATGAATGCAATGGATTTTGCCTAAAATAGTTCCAGCTTCCCTGCTAGCTATTACCATCTTTACTAATAATAATATTAATGAGAAGACTACATATGTCACCCCAATGGAAAACAAATTTAAAAAATGCTTTATACCTCAGCCCAGTGTACTGAATTAGCAGCTGTAATTCAAATATTGCAAAGTTTCCCACAATCTCTTAATATTGTTTCTAATTTTGAATGTGTTTGCCAAACAGTTACTCACATTGAAACAGTTTCTTTGTTTAAAAAAATGAACTCTCCTAAATGTTTTTACATTTACAGACATCAATCAAAAATCAGATCAATCCTCTTTTTATCATGCATATAAAGAGCTCATACCAATCTTCCAAATCCTCTGTCATTACAAAATCACCAAACAAATTAACTCATATCAATAGCAAAGGGCTAAGAAAGAATAAATTAAGCATTGTACAACCCTTAAAGATCAAAGGACAACTTAACAAGAAGGAACTGTGAAATTTCTCCTAAGAGTTGTTAATTCTCCTGTACAAGTGGCACAACAATTAGTGCAAGAACAAGTTAGTGCAAATCATATCACTAAAAATAGCTTGCCTTCAAACACACCTATCTTTATGATTTAAAAAAAATCAGGAAAATGGAGGTTATTGCAGGACTTAAGGGCAGTTAACAAAACTATGGTACTCATGGGAGCTTTACAGCCAGAATCACCCTCTCCTGTAGCCATTCCCCTCAATCACTATAAAATCATTATAGACCTTAAAAGTTGTTTCTTTACCATTCCTCTACACCCAGAAAATCAAAAGCATTTTGCATTCAGTGTACCATCCACCAATTTCAGGAAACCCATGAAAAAATACCAATAGAAAGTTCTGCCCCAAGGTATGGCTAATAGCCCTGCCTTGTGCCAGAAATTCATAAGTTTAGCCATTTCAGGTACTAAAAGTAGATGGGAAGTTCTTTACATTATTCATTATATGGATAATATATTAAGAGCAGGAAAAGATGGTCAAAACATTTTAAACTGTTATCATAATCTAACTAAAGATTTAGCATTTCATGGGCTCCAAATAGCCCCTAAAAAGGTTCAATTACAAGGCCCATGTGCATATCTAGGGTTCCACTTAAATGGGAATAAAATCACTAACCAAAAAATGAAATTAAAATTGGACAACTTATCAACATTAAATAACTTCCAAAAACTTTTAGGAGACATTAACTGGCTCCAGCCTTACCTAAAATTAACTACTGGGGATCTCAAACCATTATTTAACCTCCTTCAGGGAGATTCTAACCCTAATCCCCCAAAACCATCACCCCTGAAGGACGTGAAGCAGTCAACAGAGTAGAACAAGCTGTCCAATCACAATTTGTTACTTTCATAGATTACACTCAACCATTAGCTCTAATAATTTGTCGGACAGCTTATACACCCACGGCTGTGTTCTGGCAAAAAGCACCTATTATGTGGTTCATCTACATGCTTCTCCCACAAAAACTATTTACCCCTACTATCAGGTGGTTGCTGATATCATTCCTTAGGTCGAGAACAAAGTGTTAAATATTTTGGTAAAGATCCAGACACAATTATTCAACCATACACTATAGCGCAGGTTAACTGGTTTTTGCAAACTACAGACTGTTGGCCTATCACCTGCGCCTCTTACTCTGGCCAAATAGACAGTCATTACCCTAACAATAAACTTTTGCATTTCATTAGCACTCATAACTTTGTATTTCCCCTTAAAATTTCCTTGCAGCCAATTGAGGATGCCCTCTCAATATTTACTGATGGGTCCTCATCAGGGATCGCTGCTTATATTATCAATAATAAAATTATTCAATTCCAAACGCATTGCAATTCTGCTCAAATAACAGAACTACAAGCAGTCATAGCAGTGTTTTCAGCCTATCCAAACAAATCCTTCAATCTTTATACAGATAGTGCCTATATTACTCAATCTGTGCCACTATTGGAAACTGCAGCTCAAATTAAAACTGCTTCTCAAGCTGCTTGTCTGTTTGTTCAACTACAATCCCTCATTCAAAATAGAACCCAACCATTCTTTATTGGTCACCTTAGAGCTCATGCTAATCTCCCTGGGCCACTGTCCTTAAGAAACCAATTGGCTGACCAAGCCACACATATCGCGTGCTGTGCAAACTTTGTTCTCAGCAACCAATTACCCGACTTAGTCACAAAGGCTATGAAAGCTCATAAACTGCATCATCTCAATGCTCGCACCTTAAGACTAATGTTTCATATCACCAGAGAGCAAGCACGCCAAATAGTTAAACAGTGCCCAGGCTGTGTTACACATCTACCTACACCACATTTAGAAGTTAACCCCCGAGGTTTAGTGTCCAATGCATTATGGCAAATGGATGTAATGCATATCCCAGAATTTGGCAATCTCAAATATGTGCATATTAGCATAGACACCTTTAGTGGATTTATATTTGTTATGCCCCAAACAGGTGAGGCAGAGAAACAACTTATTGCACACATGTTAGCAGCCATGGCTGCCTTAGGGACCCCACAGCATATAAAAACTGATAACGGTCCTGGATACACAGGTCAAATATTTAAAAAATGTTGCCAACAACTACAAATCAAACACACCACAGGCATACCGTATAACCCACAAGGACAAGGAATAATAAAACGAGCAAATTTATCCTTGAAAAACACCATTGAAAAAATAAAAAAGGGGGAGTGGTACCCCACTAAAAGATCACCCAGAAACCTAATATCACATTCGCTTTTAATTTAAAATTTTTTAACTTTGGATCAAGATGGACGTTCTGCTGCAGAATGATTCTGGCACACAAAGTCCAAAACACAGTTCGCCACAGTCCTCTGGAAAGACCCATTAGATAATACGTGGCATGGACCAGACCCTGTTCTAATATGGGGCAGAGGATCAGTGTGTATGTATTCTAAAGAATTTGATTCAGTCAGGTGGTTGCCAGAGCGATTAATAAAACAAATAGACAATAATAATCTGTCCAGGGCAAAAAAGTTGCCCTAAGAAAAGGCATTTTTCTCTCTTTCTTTCTCCATCACAGCTGACGCTGCTAACAAACCAGCAAGCCCTGCCATAACCTATTCAGAAATGGCTAAGCTGACGGACGCCTGAAGTCTAAGGATCCACCCACTGGTAAACACACTCTCACTAAAATCACATGAATTGCTGGCTCTTATTGCCGATTGGTTTCCTTGCCCTGCTGTTTGCAATCAGACTAGTGACAGTCGCCCCTAAGGATTGGAATCTATTAGAAAGAATTCTGCTTGCCATAGCATATTTATGCGCTGTAGGGTGCATCACCCTGCTAACCTGTTTTCCTTAATCAAGGGAACCAATAGCCTTTATCAATATGGTTTTGTTAAGCCTACTGCCATTTGCCACCCTACACTTTCTCCTACTAAGTGTGCTTAATAGCTTGGGTGACTCTTCCCCTATCTCCGGTTCCAACCCCCACCAGCCTTGGAAATGGGCCCTAGCACGATGGAAGGACTCAAAAATTGTACAGACTCAGATCACAGCAGGCCGCCCCTCCTTCATTGTTATGCTTGTGCTCTGGTTCTGCTTCCAGAGGGCACACCATGCCTTAACAAAGCCCAGTACTACTTGTGCCCGTCCTCTAACCCCGGAAAATGGTATTGCAATGTTCCTAACCAGTATTACTGTCCATATTGGGGGTGTGAAACATTAACCACCACTTGGAAACCCCCCTCCGCTGACCATTACCTAACTCTAACATGGGCCCCTTTTGGATGCAAACCCCGTGACCACTCCATTAATTACCTATACGATAAATCAAACTGTGAAAAACTGAACTTTACCATACAGCTTCCTAATGATCCCTCTTGGCTGATCGGTAGAACTTGGGGCATCAGGATCTATGTGGAGGGGGTCGACCCGGGAGGTCTTATTAGAATAAAAAAGGAAACAATACAGCAAACATCTGCCATTGGGCCAAATAAAGTGCTTGTGCCCCTGCTTCCAACTACTCCTTCTCGCATTTCCACTACCTCTCGCAAGTCAAGTAAGAGTCATCCCACCACCTCTTCTACTCCCATCTCAACATCATCACTCTCTAACAAAACAGGCTCTCCCACTGCACTCGGACCAGCCAATAACCCACTCTGGCCAGTGCTACAAGCTACTTTCCTTTCCTTAAACTCCTCCTTTCCTAACCTTACTTGCAGTTGTTGGCTGTGTCTTTCTGCCAAGCCTCCTTATTATGATGCCATAGCCGTTAATGCCTCATTTAATACTTCTAATGAGAACAATCCCTCCCAATGTCTTTGGTATAGCAGAAAAATTGGTCTCACCATGCAATCCGTTCTTCATTCTGGGCATTGCATTGGTAATATCCCCGTCTCCCTAAAAAAAGTCTGTGCGCAATCATTCTCTTCATCACAAGGTAAATACTATATTCCCCCAGTAGGGGCAAAATGGCTGTGCTCTTCTACAGGGCTTACCCCCTGTGTGTCAATGAGGGCTCTTACTGAAACAGGAGAAATGTGTGTTTTAGTAACACTGTTGCCCCATATCCTCTTTTGTAATGAAGAGGACCTTTATCAGTACTGGGATACACGGCTTCCAGCTATGCTGAGAGAAAAAAGAGAACTCATCACAGCCATTACCCTTGCTTCTCTTTTTGGCATGGCTGGCCTAGGCACCGACATCGCCTCAACCACCCTCCAACAACAAAGCCTCTCCAACCTAAGAGCTGCAATAGACGATGACCTAACCCACATTGAAACTTTCATCACTCATCTTGAAAAATCCCTTACGTCCCTTTCAGAAGTTGTTCTCCAAAACAGGAGAGGCTTAGACCTACTTTTCCTTAAGCAAGGAGGGCTTTGCACTGCATTAGGTGAGGAATGTTGCTTTTACACTGACCATTCGGGCATAGTTAAAGAATCTATGACCAAGCTTAGGGAAGGAATTGCGAACCGTAAACGCGAGCGGGAAGCCCAAGAAACCTGGTACCAACAATTGTTTTATAAATCCCCATGGCTAACCACCCTGATTTCTTCCATCTTAGGATCCCTTCTTATCCTCCTTCTCCTAATATCTATAGGCCCATGTATATTCAAGCGCCTCCTGGCCTTCATTAAAACCCAAGTCGATACTTTTCACGTTATGATGTTTATGCAACATTACCAACCTATTCCTCCCTCAAGCCCTACCCACGATGATGCTATAACCGAAATGTAATTTACCCCCTAGCATATATGTTAATTGTTAAGCTGTTTGTTTGAGATTCATTACAGGCATAATAAGAAGACTTTAGGCATTGAAAGAACTTATCGAAGAATTTTCCTGCGAACTACCGTCAACGCATCATGCGCTTGCCTTATTAATAATCCTACCACTAGATCTGATGAAAAGAAGAAGAAAACTGGCTGAGACCCCTCTGTGGAGTGGGTTTAATGGACTGTTGCCTTATTTTCTCCACTTCTAGGACCCTCGCTTGGTTTACTAATACTAATTTCGCTAGGACCTATCCTCTTCAATAAATTGATGTCCTTCTTAAAACAACAAATTGAAGCCATAAAAATGCAGCCCCTCCAGGTCCATTATCATAGACTAGATACAGCAGATTGCGATGGTAATCTTGATGAATACCTATAAAAGACACTCCATCTGCACATTCCAGAGTGCTGGACTGGGTAGCCAATGACGGGCAACCGGACACCTTAGTCTGAGCAATCTACCACCTAAGCCAGAGGCCTGGCCCTATGCTGCCCTAAGCCTCCATCCCTTATGTCCCTTTCAGAAGTTGTTCTCCAAAACAGGAGAGGCTTAGACCTACTTTTCCTTAAGCAAGGAGGGCTTTGCACTGCATTAGGTGAGGAATGTTGCTTTTACACTGACCACGGGCATAGTTAAAGAATCTATGACCAAGCTTGACGGGTAAGGTTTCAGGTTGCCTACTTTGTGGTGTCCCGACCTAAGACAGGCACAGTCCCCCTGGGATAGGCTGTTGTCGCAGTCTCCATCTTTTTGAAAATAATAAAAAAGGGGGACCTGTGGGAAACTGCTTATGGCACCCACAGTGTGCCTGCCATCTTGGTGTCTGACGCCATCTGCTGGCCACCCTGTGGTCTAACACCATCTTGGGTACTAACACAAGTTAGATTTTTATCTCAAGTTAAGTTTCTATTTTCTCATGTCCGCTCTGCTCTGCCCAGAAATCTGCTGACTAGCCTCGGCTGATCGCCTTTGCTATCTTAGTCTCTGCAGATTGGCTTAGCCGCAGGGCAATGCCCATCACCTGCTGAAAGATACTTCCCCTGTCCCACTGGATAAATACCCTGGATTTGCCCTCAATAAATTGAGACTTGATCAGAATCCTGTCTTGTCTCCATTCTCTGTGTCTCTTGTCCCTATCCATTCTCACTCCCTCCCTCAGGTCCAGGTTTGTCTGTCCCGTGGGTCAGGTCAAGGAAACTATCCCTGAAATAGAAATTATTATTACTACTATTAAAAGTTGGAAATTACAGCTCAAAAAGTCATCTGTTTAAGCTTATAGAGCTAATAAGCAGCAGGCTGAGAATTATATCCAAGTATATCTAATCCAGAAGTCAAATATTTACCCATGATGTTGTACCATATTGAAAATCCCAAACCTGTAAAATTTTTCTTACCCCTTTTGTTAGTCACAGAAAGAGTGGTAGTTTATTCTGTAGAAGTAATGGCATTATCTTTCTAAGGGGTAATGTCCTGTTCTTAATTTTAAAATTGATTAAAAAAAAGAGGCTTTTAGTACTGACATATTTAGTGAATTAAATATTGCATATAAATAAATGGATTTTTTTGTGGCTCTTTCCTTCAATTACATCCTAGGAGTGACCATAGAGCTCACATCCCAGAGCTGCACGGCCAAGGTTTGAACCCCATCTGGACCACTTACTTGTGGGGTGACTGTTTTAGTTTCTTAGCTGCCAAAACAAGTACCATGGAGGGGGTTGGTTTAACAACAAGAATTTATTGGCTCACAGTTTTGAAACTAGGAGAAGTACAAAACTCGAGTCATCGGCCTGGCCATACTTTAACCCCGACTTCCATGGTGTTCTCAGGCTGGCTGCCAGTGATCCATGAGTCCTTAGTCTTCCTAACACATGGCAATGCACTTGACAGCATCTTTGATTCTTTCAGGTTCTGTTGACTTCCTGGTTCTTTCCCTATGGCCTTCTCTATAAGGAAATAGGATTAAAATCCACCTTGACTCAGTTGTCCACACCTTAACTAAAAATAACATCTTCAAAATGTCCTATTTACAATGGGTTCACACCCACAGGAACAGATTAAGATTAAGAACACGTTTTTCTGGTGTACATAACTCTAAGCCACCATAGGTGTCCTTGGGCAAGTTGCTTAATTTCCTTTTGATTTGTGCTCTTATCTGTAAAATGGTAGCAACAGTAACACTTACCTCAGAGGGCTCTCACTGAGGATATAGTGAGCTAATCCACAAAAGAATTTAGCAAATTGCCTGACATCTATTGTGTTCAAAAATGTTAGTATTTAAATGGCTATAAGATTTTATAATAATTGCACCTTTATGGATATGAGAAGTAAAGGGGAAGAAGAATTTGGGCATATTCCAAATGTTAACAGTGATTATCTCCAAGTGATGAGACACACACATGCACACGCATAACAATGCATACCTAGAGACACAGACACACAGACTGATCATGTGCTTTGTGGGAAGGTTGCCAAGATTTAGCAAACAAAAATACAGGATGCCCAGTTAGATTTGAATTTCAGTAAGCCACACATAATTCAGTATAAGTTTGTCTCAAATTATTTGCTTCATCAAGTAAGTGGCCCAGCTGAAATTCAAACGTGAGCAGGGCAGCTCAGGAATGTGAGAGTGTATCAAATATTGCATAGAGCACACTGACATAAAATACTTATTTATTGTTATCTGAAATTAAAATCTAACTGGGTATCTTGTATTTTTTCTGGCAACTCTATTTTGAGGTCACAATATTTAGCCCTGTTGATATATTGTTGCTGATTTCAAACATCCTTCTTTTTACCTAATCAAAATATAACCAATGGGGGTGGGCCATGGTCGCTCAGCAGGCAGAGTTCTTGCCTCCCATGCCCAAGATCCAGGTTCTATATATATATATAACCAATGGGATGAATTTTTCTCAAATCTTTTGTCCAGAGTTAGTAGCTCAACATTCTGCCACAAAATTTAAAAAAATAACCAAAGATTCAAATACATAATCTTTCTTCCTTCCCCCTCACTCCAAGTCTTTGTTCTCTCAGGCATGCAAATGCATAAAGTCACACATGCAGGAACAATTCCCCTTCTCCACCATACATCCTCTTTCTTACCATCATAATGACCTACGATCTCTATTCTGTGGTCTAAAGCATTTTTTAAAAGGGAGTGATAATAGCAGAACTAAACATCACACCAAAGAAGTACGGTAAAATGGTTTGAATCAGGGTAGCACATCCTGTTCTTCCTGTCCTCTCATGTCTGGAATGTGATCTTCCAAATTACTATGTGAATCACGGACTTTCTTTGCTTTGTTGAATCTTATATAGCTTTGCTGAATCAGAGTCCTTGGGACAATCTCTGATATCAATTGTCATATTGACAAAGAACATTTCTTTGCAGAGTTAAATTAGCCTTATGGTTAATCCTCCATTCCTTGGGCTACATGCTTCTTTACTTACCAATTTCATTGATTTCTTTTCAGCCAATTTGTCAGCATATTTGGAAATCAGCAATTGTGACTTTCAACTTATTCCTCCTTCCAATTCATTTATCTTGATTTTATTACCTTTAAAATTGGTCAATGGATCCTTTGGCATATAGATTTCTACCTGACTCTTTCTCAGTACCATTTTTCTTTTTGGCTAAAAGAGTCATTTGAATTTTTAAAAATTATCCTTTAGGAAATGCTGGCCAAGCCAAATGTGAGTCAGCTGTATAGATCCCTTTGACAGTGGCACACCTGTGGAAGCGGAAGAAAGAGTAGAGATATTGGAAGTTACTGGTACGACCACTTTATAGCCCTGGCTTAATTTTTGGAGAGGTAGCATGTAGAAAACTTTAGGACATAAGAAAGATCAACATCTATCTACAGCTCTTGCCAAATTAGTAGCTGACATAGTATAGTAGAAGTAGAAAATCTCTGTAAGTTAATATCTTGACTCTACCACTTACTAGCTGTGGACTTTTAGCTTATTCATTAATCTCTCTGAGCATTAGTTTCTTTATATTTAAAAAGGAATAATAATACTTACCTTTAATTGTTCCTGTGTAGCTTAGAGATAATACAATAAGGCATATGACATCTGATAGAAACTCAAAGACTTGAATCTTTATTATTGTATTCTCTTAATTAGACATTTATGTTCATAAATGGTTTTAAAATCTGAGAGGAAGTATTACTACACCTGTGAATTTCAACTTCTCTCCTAATTGAAATGTGTCTAACATAATTGTTCTATTAGAAAACAAGAGAAACAATGATCTGTTCTCTAATTATTCTGATAGAGCAATAAATCATATAATTTCATCACATGAGAACTCCTTACAAGATGTACTGAAAGATCTTTCAGTATTACTTAAGATCCTAGGTGTGAAAAAAAATCCAAACGTATTATAAATGTCAGTCTTGTTTTGTTTTCTTACTCTCCACTTCCCTGTAACTTAACCAATGGGTAAATTGGGCACATTACTTATTGTGGTGGCTATTTTATGATATAATTGTTAAAAGACATATTCTGTGTATAGTTTTTTAATGGAGACACGATTTTATAAATTTGATAATGAAGATTATTGCCTTTAAGAAAGGTATGCAAAGGAGGGTTCATGATTCAAGAAAAAACCCTTAGCATTCCAGAATGCTAGATTGTTACATGGATCCCTTTATTTCAGGTAAATATTTTGATCAGAATTCCCCATGAGTAGAGTGCAATGTCAAAGTATAAACCATACAAGAACATGGGACCCTAAAAATAAGTAAAAAAGAGGTTCTAGATGGGATAGGGGAAGCAGGAAAGAAAGAAAAAAAGAGTGACTAGAAGAACTGAGAGTTTCCATACCTCAGAAAAAATGAGAGAGGGTTTTACTCTCCAGAAAATTCAATTCAGTTTGCTTTCTGTGAAAGCTAATGTGGTAAGAAATTAAGGATAACAAAGTATTTCCAGTAAGATAATATTTTAAAAATCACATTAAGGTGTTTTTCTCTTTTGCATTATTTTATGTATGAACAATCCCATCATTCCAAGAATATTCATTTTCTTTTGGGTTAGGATTTCACAATGGGAATTTTGTAAGAGATAGATGCAGTTTTAAAATTCCAAAGTAAGATTAGTTTTTAGCTGAGAGAAAGCAAAAATTTTGAAAGCAAGGATTTTATTAAATAAAAATAGTTCTTCAATTCTTTTAGTTCCAGTTATAATTTCTAAGGACAGATAATTATTTTTTTTCCAAAACATAGAAAGGGTGTTCTTCCCCTCATTAAAACAAAATTTTGAACCTCAGGGAAAGAAGTTGTAACATAAGGTGTGTCTATGCTGTAGAAAAAGGCAGAAGAGGATGGTCTATCCTTTCTGACTGGGTGAATTGTGGAGAGAAAGAGAAAAAGAGTTGGAGAAGAAAGGTTAGATGCACTTGTCCTCAATTCTCCCTCTTGAGGTAGAACTCCATGATGGGTGGAGAAGAAAGCAAAAACAGGAATTTTGGAGGCTGTGGCATGATTTCTTGGGCATCATTAGTCAAAGCTGTAAGTTCTTGAGAAGTCCTGTTTATCTCCTTGCCCAGCATGATATGGGAGCAACTCTATAGCTATTGATAAAGGAAGGTTTTTGTTCTCTGCATGGCCTATTCCATGGGTACAGTGGAAAAAGATGTTTCCCTGTGCTCCAGAGAGGAAATGTGGAGATGTTGAGTGGGCCCAAGGACAGGCAGAGACCTGAACTCAAGCTGGTTGTGGAATGCAGGGACTCAGAGACCAGAAGCAAATAACCAGGACCAGATTTCACAGGGTGGGTGCCAGCACAGTATCCCCAAGGACAGATGGGGCCAGTAGCACTTTGTCAGTCCAATAGCAAGGATCAGAAGATACCCTGTGATTCTGTGGTCCCCACTGTCCAGCTGCCTTAAATCACAAAACCATTTATCCATGTTATTAATGTACTATCTTGTAGAGGAGAAAGAGTAGAAGTAAGAAATAAAAAAAAAAAATTTATAGTAAAAAATTTACCTGAAAGGGACCATATAAATCAGTCCTGATAAAACGCTGAACTTTGAATTTAAGAAACTAATTCAGTCTCTTTAGGAAATGAAACTTTGAGATAATTTAACTTAAAAGATATAGGTGTTTAAATTCTCTTGACGCACCCCACTCAGAGCAAAAGTACATCAAGAGAAAGATGGCACCTTTCTTATAGAAAAAGGAAAGAAGCCATATTTATTTCCATAACAGAGTGTAGTAAGCCTATTTCAATATTTTACATCTTCTAACAAGAGCAATGAAAAACAGGAAAATTACTAGGGCTGAATCTCAAGTTACAGTCTCCCCCTGCCTCTGCCATCTCTATGCAATCATAATTATGAGATGCTTTAAAGTTAGCTTTGAGACTATATTCCACATAAAATGAAATAAAGGGCAACGATGAATATATACACATAACCTTTAATGTTTTTGAGCATTATTTCCCAATGGTAATTAATCCAAGTCATTTGGTCATGAATGGAGAAGAAACAAGTAGAAGAAAAGAATGAAGCATCTAACAAAGCAAGCATCTAAAAAACAAATTAATAAAGGGAATCTGATGATAAAGTTTGACCCTTTCCTGATTTTTAACTTATTTTAAGTTTATGTAAACCTACTGACCATAGTAATCATCATAATTATTTGGTCATAATTTGCTTTGTTAAGAAACTCAAAGGTCTTGAGATAGCCATTTTACAAAGTAAAAACTATTTCCAAAATAGGATTTTTAATGTATTTAGAGAAGGCGCAATTAGTATCTATTCTTTTCAGACAAATTAATGAGCATTTTAGGATCTTTTTCTATAGATGATAGAATCTAAATAACTGAAGAAATACAAAAAAGCTATTATCTAACAGGATGAAAGGAATACTGAAAAGATTTTCCAACTTGTACCTGCATGTTAACCCATCATAGTTAAGTAACTCAATTATGGAATAGATATTTATCTGCAGATACTAGTGTAGCTAGAATTATCCAATATTTATTGAATTTTTTTAAAAGATGAAAATTTTACTAATTGCTTAGAGAGCTAATTTTGAAAAATGTTGTTTTTATAAACCCAGCCAAGTAGATTTTTTTGCCTGAAACTTGAGTAACTGTTTTCTTCCTTCATGTTATGGAAATAATAGGCTTTCCATATTATTTCCTTTGTTTTTGGTTTCATCATCATTTGTTTTTTGGTTTCATCATCATTAGGGTTTTCTTTCTTTTTAAGAAAATATTTCAAGCTTAGAGAGAAGTTGTAAACATTTTACAAATAATTTTCTTTTCTCTGAAACATTTGTAAATACATTTTGCCCCATCACCCCCAAATATTTTAGTGCATATTTTTCAGGCTAAGACATTATCCTAGTAGACAAAAACTACCCAAACCAGGAAGCTAACACTGATACATCACTACTTCCTAATCCATGGATTCTACTCAAGTTTCTCCAGTTGTCCTAACCATGCAAAAAGAACAGAATTACATGAACATTTAGTCCTTTAGACACCTTAATCTAGAACAGTTCTCTGACTTTCATGACCTTGACATCTTTTAAGATTATAAACCATTATTTTATAGAATATCTCTCAATTTGTGTTTGCTTGATTGTGCTGGTTTTAAAGGATGTATGGACCTGAGAAAAGCCATGTTTTAATCAAAATCCCATTTCATAAAGGCAGAATAATCCCTATTCAATACTGTATGTAATTAGATCATTTCCCTGGAGATGTAACCAAATCAAGAGTGGTTGTTAAACTGGATTAGGTGATGACATGTCTCCACCCATTTGGGTGGGTCTTGATTAGTTTCTGAAGTCCTATAAAAGAGAAAACATTTTGGATAAAAGAGATTCAGAGAGAGCAGAGAATGCTGCAGCACCACGAAGCAGAGAGTCCATCAGCCAGCGACCTTTGGAGATGAAGAAGGAAAATGCCTCCCAGGGAGCTTCATGAAGCTGGAAGCCAGGAGAAGAAGCTCGCAGATGATGCTGTTTCTGCCATGTGCCCTTCCAGATGAGAGAGGAACCCTGACTGCGTTCACCATGTGCCTTTCCAGATGAGAGAGAAACTGTGACTGTGTTCACCACATGCCTTCTAACTTGAAAGACAGACCCTGAACTTCATCAGCCTTCTTGATTCAAGGTATCTCTCTCTGGATGCCTTAAATTGGACATTTCTATAGACTTGTTTAATTGGTACATTTTCTTGGCCTTAGAACTGTAAACTAGTGACTTATTAAATTCTTCTTTTTAAAAGCCATTCTGTTTCCGGTATATTGCATTCTGGCAGCTAGCAAACTAGAACACTTGATGTTTTCATTTTCGGTAGAAATGACACAGCAATAGTGTTGCAATCTTCTCATTACAGCCTGTCAAGTAGAACACAATTTTTATTTATCCCATTACTAGTGATATTAATTTTGATTACTTGATTATGAATATGTCTGTCAGGGATCTCCACTGAAATTTTTTCTGTGTAATTAATGAATATTTTGTGAGGAACTACTTTGAATTTATGCAAATATCTTGTTCTTCATCAGTCTTTCACTTGCAAGATTCTCGATCTACTGATGTTTCTTAGCTTGGTCAATTATTACTGTGATGGTTGCCAAGAGGTGATTTTCTAATTCATCACTTAAAAAATATTTATTTATGGCCATTCTGCTATAAAGAACGATTTCTTTTCTCTGTCACTTTATTCATATAGTTATTTATAACAGTTTTGGATTGCAGCTTCCTATTTTATTTAATTTTAATGGACTATAATCTGGTGTTATTATTATTTATTTTCATACTCAAACTGTCCTTTGGACAGTAGACCTTTTATGCTGACTTCTGTACCCTTCTGGCATGTTCCTTTCATTCTTTCAGTACTTCTACACTTCTGGCAGAATAAAATGTTCCAAGCTTATCTTGTACTTTCGTGAATCAGCCTCAGAACCAACAAATTCTCCAAGGAACCCAGGTTTCTTTAGTGGAAAATGGAGTTTAGAAACTAAGAACTAAAAATTAGGTAGTCTCATTATTTTTGGAGTCTCATTGTTCCCAAGCCCGTTTAGTGGAGAGAATTAGACAATAAATGTATATGTACATTTATAACTGTACTGTATATATGTATATATACACACACATTTACATCTATATTTCTTCATCCACAATGTATTTAAAAGGTTGGGTTCAAAACAATACCTCCAATTTCAATTCCAAATCACAAAGTTCATTCAAACTTTTTCCCTTTTAATAATTGTGATTATCTTCTCTGACTATGAGAAACCTGGCTCTTTTTATCCTCAATATATTTACTCATTTAATCAACCACCTGTAAGTAACTAGTTATTTGACTTTTTAACAGGCTGCTGCCTCTGCCTACTATACCCCACTCTTTACCTCCTATGCAAATACTCTCTGCTGGGCTGAAACTTGGAGTCAGGCTGTAACTACTATGACCTCCTTGGATGGATGTCCTCATACAGATTGGGATTTCTTCAGACTAATCTATATAGATACCTATTTCATCCATCTACCCACGTGATGGATTTTGGACTGGATTATGAAGGAAGGAAGGAAGGAAGGAAGGAAGGAAGGAAGGAAGGAAGGAAGGAAGGAAGGAAGGAAGGAAGGAAGGAAGGAAGGAAGGAAAAGAAGAAAGGAATGGGGTAGACTTAGTAGGTTTATAAATAAAGATCATGTTGACATCTAGAAAGACTTGAGAAAAAAATTTATCCCTTCTCCAGCAGTGTTTGAGGCTAACTTCTCTCCATACCTGAGCTTAGATATGATAGTACAGATTTTTTTTGAATTCTCATTTAATGGGTGAAACTGGTATATCTCTAATTTAAATGTAGATTTCACTAATTTCTATTGAGATTGCATATCTTTCCCCATTTTAGTTGACTATTATTCTTTTTATATTTTTTATTTATCAGCAAGTAATAATTCTTTATACAAGTATTGCTCTAAAGGAAAGTAGAGGAATGAGGCAATGGCTTAAGGAATTTCAATTATTTTCTTTCTTTCTAAGAAATGGATTTATTCAGCATGTTTGTATGTTAAAAAGAAGAATCCAATACAAAGTAGGAAAACTGTTACAAGAGAGAAAGGACATTTATTTCTATATTGGCATCCTATGATAAGCTAGTGGCAATCAGCTCTGATGCCCAAGAGAAAACATCTCAGATAAGAACAACCTACCCATGTATATAATAAAGAGGGAAGAGGGAAGAATATATGGGTTCTGATTCAGGCAGGTTACTAGAGAGATGCTTAAGTTCATTTCTCATCACTTCTATCTCTTCAGTAAAAATAAGAAATTATACCATTATTTGAGTGAGAATGGGGAGATTTTTTAAAAGAAGAAGCTTGAAATAATTGACTAGAACAGTGTGAGCAAGAATAAAATAGAGACATATAGTAGGATTATTAAATAGAAGTAAGGGCTTATTGAGATTAGAGTCATGAATTTAAAATGAAACTGGTCAGTTTAATTTATTTTCTTCAATCCACACTCAGCTGCTAGGACAGGCAGAGTCCTCAGTTCATCTGTTGCATTCAGCAAAGGGTAAAGAGTGTGATTAAATGCACTGAATTAAATATTTGGTTCAAAGGGTAAATTTTAGGCTGTATATACATTACTAGAATAAAACTTTTTAAAAAAGCATAGGACTGGCCAATTTATGGGGCCCTAATGTAAACTGTGGACTATAGTTAATAGTACAACTATAAAAATATTTTTCTATCAGTTGTAACAAATGTACCACACTCATTAACAGTATTAATTGTTAAATAATGAACAATATGAAGAGGAAATCAAGAAAAAATTTCTCTTTAAATAGTAACTTAATGAATCAAAAATCTAACCAAGGTTGTAAAGGACTTGTGTACAGAAATCTTTAAAACATTGCTAAAGGAAATGAAAGAATTTGTTTGAAAGGAAATAGAAGAATTATTTAGGAGGAAATATCCTTTCTAAATAAATGGAAGGATATTCTGTATTCATGGATTAGAAGACTAATCCATGTTAAAATGCCAATTCTATCCAAAGTGATTTACAGATTTAATGAAATCCGATCAAAATTCCAACAACATTCTTTGCAGAAATGGAAAAGCGAATCACCAAATTTATGTGGAAAGATAAGGAGCCAAAGCTATATTGAAATAAAAAAAAGAATTGGAGGATTCACACTTCCCAAATGTAAAGCTTATTACAATGTTACAGTAATCAAAGTGTCATGATGCTGACACAAGAATAGACATATTGGGTGGGCCACAGTGGCTCAGTAGGCAAGAATGCTCGCCTGCCATGCCAGATGACCCAGGTTCAATTCCCAGTGCCTGCCCATGTTAAAAAAAAAGAAGAATAGAAATATTTACTAATGGAATTGATATCAGAGTTCAAATATACGCCCTCACATCTATGGCCTTTAACAAAAGTTACAAGTCCACTCAAAGGAAAAAAGTCTTAAAAAAATCGTGTTGGGAAAACTGAATGTCTGTATGAAAAAGAATGAAGATAGTTGCTACTCTGTATCACATACAAAAATCACCTTTAACGAATCAAATTCAAGAACCAGAATTATAAAATTCCTAGAAGAAAATATAGGGAAGTCACTTCAGGACTTTGTGTTAGAAAGTGGTTTCTAAGAATTTCACCATAAGCACCAGTAATATAAGAAAAAAATGGTAAATGGGAATTCATCAAAATTAAAAAGACTTTGTTCATGAAAGTAAAAAGACATCCTATAGAATATAGAAGAAAGTACATGGAAATCACAACTCCAATATGGGTTTAATAACTAGACTATCTAAAGAAATCCTACAATTCAACAAAATGACAAACAACTCAATTTAAAAAATGGGCAAAAAGCTTGAACAGGCATTTCTGCAAAGAAGATATTCAAATGGCCTAAAAGATGCACAACAGCATTAGACTTTAGGGAATCAAAGATCAAGGCAAAAAAGATACCATTTCACACTCACTAGAATGACTACTGTTAAAAAAAAGAAAAAGGAAAACAGTAAGTGTTGGAGAGGATATGGAGAAATAGGAATACTTTTTCATTGTTGATGGGAAAGTAACATAGTATAGCCACTGTGGAAAACAGTGCAAGTTCTTCAGAAAGTTAAGTATAGAATTATCATATGACCTTGCAATTCCTTTTCCAGGTATGTCCCCAAAAGAATTGAAAGCAGAGACTTGAACAGCTATCATTTTTGCATAATGATATTCATGGTAGCATTATTCACAATGCCAAAAGAAGAAAGAAATCCAATTGCCCAACAACTGATGAATGGACAATGAAATGTAGTATATACCTGCAATGGAATATTATTCATCCATAAAAAGGAATGAAGTTCTGACACATAACAACATGGATAAGCCTTAAAGACCTCATGTTGAGTGAAATAAGCAGACAAGAAAGGCCAAATATGGTATGATCTCACTGATATGAAATAATTACAATAATTACATTCATAGAGTCAGAAACTAGAACATAGATTCCCAGGGCCCAGGGTGGTGGTAGAGAAAGGGGTGTCAATGTCTAAATTGTTCAAAGATTCCATTTGGGGTGATAGAAAAGTTTGGTAATTAATGGTGGTATGGAAGCACCATATTTTGAACATAATTAACAACAATGAATTATATATTTGAATGTGGTTCAAAGGGTAAATTTTAGGTTGTATATATGCTACTAGAATAAAACTTTTAAAAAAAAGCATAGGACTGACTAACATATGGAGATCTAATGTAAACCACGGCCTGTAGTTAATACTGTAACTACAAAAACATTTTCTCTTCAGTTGTAACAAAGTACCACAGTCATTCACAGAGTTAATTATAAGGATGGGGGTATATGGGAAGTCTATATCTCCTGTATGATTTTTCTGTAAATTTTCAATTTCCCTAATTAAAAAGCTTCCATGCTGTCCTCTAATGAACAGGTATAAAAGAGTTATAAACTCTTAGTTAATTCATGTTTCAAGTATCAGATACAATCTCTTACCATGAAATGCACACTGATAACATAATATATAGCAGTCTGAACATACCTTCTTCACTAATTAACAATACTTTAAAGTAAAAAATAACTAAAAATATTTTCTTGGGATGTTCCATCAGCAGCACTGTTTTGAATCAGATGTTTTGAATCAATTAATTTATGTAATAATAATGTGTGCTCAATGCCCATATTCTTAAGTGTCTTAAAGTATGTTTTGCAGTAGTGGGGATTCAATAAATATTAGTTGAATTTTTAATATTTTATTGGAAGATAGTTAGTAATTGCAATGCTATTTTATCTACTTGCAGAGAGCACCAAAAATTATTCCTGTAGGGGGTATTTCCTGTTTATTTTCTTTAGCAACATAAAGGAATATGAATGAGAATTATGATAATTCTTGAAATACGGATATTATCTCCAAGTTCTTTTGTCAAAATTTTCACTTCAGACTTACTGTGAGGCTTTGGTCAGACTGATTAGACCTCCTATAAAGTGAGCATAATAATGTTGTCTTTCTACCTGTGGAAAGCTGTAAGGTCTGATGGGAAATGTGCTGTCTTTTGAGCTCTCTGGAAGATAGTGGTAATGATAGTGGTGCCCACAGCTGTCTTAGAAGACGCTTTAATTGACTGTTATTGTTAGAATGTGTAGGAACCAAGCGTTAATTGAAAACCTGCAGAATTTATTGGGAGAGACTGGCTTCAAAGTGGTGTCAGCAGTAAATGGTGGAGACTTATCTGCTTACTTGGAGGACATTCTGGGAGGGAGAGAACGTTTGTTTTTTCTTAAACCCCAAGGTCGTGTTAGCTGTCTCTTGTATGTAGAGAGTAATATACTGAAAAGTAGGCGCTCTGTTTTATCATGAAATGCATGCATGCTTTTAGTCACCTAAACCCTGCAGTATATAAGCAGGAACAAGTTAAAAATAAAGTTGTCTGTTGTCTTTACTGCTAAAGCTTCAGACCCCCTGATCCCAGTCTCTCTCTCATTTTACTTTATTCCTTAGGGTCATAACAGCAGCCAACAAGAATGGACCTATGATTGGCTAAGGAAATGTGGCATGTGACCTGTTTCAAATTGGTAAGAACCCTTTTGAAACTGTGGCTGAGGCTGACTCACACTTAAAGGGTTAATTAAAGCAGTAAGTCCTGGGAGAAGGAAACAGACTGTACATTGTTTTTCATATATTTTGGAACTCACAAGAAAGATTCTGGGATTTCATTCTAGGATCCTTTCCAGAGACTGCCAGCCAAAGAAGCAGATCGTATACTATGGCAGAACCGTTTTAACACTATAAAATACAAGGTACAGAAAACAATGGTTAAGGGGGTTATTGCATATTTTAAAATCCATTTTATTTTCTTTTTTTATGCCCTGCCATGATTTGCTACAGCTTGTGTTTTTTTCCCTCCAATTTATGGTTATGATTACATTTAAAGTAGGCCCTGTTCAATTTTTAATGCCTCTACTTGAAACATAAGTGAATGACTAGACATCTCATCTTATTGCTCAGGAATACGTTTCCAGTCAGTCTAGAAATACATAGGGAGGTTTATAATGGCATTTGTTTTGTTTGGAATGTTTAATTAAGTTGTTTTCAAGGTGTGGGCCATGGATCCCTGGGGAGCCCTGAGATTTTATCATGATGTTGTCAAAGTTAAAGCTAGTAAGATTAAAGGATTATTTTTCTTCTTCATTGTGTTGATATATGTACTAATGGAGCAAAAATAGTGGGTAAAATTACTGCGTTTGAGCACAATTAATGACAGTAGCACCAAACTGAGACAGGAGTTAAGAATGCACTTCTGAGCATTCTAGAAAAAAGCCTTTCCAGTTTCACTTAATGTTCTTGATGAAGCCATAAAAATTATTAATTTTATTAAATATCCACTATTGGGTTCAGATCTTTCTTTTAATATTCTGGGTGACAAAATGAAAAACATACTTAGGCACTTGTGCTACACACCAAAATACTATGGTTGTCTTGAAGAAAAGCTCTTGGGTATTTGAGTTGAAAGCTAAAATAGTCACTTTTTTTACATGTAAAAACTGAAGAGAACACTGACAGACAAATTAGGGTTATTTCTGTTGTTGTTGTTCTTTATTTAATCAACATGACATAAAATTTTGAAAGTAAATAGAGGTGTTTACATGATTTTAAAAAGACATAATTTGTTTCAAGTGAGGAGGCATTGTCTAAAACAATAAGGAAGGAGATGGTTAACATATATAACAATAGTATACTGGCCTGATAAGACAGAATTTTTGTCATCTATGCAGATTACTCAGATGGTTGAAAATCTTTCATAGCTTCCAAGAGCAAACAAATAATCCAAGAAAACATTGTCACTTTTACAGAGTGAAAAACAAATTCTTGTTTTTCAAGAAGATACGCCTGATAAGAAAACTATTAAAAACCTTATAAAACTATAAAATCTTAGCCAACCTTAACTATAACCAATAAAATTCACTTCCAGCAAGACTTCAACAACTTTCTAAAGCCTTCCATATTGTCCTACACAGTCCTGTTTCTCTTTCTGCAACAATCAGTTATTTTACTTTAAGGGTAAAAGTACTATCTTTTTCCTTAACAAAAACACTTCCTGCATACTTTACAAATTTTAATTACCAAAAGAGATCTTGAAATCAATCTTCAAGTCAACACCCTACAAAACTCAATTTTTCTTTTTTCCCCCTTTTGTTTTGTGAAAAATAATCCATATACAAAAAAGCAATAAATTTCAAGGCACATCACAACAATCAGTTGTTAGAACAGTTTTCAAAGTTTGGTATGGGTTATAAGTCCACAACTATATGTTTTCACTTCTAGCTGCTCTAAGATCCTGGAGACTGAAAGAAATATCAATATAATGATTCAACAATCACACTTGTTTGTTAAACCTTACCTTCTCTGTATAACTCCACCATCATCTTTGATTTTTCTCCCACTCTTTAGAGGTATTTGGGCTATGCCTATTCTAACTGTTTCATGTTATAAGGGGATGTTGATAACATGGGATAGGAGAATGGAAGTAGTTGATGTTCTAGAGAGGCTGTCCTCTCTGCAATTCCAGATTTATCTGGTCCAGGGACCCATCTGGGGGTTGTAGGTTTCTGCAAAGTTACCCTAGTGCATGCAACCTTTGTGGTATTTAATATAATGCTCTAGATGTTCTTTAAAATAGGCAGGAATGATTTAGTTGGGGTTTGGCAAGTTATGATAGGTAGAATTTCTACCTCTTGACACTATTTTTTTTGTTATGATCATTCTGTTCTACATATATAATCAGTAATTCACAATATCATCACATAGTTGCATATTCATCATCATGATAATTTCTTAGAACACTTGCATCAATTCAGAAAAAGGGGAAAAAAAAACAACAGGAAAAAATTCATACATACCATACCCTTACCCCTCCTTTTCATTGATTACTATCATTTCAATCTAAATTTATTTTAACATTTGTTCCCCCTATTATTTATTTTTATTCCATTTGTTTTACTCATTTTTTGATAAGGTAGATAAAAGGAGCATCGGACACCAGGTTTTTACAATCACATAGTCACATTGTGAAAGCTATGTCATACAATCATCTTCAAGAAACATGGCTACTGGAACACAGCTCCACATTTCAGGCAGTTCCCTCCACCCTCTCCATTACATCTTGATTAACTAGGTGATATCTATTTAATGTGTAAGAATAACCTCTCAACTGTTTGGAATCTCTCAGCCATTGACACTTTATTTTGCCTCATTTCACTCTTCCCCCTTTTGGTAGTGAAGGTTTTCTCAATCATTTGATGCTGAGTCTCAGCTCATTCTAGGATTTCTGTCCCACATTGCCAGGAAGGTCCACACCCCTGGGGGTCATGTCCCAGGTAGACAGGGGGAGGGCAGTGAGTTTGCTTGTTGTGTTGGCTGGAAAGAGAGGCCACATCTGAGCAACAAAAGAGGTTCTCTTGGGGGTGACTTTTAGGCTTAATTTTAAGTAGGCTTGACCTATCCATTGTAGGGTTAAGTTTCATGTGAAGAAACCCCAAGATTCCCCAATCAGCCTATTGCTTTGGTTATCCCCACTGCTTGTGAGAATATCAAGAAATCAACTTGGAGAATTTGAATTTTCCCCCTTTTTCACCATTCCTCCAAGGGGACTTTGCAAATACTTTTTTATTCACTGTTTAAACTGCTCCAGGATTTATTGGGGCATCACTCTGGACAAACCAATAAAATTTAATGCCCTACTCAATGTTCCATACACTTACAGTGTTCAATTAAGCTGCCTACATAAGGCATATTAGGAAATCCACTAGTCAAAATATAAATTTTGTACAAAATAAACATTTTTTGCTTTAGTGTCACACATAAATTAAGATTTTAAAATATTAATTACTATCTATTTTCAACACCCTACAGTAATGACATTCCTATATTATTTCTCATGCAAAAACATTTTTTAAATTTGTACATTTAGTCACTATCATTATACACTCTAGGTATTCCTAGACTATAACATCACAGTCTTTATTATCCATCTTTCTTTCTGATTTCATTTGTGTCCTCAGTCCTCCTACCTCTATCATTCTCACATTCAGCTTCATCCAGTGTTTTAACATAATTGTATTACAGTTAGTTAGTATTTTGCTATCCATTTCTGAGTTTTTACAATCAGTCCTGTTGCACAATCTGTATCCCTTCAGCTCCAATTACCCAATATCTTACCCTATTTCTATCTCCTGATGGTCTCTGTTAGCAATGAAATTCTCCAAGTTTATTCACTAATGTCAGTTCATATCAGTGAGACCATACAGTATTTGTCCTTTTGTTTCTGACTAATCTCACTCAGCATAATGTCCTTAAGGTCCATCCATATTGTTACATATTTCATAACTTTATTCTGTCTTACGGCTGCATAATATTCCATCATAAATATATATACACCACACTTTGTTTAGCCACTCATCTGTTGATGGACATTTTGGCTGTTTCCATCTCTTTGCAATTGTAAATAATGCTACTATAAACATTGGTGTACAAATGTCCATTTGTGTCCTTGTTCTCATGACTTCTGAGTAGATACCTAACAATGGTATTGCCGGGCCATATGGCAATTTTATATTTAGCTTCCTGAGGAGCTGCCAAACTGCCTTCCACAGCGGTTGTACCATTTGACATTCCCATCATCAGTGGATAAGTGTGTCTCTTTCTCCACATCCTCTCCAGCACTTTTCATTCTCTGTTTTATTGATAATGGCCATTCTGGTGGGTGTGAGATGATATCTCATTGTGGTTTTGATTTGTATTTCCCTAATAGCCAGAGAAGTTTAACATCTTTTTATGTGCCTTTTGGCCATTTGCATTTCCTCTTCTGAGAAGTGTCTGTTATTCTTTTGCCCATTTTATAATTGTGTTGTCTGTCTTTTTGTTGTTGAATTGAGCAATCTCTTGATATAGTCTGGATACTAGACATTTATCTGATATATTGTTTCCAAATATTGTCTCCATTGTGTGGGCAGTCTTTTTACTTTCTTGACGAAGTTCTTTGATGCACAGAAGTGTTTAATTTTGAGGAGTTCCCATTTATTTATTTCTTCAATGCTCATGCTTTGGGTGTAAGGTCTAGAAAACCACCTCCTATTATAATATTTATAAGATATCTCCCTACATTTTCTTCTAACAGTTTTATGGCCTTAGATCTAATGTTTAGATTTTTGATCCATTTTGAATTAATTTTTGTAAAGAGTGTGAGATATGGATCCTCTTTCATTCTTTCGCATATGGATATCCAGTTCTCTAGGCACAATTTATTGAAGAGAATGTTCTGTCCCAGGGGAGTTGGCTTGACTGCCTTATCAAAGATCAATTGTCCATAGATGAGAGGGTCTATATCTGAACACTCTATGCTATTCCATTGGTCAATATACCTATCTTTATGCCAGTATCATGCTGTTTTGACCACTGTAGCTTCATAATATGCCTTAAAGTCAGGTAGCGTGAGACTTCCAACTTCATTTTTTTCCCTCAGGATTCTTTTAGCTTTTCAGGGCACCCTGCCCTTCCAGATAAATTTGGTTATTGGTTTTTCTATTTCTGAAAAGTAAGTTGTTGGGACTTTAATTGGTATTGCATTGAATCTGTAAATCAATTTAGGTAGAATTGATATCTTAACTATATTTAGTCTTCCAATCCATGAACACAGTATGCCCTTCCATTTATTTAGGTCTTCAGTGATTTCTTTAAACAATTTCTTGTAGTTTTCTTTGTATAGTTTTTTTGTCTCTTCAGTTAAATCTATTCTTAAATATTTTATTCTTTTGGTTGCAATTGCAAATGGAATTTTTTCTTGATTTCCCCCTCATATTGCCCATTACTAGTGTATAGAAACACTACAGATTTTTGAGTGTTGATCTTGTACCCTGCCATTTTGTTGTACTCATTTATTAGCTTTGTAATTTTGCTGTTGATTTTTCAGGGTTTTCGACATATATTATCATATCATCTGCAAAGAGTGAGTTTTACCTCTTCCCTTCCAATTTTTATGCCTTCGATTTCTTTTTCTTGTCTAATTGCTCTGGCTAGAACTTCCAACACAATGTTGAATAAAAATGGTTATAGTGGACATCCTTGTCTTGTCCTGATCTTAGAGGGAAGGTTTCTAGTTTTTCCTGATTGATGATGATGTTAGCTGTGGGTTTTTCATATATTCCGTTTATCATTTTGAGGAAGTTCCCTTCTATTCTTATCCTTTGAAGTGTTTTCAAAAGGAAGAGATGTTGAATTTTTTCAAATGTCTTTTCTGCATTCATCGAGATGATCATGTGTTTTTTCTGCTTTGATTTGTTGATATGGTGTATTACATTAATTGATTTTCTTATGTTGAAACATTCTTGCATACCTGGGATGAATCCTACTTGGTTATGGTGTATAATTCTTTTAATGTATTGCTAGATTTGATTTGCTAGAATTTTGTTGAGGATTTTTGCATCTATAGTCATTAGAGAGATTGGTCTGTAGTTTTCTTTTTTTGTAATATCTTTGTCTGGCTTGGTATGAGGGTGATGTTGGCTTCATAGAATGAGTTAGGTAGCTTTCCCTCCTCTTCAATTTTCTTGAAGAGTTTGAGCAGGATTGGTACTAATTCTTTCTGGAATGTTTGGTAGAATTCACATGTGAAGCCATCTGTTCCTGGACTTTATTTTTGAGGGGCTTCTTAATGACCGATTCAATTTCTGTACTTGTGATTGGTTTGTTGAGGTCATCTGTTTCTTCTCAAGTCAATGCCAGTTATTCAAGCCTTTCTAGAAAGTTGTTGATTTCATCTACATTGTCAGATTTTTTAGCATAAAGTTGTTCATAGTATCCTCTCATTACTTTCTTTTTTTCTGTGGGGTCAATGGTTATGTCTTCTCTTCTATTTCTGATTTTTTTTATTTGCATCCTCTCTCTTCTTCTTTTTATCAACCTTGCTAAGGGTCCATCAATCTTATTGATTTTCTCATAGAACCAACTTCTGGTTTTGTTGATTTTCTCAAATGTTTTCATATTCTCAATTTCATTTATTTCTGCTTCAATCTTCATTATTTCTTTCCTTTTGCTTGCTTTTGGGTTAGTTTGCTGTTCTTTTTCTAGTTCTTCTAAGTGGCCAGTTAATTCCTCAATTTTTGCTCTTTCTTCTTTTTTGATTAGGCATTTGGGGCAATAAATTTCCCTCTTAGCACTGCCTTTGCTGCATCCCATAAATTTTGATATGCTATGTTTTCATTTTCATTTGCCTCAAGACATTTACTGATTTCTCTTGTAATTTCTTCCTTGACCCACTGGTTGTTTAAGAGTTTGTTGTTGAGCCTCCACGTATTTGTGGATTTTCTGGTGCTCTGCCTATTATTGATTTCCAGTTTCATGATCTGAGAAAGTGTTGTGTATGATTTCAATCTTTTAAAATTTGTTGAGACTTCCTTTGTGACCCAGCATATGGTCTATCTTTGAGAGTGATCCATAAGCACTTGAGAAAAAGGTGTATCCTGCTGTTGTGGGGTGTAATGGTCTATAAATGTCTGTTAAGTCTAGCTCATTTATTGTATTATTCAAATTCCCTGTTTCTTTATTGATCCTCTGTCTAGATGTTCTACCCATTGATGAGAGTGGGGAATTGAAGTCTCCAACTATTATGGTAGATGTGTCTATTTCTCTTTTCAGTGTTTGCCTCACGTATTTTGGAGTATTCTGGCTCAGTGCATAAATATTTATGATTGTTATGTCTTCTTGTTGAATTGTTCCTTTTATTAATACATAGTGTCCTTCTTTGTCTCTTTTAACTATTTTACATTTGAAGTCTAATTTGTTGGATATTAGTATAGCTACTCCTGCTCTTTTCTGATTGCTATTTGCATGAAATATCTTTCCCCAACATTTCACTTTCAATCTATTTTTATCCTTGGGTCTAAGATGTGGTTCCTGTAAACACATGTAGATGGGTGCTGTCTTTAAATCCATTCTGCCAGTCTATGTCTGTTGATTAGGGAGTTTAATCCCTTAACATTTAGTGTCATTACTGTACCAGTAGTACTTTCTTCTACCATTATGCCTTTTGGATTTTATATGTCTTGACACTATTTTAACTCTCTCAGCCACCGTTACCTTATTTGTTATACTTCTTTTCCCGCTTTTTGTCAGTATGGCATTGTTGATCCCATGGTGCCAAGGCTGGACTCATCCCTGGGAGTCATCTCCCATGCTGCCAGGGAAACTTTCACCCCTGGATGTCATGTCCCATGTAGTGGGGAGGGCAATAATTTCACTTGCAGTGTTGGGCTTAGAGAGAGAGAGGCCACATCTGAGCAACAAAAGAAGTCCTCCAGAAGTAACTCTTAGGCATATCTACAGGTAGGCTAAACTTTTCAGCTAATACATAAGCTTCACAAGAGCAAGCCTCAAGATCAAGGGTTTGACCTATCGATCTGGGTGTCCTTAATGTTTGATTTTCCCTGAAACTATAGTTCTTTATATTCAGATTTTTAGCAGAGAGTTCTTAAAAAATTAATGAAGTTAAATTTCACTTCAAGGAAATAGCTAATAATTTGTTACCAATGATAAAATTCTAACTTTCAAGCAAAATTAGAATTTTCAAAAACCTGTATACTCCCTTGTAAATTTTATTTTATTTATTATTATTCTTTTTTGCATGAGCAGGCACCGGGATTCAAACCTGGGTCTTCAGCATGGCAGGCAAGAATTCTGCACTGAGCCACCATCACACTGCCTCTCCCCTTTGAATTTAACTGGTTTTCAACACTTATAAGACTTTTCTTTTGAAATTGGTGTTGATATTAAAGAATATTTTTGATATTGTATAATGAAATGTGTCAACATTTGGAAGATCTGCATGACTATGTAAACCAAGAGTACCAATATTTTACAAGTGACCAATGCTAGATATTATAAAATCATGCATAGTAAAAATCCATTCACAATGCTGTAGAGGATGACAGACACTGGTGGAGTTTAATGTAACAAAGTACAAAGATCTTATTGAGGTGGCTGCAAATTTCATATTTGCAACTACTTTATGAAGCTACCACTTGTGAAATTTTGGGTTGTATCAAATAATCTCCACAATTGTTTGAAAAGGTTATTAAAATACTGCTTTTTTCCAACTATGTACTTGTGTGAGGCTGGATTTTCTTCGAATAATTCAAAACAGCACATTGCAATACCTGGAATACAGAAGCAGACAGACTTAAAATGAGATTCAAAATTGTTTTTGGAGAACCCAGTTATTTTTCAATAAAATATGTTATTTATGTAATGGGTTTATTATTATTATTTTAACAAATTAATACACAAATATTTAACATTTTTTAGTTTTAATTTCTATCATCGTAAGCCCTAGCTCTTGGGAGTCTTCAGTAATTTTGAAGAATATAAAGTAGTGCTTAGATCAAAAGTTTGATAACTAGTTTAATTCTTTACAAGAGAAAAGTCAGCAATAACACAGCTATGCAATGATATTAGTTTATTGGTCTTGAAGCTAGATTTATAAAAATATATGAGCCCATAAAAATGTTCTCTCCTTTTTTTTTCCATTCAGTGACTCAATTCATCACATTTAGCACAATGATGATGCATCTAATGACTGTACATATTAGAAGCTTTATAAAGTATAATGCTAGTGCTCTGGGTGGCATTTTTTGTTTGTTTACTTATTTTAGTTAGTTCTTATTCCTTGCCCCAGGCATTGAACATTTTACTTATTTCTGCAATCACACTGAGGATCTTTAACAGTATATATATACAGAATATGTACTTTTTACTGTGATTATTTGGTTAACATTGCTATCTAGAATGGAGCCTCTGAGAGCAGTTGAACAGCCATGATCTAAGAACATTCTAAAGTTAATGCCTAAAGGGCTGTTTGAGTATTGCAATCATAATTTCCTACATTCCTTCTCACATTTTGTTTCTCTGGGTCCCTTCTTATACTTTTCTAGACTTACTTTCCCTTTCTCTTGTTTTTTTATTTTTTAATTGTTTTCCCCCCATTTCCTTCTCTCTCTTCTATACTCCTTTCTTTCCCTATCCTCAATCTGAGTACAAATTTTCACATTTTTAAAAACATTGCATTTATTAAATAATTGTATGCTGACATTTTTCATATAAAAATGTTCTTCTAACTTTGTATAAACAGGTGTTTCTCTCTTTCATAATATTTTTGTGCGAGTCTTTGCAGTGCTTTTTCTTCTCAATTGTATACTTTTCTTTTTATGGGTCTTGTACATTTCTCAAAACTATACCTAATTATATATATATGTTTTTTTCACATGGGCAGTCTCCGTGAATTGAACCTGGTATGGCAGGAGAGAATTTTGTCTGCTGAGCCACCATTGCACCGCCTCTAGTTACATAATTTTTGCTCTAGTACATGGATGAATGTATTATTCCTTAAAATTGTCTAAACCTAATAAATCAAGTTTTAAAATTTGGTCTACTTGTTTTTATCAAGTCACTTGAAAATTTTTATTACTTTAACAGTTGTCCTCTTAATTGACTTTGATTTCCTATGTAAATCAGTGTCTGCAAATAGTCTATCAGTCTTTCAATAGTTAAATTCCATTTTCCTGCAAAATTTCCTGCTAAAGCATATTATAATGAACATATAGAAAACTGTTAAATAATAAAGTCCTCATTTTAACAATAAGAAAAAAACAACATGGCTCAGAAGAAATGATAGCCTATTTGAACACTAACTAGTAAAAAAAAGTATGCATATTGATCTTTAATCAATCCCCACAATACCTATTGAAACAGGTTTAAACTTGTCTTCACACTTGATATAAAATAACTTCATAGTTTTTAAGTAGAACTAAGAATGAATCACCTTCTCTTAAATCTTTACCTAAATATATTTGATAAAGTTTTAGGTTACTTGTAATAAATTTCTGGGAGTTGTATAACTGGTCCGTATCCTAAACTGAAAAGTAGATAAGAGAGAATAACTTGTAGTATTTGGCATGTGCCATTACACATAAATTTCTCATCTTGCTGCTAATTAAGCATCTAATTATAGCTTTCATGAGGAAATTCTGACCAGCCAACATTGTGTCATGACTGGTTTCATTCATGAAATATGGGCATAAAATAACTCCTCCAGTGGCAGGTACTTGAATTATGCTTAGATGGAAGAGAGATAATGAAGGAATTGGCACACTCACTGGAGAGGAATGAAAAAAATCACATAGTTTAGAAAGAGATGGAGGTTAGTGAACTTAAATGCCACGTGAATTTGGAATGCAATACGAGATTGATCAGGATTCAGTATATTTTTAGATGAGGAGGAGTAGGGGTTGGGGAGAATGTAAGAGATAGTACTCAGGACAAGGTCATATTTGAGAATAGAAATTCCAAAAAACAAAGGTGAGAAGTCTTTGGAGGATGTGCAGACCTTAGCCCAAGCATTGACTTAGTGTACTGTTTTTTCTGTTGCCCATGCCTTCTACTAGTGTAGATGCCAAAGAAAATAAATCAGCTCTTTCTTTTCTATTTTCACACCCTCAGTATTAGAAGTCCAGTTTAGCTTTTTAATTTTGAATTATAGCTAGACCAGAGGACTCCAGAGAGAATACCTAATTTATTCTAGAAAAATTTCTTGGCATTTCTAACTTGGAGGTATAAGGATCCATCAAATCAGAGCAATATTTTTCAAAACCAGGGCCATGACCTCTTAGTGGTAAGGATGAGGACTGTTTTGTGAAATGAATATATGTATGTATGTATGTATATACTGTACAGTGATATTAATGTATTTTACTGTGGATCATAGTATAAATTTTGAAAAAGAACAAAACAGCCTACACTAAGATATGTCTGAATCCCCAATATTTACCAGAAAAAATCTAGTTGTTACAAGTATAACTATAAGCAGTGATGGGAGAAGTGTCAATAAGAAGTACAATCCTGCTAGGAAGGAGTGTTTTATCAATGATGTTTAGAATTCTGGTGCATGATGATAATAAAATCCACACCTAATTTAATCCTTTTGTCTTAAAATTCTTTAAGGATGATTTACCCACTTATTTCTTGCAGACAGAATAAATTGCTTCCACCAACCCCTGTCTCTAACCTTGGTATGCCATTGCTTTAGAGCTGCAATGGAAATTCCAAGTTATTACACACCAGAGAGGATCTCCTTCCTTAATTAAGCTTTTAACCTTTATATAAGCCAATGTAAAACATACACCAGCTAAAAATAAATTAATGGAAGTGTTTAGAGAAAATGACTCTGATTTTCCTTTAAGTATGATTTATTATAAAATTTCTTTTCCTTAGCAGCTAAGGAAGAAGTGGTCTTGAAGAGCCCTGGAAGGCTAGCAATGCAATTCTTATGCATGGGAAATTAATTTTACTGCCTGGGTCAAGGTAAAGAGAGGAAATAGATCACTATTCCAACTTGTAGAAGTTATATACAGAGTAAATATGAACTTGCTCAATGCATTGTTGCATATTGCAACTAGGCTGCTCTCCTTAAAGTTTAGAAAAGGCTAAGATAAGTCAACCTGTAAGTATTAATTGGTCATACAAGAAACAAAATAATATTTAATAAGCAAAAGACAAGTTTCTGGTCTTTAATGCTTTGACATATAGTTGAAGAGATGAGACTAGAATATATAAGACAACAGGAAATAACACAAAGCTGTGCATCATGGAAGGCTAAATTGTGTGTCATAGATTATATGCACAAGAGTTTACCAGAGGAGAAACTAAGAGTTCTGAAATAATAAATTACTACTTCTGCATTACTGATGATAGTGATGATAATGTATTGTTTATTGAGTGATTACTTTTACAAGATACTGTTCCAACTCATCAACATGTATTTTTTCACTTCCTATTCAGAATAAAGTCTAAACTCTAGATTTTTTTTAAATCTTACTTTCACAAAAGAAGAAACTGAGCTGGGCACAAAGAAGTTAAGTGACTTGACCAAGGTCACACAGTTAATGGCAGAGCCAGATTTTGAATCTAGGCAGTTTTTACTCAGGAACTGCACTTAAATTGTTGTTCTAAACTGCCAGAGATTTCATAAATGAAATGGCAATTATGTTGGGTTTCTGCAAAGTTTCACGTTTAAGTGGAGGAAAAGAAATGAGACAATGCCTCAGTGGGAGGCAGCTGTGTCAAGAGACGATAAATCACAAGTGGAAATTGAGCATTGTATGTCTTAAGGATGGCAAAGCTTAATAAGATTTAAAAGTTCAGGTTGTGATGTAGTGGGAAATAAAGTTTGACTCTTAGAGGGTTTTGAATTTCATTGAGAACATTCTTGATGAAGTAAAATGTAAGGAGTCATTAAAATAATTTTTTAAATAGTCATGATGAAAGCCATGCTTATAGACAATTACTCTTTAATAAGATGTAATGTGGACTAGAAGGTGAAAAGAATAAAAGTCATGGAGCTCAGTTAGAAGGTTGTTATAATATTCTAAACTGGATTGAAGAGAGTAACGTATGGACCAAAGAAAAAAATTGAAAGAATAATTCTCCAAATTACTGGCTGGATACAGGGAAGGAAATAGAGGACAGAATCAAGTTTACCTTTCATATTTTGAGTGGAAATAATTGACTGGGACATTGAGTGATGTCACTGGCAAAGGCAGAGAAGCCTGAAGGTACAAAGACTTGAGTTTGAAATAACTGACAAGGCTGCAAAATTCTTTGAGGATAGAGTGTGTTATATTTATAATTTTTGCTTCAGCTGTTTGCCGGGCACAGTTCCTGTTACATAGTAGGTGATCAAGGAAATATATATTTTTAAATAAATTATTGAATGTAGTCATGGTAAAATAATGGGACAAAAAATTTTAGTAGGCATCTATAAGATGTCAGCTTCAGTGAGAGCGAAGTAGGGATGCAGATTTAGGAGTTGTGCGAACAGAGGAACAGAAAATTCTAAAAAATCATGAGATGGATGAATTCATGAAAGAGAAATTGTTTTGATAAAAAGACAAAGGACAGGGATTTAGCAGAGGCCCTCCTACTTAAGGACTTAAGCAGATGTGTAACAGAACAGAGGCTATTATTAGAAAGATAAGAAAACATTAAACCTCAGTTTGAATATAACACTACCCAATTCTTTAGGAGTTGAGAGAATTATATCATCAAAATATGCAAACAACACCTTACCTGAAGAGTAAATTATACGCAATACTGATTGTGATCATGAGTATGACCATCCATGTTGAAACCAGAAGTGATGAAAGAGAATCATAAAGAAGAAAAGTTCGTAAGAATTAGAGATTGGTCATTCAAGTGAATATATCCTGAGAAAGAAATGAGAGAACTAATATTTACTTAGCATTTTCTATGTTCTAGATTTTTAAGGTATTTTTAATTTTTAAGGAGTGTTACTAAAGGAACCTGTCTGTTTTGTTATTTTATTAATGATCAACACCTGTATATAGTATGTATTAACCCCTTTTCCAGGAAAGAAAACTAAGACTCATACAATTTGGTAAACTCGTCTAATCTCACAAAGCAAGTAAGTGATAGAGCTAGGAGGTTAACTAGATATGTCTTACCCAAAAAAAACATTTTGTACTCCCCCACGATGGGGTTGTTTAAGACCTGAAAATTGAAGTACGTAAAGAAGACATGGAGGAAGCAGGCATAATCTTATTATTTTAAAAAAGTATGCAATGAAACTACATTGAGTAATAGACGAGTAGAGAAATTTTTTTCGACTCCTATATATATAGACATTTTCTATACATAATCTCTTTAAGTTATCCATTCATATTCTGTTTGCACACTCTCAGAGATAGGGAAATCACTACCTTAAGAAGGGAAGTCTTTCTGTGCTGGCCAATGCTAATTTATAAATTGAATAAAATTGTTCTTTAAAAATTGAGCTGAAATCTACCCATCTATAATTTATATTCATTAGTCTTGAATATATCTACTGGGGAGAAGGAAACAAAGAGTAATCTCTATCTTTTATATGACAACACTCCCACTCTCTAAACACAATTAGATCTCTTTTGCCTTTTTGTTTTCCAGGCTAAATGTCTTTAATTCATTCACTCATTCTTTTTTTGTTCATTTATCTATTCATAAACTTTTGTTGAAAACCCCTTATATTTCAGGCCTTAGTTGGCAATAATGAAATGATAGTGATGAAAATGTGGCATGATAGAAACACCCACAAAATGAGTTGAATATTAATTAAATAGGAAGATAAAGCAGCTTTACAAAGTGAAGATGGGAATAGTTTAGGAGTTAAAGCTTAAACAGAGAATACATGGAGAAGTCATAGCAGAGATTTTAAGTCATAATTAACAGTGGAGGAAAAAGAGTTTAGCATATTCTAGTTTTACATCTTCAGGGAATTATTACATTATGGATAGTAAAATTACTATGACCGGAAATTACAAAACTGGCATAATTACTTTATTAGATGTGAACATCCTTGCCTTTTTGAGTGAGAAAGTGCTATCAGAAGATATGTGCATGGTCTTCCATTCTATCCAGAAAAAATGTAAATAGAAACATAAACATATTCCTTAACGGACCATTGTCTGATCCACCAGGATAATCCTTGTGTCTTTTTATTAGAGTGTATCTACCTAGTAAACCCAAATTTTGATGGATAGAAAATTTCCTGAATCTTTTTATAATATACATTATACTAATTTTCATCTGATTCAAAATTTGCTTCAGTGATTTAGCAAAGTAATAAAGAAATTTAACAAAATCACAATTTTTCATTTGATCATTTACTTTGTATGAAACTGGCTTTTATAGTAGACAGGAGGACTTGAGGATACTCATGCACAATTTAAATTTAAATAGGGTACTAGCAGCCAGTCCATTATGAATATATAAATAAGCAAACAAATGCATACAGACACACATCACATACATCTTACATAAACCTATAATTGTATGTAGGATCTTATTTTCTACAATCACTTCAGAATGCCTTGGTTGGCAAATTTATATAGCAAGTATATGTAATGATATTTCATTGGTATTCAAACATGTAAGAATTTTACTTTATTACACTCAAAGATAGAACTGCTTGTATCAGATTATTTCACTGCTGCTTTTTGCTATCTGCTATCATTTTGATAGCAGTAAAAAATGATTTGCCATGCAAAATGATTGCTTACTTTACTGAATGAGAATGGAGGTGATTGTGGAAACTTAACTAAATAGAGGCTTCCTTCAATTTAATAATTAAGGGGGAAAAACACCCTCCTCATTTAGTGTTTGAGTCAGAAAAGTCTTTTTTTAAAATTTAATCCAGGCTGCGGTGTTCATGTTTTATTGATCAGTTTGACACGTTGTTTCTTTCAAAGTCATTCAGATAGCTCCATTACAAATTTAAATTTAAATAGGGTACTAGTAGCCAGTCCATTTTGAATACATAAATAAGCAAACAAATACATACATCACATACATCTGTACATAAACCTACAATTGTATGTAGGATTTGATTTTCTGCAATCAATAAAATTGTAGATCTTATTTCCTACAAATACAGTGGGCTAGTCTGTTTCACTTAGTTATATATCATTTGGGGAAGAAGAGATTATCTCAGTGTGTTTGATTCCAAAATGGTAACATCTAATGATTTTTTTGAAAGGGCACCCTGGAAAATGTCAGTAGCTCTTACTCATAGCTCATGCTTTCTCATTCAGAAATGGTTTTTACCAGTCATTGACTCAGGGGGATGTGGGAAGACAGAATAGTCTAAGATAGTGATTGTTAATCTAAGGGCCTATGTATTTATAATGTTTAATTATTAAAAAAAAACTGGCTGTATTGATGTATTATTTTTGTTATTTAAAGATGTTAGGAAGTTTTTCCCATGCTTTTTTGAAAGCTAATCCTTCCCAACAGGTTAAAGATCTATTTGTTTAGTGTTTATACTTAGGTTCCAATTAAAAAAAACACCTTACAAGAAAAAGGAGGGACCAAGATAAAAATAAAGAAGTGAGAAGAGAAGAAAAAAATAGGAGAGAAAAAGAACATCATATTAAGTTAGTTATGTGTCATAAGGATCTCTACATTTTTAGACATGGGTTAGCAAACAATAAAAAAAAATTCTTGAATATATCATTGTGGCATCAGTATATTGGAGAATGATTATGACTCATTCTTTGTATTATGGGACAAGCCTCGAGGCTTCACTTGTCTAAAATTCAATTATCAAGTAATTGAGGTAAGGTACTTAAACTCAAACTATTCCAGTGGAAACAGTTATCAGATAACTTAGAGGAATATCTTTAAGTCGAGGTTCCATAAACATAATTAATGAAGAATATTACTCTGACTCATACACCCTAGTACATATGTTCATAAATTCATAACTAGTTTCCGTCTATGGATCAAAGAACAAGGAAAACTCATACACAAGCACAGCCGTATATTTCCCCTTCACAGTGTGAAAAAGAATATAAGAATAATTAATATGTTATAGCCTCATTAGTCCAATGCCTGGGAACTCAGACTTGAAATACATCAAAATGAACAAAAAAAAACACCTTTGTAGTAGAAGAATTGTCTTACGAACATATAGGCCAGCAGTTTAGGGAGGATTATTTTCCTGGCATGCATTGCTATTTTATGTTTATTCATTTTAAATTATATAACATAAAATACTCTATTTGTATACCTAAATGCATTATGAAAACTATATAAGAGTAGGAATTAAAAAGATGATATAAGCAAGGATGTCCCGGAGGAGCTAAGTGAAGACACAGACTCTAAGAAAGGAAACCACCGGCATCAGAAACTTGAAACAACAAACCTGAAACAAGCACCAGCAGATGCCAGCCACATGCCTTCCCAGATTGGCCTTCCTTGAGCCAAGGTAGCCTTCTCTGGATGCGTTAGTTTGGACATATTTATGGCCTTAGAACTTTAAAGTTGTTATTTAATAAATTCCCTTTTTCAAAACCATTCTATTTCTGGTATATTGCATTCTGGCAGCTTAACAAACTAATACAGGGATCACTGCATAATTTAAAAGTTATAAATATGGTTTAACACTAGAAAACCTATATGTCTGTTTCCAGAAATACTGTATGTCCCTGATATCTAAAACAAAGCATTGGATGAAGATTCCTTCATACTTTCCTCACTTCCCTTCTGTGATTGTTAGATTCTGGTGTCAACTTGGCCAAATGCTTATGCCCAGTTGTCTGGTCAGACACTGGCCTGACTGTTGCTGCAAGGATACTTTGTGGCTGGGTGGTAAACGGGAAGGCTGGTGTATTAAATCATCAGTCAGTTGATTACATCTATAGCCGATTACATCTGCGATCAACTAAGGCATGTCTCCTACAGCAGTGTAATCCAATCAGTTGGAGGTTTTAAGGAAGATGAGTGACTTTCACTGCTTCTTTAGCCAGTGAGCCTCTCCTGTGGAGTTCATCCAGACCCTTCATCAGAGCAGCCAGCTTTACAGCCTGCCCTACAAATTTTGGATTCTTCCATTCCCAAAGTTACCTGAGATAACTTTATAAATCTCACATTTACAGATCTCTTCTGTTGGTTTTGTTTCTCTAGAGAGCCCTCACTAACACACCTTCTTTCCTAATCATTGAATTAGAATCAGGACTGAGTCTTAGGAACTATGGAAGTAAATAGACTAGGTATGTCTGTAAAATATTCTCTAGATTCGAATTCTTATCTGCCACTCAAGGGTTTTACAGATGTTAAAGATACCTTGTTAGGCACAATATGAAATGAAAGGCCAATAATATTTAAATTAAACTAATTCAAATATAAAATTAAATAAAACTGCATGTGAATATTCACGCACACGAAATGTTGCTGGTTTGGCATCTCAGAACCCTTAATCTTCACTGTAGTAGTTACATAGGCTCTCATAGCACCTGCTACTTCTCCTGTCATGACATCCTTTATTATAAATTTTTGTTCAATATTTGTCTTCGCTCAACTGTCACTGCAGACAGAAATTAATCTCTTTTGCTACAGCTTGCTCAGAAATTAGCACACTGCTTGGCACACAGCAGTGGGTGTTCTTTTGGTCTGCTGAACTTCTTGCACTCTACTTGCTATGCCAAACTGTCAGAGAGAGGCACCTATTACACCTCTAGGGAAGGGATCTCACCACGTGGAAGGTAGCAAAAGCATAACAATCCTGCCTTCAGCAATAGGCATCTTACTATCCCAGTTCACTCCAAGCTTTGCCGGTGTCCATGCTGCCAGCAAAAGCACAACTCACAGAACCATTAATAGGAAGATGATTCCCTACACAGAGAAGAGACAGAGCAAGGTCAGCATCACTAGTGATTGTCAGTTCCCAGTGACCAACAGGTCCCTAGCACTCCCATCTTTTTTCATAGTGTATGGACCCCATTCCCCTCTGCCTCTACAGGAACAGATATACCAGTGATAGTTGTCAGGGTGAGCCGGATGTCACAAAACATCAAAACAGACCTATAAAACATACTGAAATATCTACATTGAATGTTTACAAATGCTCAGAACAACAGGGGAAGGAATGTCCTAAGGACTGTGTTTCATCTCTGTGCACTCCTGAGAAGGGAGTCAGCTCTCACATTCATCACCCATGCTAGGATTCCAGCTAATACAGTCCAGAGCACAGGGGTTTTTGTGGGTCATAAGGAAAGTTGACAGGTTGTGCTAGGACCGCCCCTTACCACATGTTCAATAAATATTGATTAATCTAGGATTTTTGTTCTGAAAGTTTCTAAAGATGCTAAAATGATTTGATGATCAGATGTTCTAGAATGAGTATGATACTCATAACTATTCAATAATTTAAACCTAAAAATGTGCAACCATGTAAGATATATGAAGAAATCCTAATGTAAATTTCATTTCCTTCTCGTTAAGGATTTTATGAAAACTCTTAACCATACATCCAAGAGAATATTTCTGTTCTGATCTAGATTGGATTCTTTCTTTCTTCCTTCTTTTGGTTTTTCTTCTCTTCCTGCTTCTACTTTTTCTACTTCTCCTTCTTATATCCTCCTACTTTTCCTACCCTTCTTTCTACTCCTTCCTGCTTCTTCTTCTAGAGACTGGGGCATAGATTTTTATCCATACAAGCTAGTGCAACTTCTTGTGTTGAAAGAAAGAGAGAGAGAGAGAAAAGGAAGAAGGAAACTAATAGTGCAAGGATATAGATAATGAATTTATGTTGCCAAGACTGCCCTGAAAATTTATAAACAACTTTTTTCCACATGAAATAACAATCTGTCATGAACACTTTCCCCTGGGACATCAAACAACTAAAAATTATCAGAGTATTTGATTAGTGTAAGCTTTGATCCTGTTCATGGGAGAAAAGGTTAGAGTAAATAAACAGGACTTCAAGATCATCTGTTTCAATAGTTCTTAAGTTCATGATGAATTGATGAAAGCAATAAAGCTTTCCTTAGAAAAATACACATGCATACAAATAGGCAAATTTTTACAATAATTTTGATGAAGCCAGTTGAATCATATTCTGGATTCTGGATTTAGTCCAAACACTGAAATATCTATCTGTCTGTCTATCTATCTGTCTATCCATCCATCCTTCCACTCACCCACTTGTTCATCCATCCGTCCATCTGAGTCAGACTTTGGTCTCACTGTACTTCCTGAAATTGATAAGTTGTTTAAGCTACTGTTATATATATTTATCAGCAGGAAAAACATTTTAGAATTTTATATTCAAGGGATAGTAGAAAATATTTACAACTTAAAACTGGTTATAGTGAGAAAATTAGACTACTTATATGCATAGTGTAAATGGCATCTTTTTTAGATATGTGAAATACATATATTTTGCTTAAAATTGAGTTTTTTAGAAGAAATAGTTAGGATGGGAGGAAAAAGATTGGCTAGAACATTGACTTGAACTATCCTAAGATACACTCTTTGAGGTTAAAAAAAGATGCACATTTATCACATTTTATCCTTCACAGACCCAGAATTTAATGAGTACTGGAAATCATCTGTAAAGATGATCTTATCCCATAGAAAGTGCCCTCTTCTTTTGTTACTTCAGTTTTCTGGCACAATTCTTATTTATTTATCACTTTTTAGAAAAATTTTTACAAACCTTATTTTTATAATAAATTACAGAAATATCTCTCAATCTGGTCAACTTTTCCTCAGGCCTATGATGCATTCACTCTAAGCCACGGGAATCGTTGTCTCCCTGGAGAGTGGTGCTCTACGTGTAAACATCATTTGGTAGTGCCCACAAATGGGAAGTTTTGATCCTCCACTAATTTCCCTTAAGTTCTTTCTTCAATGGGAAAGAAGTGCAATTATTCCCTTATAAGTGCAAGGCAAAACATAAGGTCAACCTTCAAACTTTGGGCATATTACAGTAGATATGGGGTTAAATTATTTCTTTGACATTGACTCATTTATTTATTAAATAAATGAATAAATAACAAATTCAATTAACTTGCTGTAAAATGTACAATGTTAAGAAAAGCATAAACAATTCTATTTAAAGTCTATCGTAAAATTTATCATTCCTATTCCTTTTCTTTTGTTCAAATGCTGATACAATTGATCAATTTGAGAGTGTCTTAACTTTCCCCTTGATGCTGTGGTGTAATGACATCTTAGTGTTGACTTTTCCCTATTAATGTTTTGCATCATACACTTATTAAGTGTCTTTTGACTGATAATAAACAAATCAACAGTGCAACCAACAGAAACCAGCTGCTGCCTGCCCACAATGGCAACATGTGTCTGAGAGTGCTGAGAGCCAATGAAATAAAATTCACATAAAGTAATTTCCCTTCTATAATACAAATCCCTTCTATAGTACAAAGTGCTAATACCAGCTAAGCCTCAGCACAAACAGGAAATGCCAGCTAAGCCTCAGAATTAACTAATAGAGTTATTAGCTACATAAAGAAGGTTCGTTTCCAAATCTTCATAGCCTACATTGATTAGACTCTAACAGATCAATGCCTTTAATTATAAATCACAATCAAAGCAAACAAACCTTAGCGCATTGCTGAGAAGAGAACCATATAAACAGGAAAGCTTGGAAAATAATAACTTTTGAAGTCTATTGAAAACAATTAGCAATATAATGTTAATCCTAGAAAGAAAGAGAAAAAGAAAGCTAAAAGAGGATAAAAGAGCTAACAATTTCAAGGGCTCAGTTATGTACCGGGCACTATTTAAATAAGATATGTTTATTGTCTCATTTAAACTAGGTTCAAACATCATCACCATTTTACAGAAGAAACTAAGATACAAAAAGATATAAATGTTCCAGAAACCCAACCCAGGAATCTTATTAAGGAGTCTGCTGTACGGCCACCTCACCACGGTAAAGATGTTGCCCAGAGAATAAAATAGTGTCATTTTATACATTCACTGAAAGCAGAGGAGGGGAAAACAAAAACAAAAACAAAAACAAAGGTACAAAAGTTTTAAAACCAAATCAAAGATAGTTCAGAAAAATTGTTCAGCAAGAAAGTTTCTTCAGGAAGACAGTCAAACCTCTATTCTTAAGAAGCTTTAAAAAATAAAGTAGCTTTTACGCCAATGTTTATCTAAATATGGTTGAAAGACATATTAAAGTATCTTTTAAATGTTCCCCCAGTTCCTATGGTTCAATATGAAAACGCTGGTCTTCTAAACTAAGAGAAAAAAATATGTACATGTCGCACCTTATGCTAGAACCCTTAAAGCTGGTTCATGTATTTATGTGGACATAATTTCCTCCACTCAATTTACAGATTGTATTTTATGTTGTATTATTTTCTACAGATGTAAAGGGCTGAGGATATATTTATGAATTTTAACAAGTAATAATGGAGAATATCAACTTAGAAATGATAAATATTTCAATGTAAACATTAAAATCTTTTAAAAGAAAATTTGCATCATGTTAAATTACAAGTTAGCACAAGTACTATTACATATATTAAACATAAAATAAGTTAAAATGGGATATACATACATACTAAAATTAATAGAATTATTGCACCTTTGTGCAATACACTATAATCCAATTACTTTATTTGCTTCTGCTAAATTAACTTACAATCTTCAATGTGGACATTTTCATTCCTAATTCAAGTTACACTGTCATACTTCTCATACTTATTTTTTTATTTTTTTATTTTTCGCATGGGCAGGCTCCGTAAATTGAACCTGGGTCTCCGACATGGCAGGTGAGAATTCTGTCACTGAGCCAACGTCGCACTGCCTCACTGTCATTTTTTTTTGTCACATTGCCAGTGAATATATAAACTGACAATCTTTATCTGCCTCATTTTTTTCTTTGTAAAAATGTCTTGGTAAATATATTTATATTGGTTTCCTACAGAAATATTGAAAATGCTAAGATTAGATTTATGTTGTATTTGTATTATTTTAGATAGAGGTATCCTGGTTGAACTACAAAGATGCTTGTTTATAGGTTTTTTTTTTTTTTTTGTCTTAAATGTCTCCTGGATCTGATATGTAAAAATAGGTCTTAAAATTGTAATATCCATCCTGGCTTTACTGATTTTTATTAGAAGTTCATGCATTCAAGCTAAAATCTCTATAGATGAATTCAATTATTTAAAGGGGTCATTTATAAATACCGGGAAATTCATACACCCTAAGATAGACTGGGCTTTTATACAATCCTGCCATCCTTATAAGAAAATTAATTTGCAATGAGTCTAAGCAGCTTGCCCATACTCACACCACCAAAAGTCGGCAGAGATACTCCTGGCCATTGTCCAGGTTTTCTCCACCCCACCATATCTTGCGGCTCCCTCAAAGGGAAGAGACCGAATCATTGTACCAATGAAGTAAGAAAAGCCATCAGTGTACTCTGGTTGCTTTCTCATTTGTTTATTTTTGTTTTTGTTTTAAACAAATTGGCGCCGCACCTCAATGTTGATCATACCTCCCCAACTGGAAAAGTGTGGCCTTCTGAATCATCACCAGCTGCAAGGTCATATGCCCTCCACTGCCTGGAGTTTCTCTATGCAGGTATGGAACCTGCTTGGCACAAAATTGATCATGTTCGTAACAGGCTCTATCAAGCCTCCAGGCCTCAGTCACTAAACCCGCCAGACTTGTTTCCTTCCTGTTGCCAGTGACTCTCATTATCTACCAGCCTCCCAACCCTGACCTGGCTGATACAGCTCAGATGGTACCTGAGTAGAAGCTGCCCCTATCCTGGATACATGATGTATGCGTAAGTAATCAGCTTTTCTTAGTGAGGATTATAAGTGAGGATACGTTTACAGCTCTGGAGACAGGCAGTACAGATGTTTGTTGGTGGAGATTGCTTTTATTTTTTTTTAAAAAGGACTTTTCATGTGTTTTATTTTATTTTGTATTGAAGTTTTGTTTTTATTTTTGTTTTGAAAATTAAGAAGTCTTTGAAACAAAAGGACCAATTAGAAAAGTATAAAAGGAAATAATGTGCTATAGTATGTTAACATATTATATTAAGCATTTAGAAACATCTAAGCTTCAAAGAATAAAACGTTTAATGTGTCTAATTTCTTGTGTATATTCAGTAACATATAAACTGTCATCATTTGTAGCCTATTGAAGAATGTGCTGGAAATGTAAATTTAAAAGAAGAGTCTTTTTATTGTTTAATTCTAATCAAAAGTATGATGGCTTACTTTTATATATCAAAGTATATATACTTATGTATATATAACCTTATGAATCAAATGATTAAAATTAAAATATTCATATGTAAATAATTATCAAATTAACAAAATCTAGACTATGTAACATCTGTCACAAAACTCCAAAATAATTGACCAATCAATAAATTTACGGTAAATAAATTTTGTATGATCTTATATTTAGATAGTATTCATGATATTATTTTACAGACTTGGAAATGAATAACTGATATTTGTTGGGGATTTCATTCAAGTCCCCGCTTAGGCTTATATTTTCAAAGTTCTTGATTCCATTCAAACACAGATTTCCCACATATTTTGTACTGACTGATGTTTCAGACTTAATCATGAGTTTGTAGTAATAATAACTTCACAGTCATTTGATTTTGTCTATAATTAAATATAATGCTTTTAGCCTATAAACTCTAGCATTCTGAAATGAAAAGTCTTGTTCTCCTTAATATACTCAAATAGCAGTGTGAGCCTGAGGAGACAGGTACCCTATCCATTTTATGCATCGAGATTCTGCCCTACATTTCAACACAATATAGTATGTTCTCTGTACTTCTTCTTAAATATGAGCTCTGGAGACAGGCAGTACAGATGTTTGTTGATATGAGAAAATTGTTTTTCTTATTTACCAAGATAAGGATAGGGCAAGGACATTCAAAGAAAACGTTACTTTCATCTTTAACAATTTCAGTTTAAGTGAATTAGCAAAGAACTTTTCTTTTATCGTTCAATTCTGTGAGATGCTTTTTCTTTGAGCCTGACTCTTCTCTTCCCAATTTACGCCATCATCTTCTCCACACACTCACATTTCCACTCTGAGAGTTGCATTACAGACATAAGAAATTTCTGTCTCAAAGCCTCATTGGTTTTGATATCAAAGTTTATAGTTGTAAGGATTTTAATGTCCTTTCTAATGGATTTCAGGTCAGTGTTTTTTAACAGAGATATAATATTACATTAAAAAATATGGATTGTGCCATAGAGATCAGATAAGAAGATTGGAGGTGGGTTAATTGAATTCATTAATAAAAATATTTTATCCAAGGCATCTAGTCTCAAATAGTGAATGAGTCAGATGTGTGCTATAGCTTCTTAGCAAAAATGCTGTCTTTCTCATTATTCATCACGATAAGGCCCTCTGTGGTGCGGTGGAAAGAGTAACAGCATGAGATTTAGATGGAAATTGCATCTTTAGTTTTGCATTCATTTGCCTGGATCTGTCAGTTACCTCTCAAGGCTTCTTTTGCCTGTAAAATTTGGAAGCGTAAATGCTAAAGTAAACGATGCAAGGCCTTTTATAGGGCCTTGATATCATTTTCTGGATAACTAGGTAGCTATTTTTATTTATTATGGTTACTAGTTTCTTTTTTATTTCTTTGTTGTACTTGAACTAATGAAATAATTTCTGATATTAATTGTGCCATATATGCCCTATATTATAAGTAGTATGTTTAAGTATTGTACTGTGGAACTGTATCTCCCAGATACATATGAGTATGTATGTATACCCTAATGTGATACAAAATATTTCTGATCATGGGTTATGGTAAAAAAACTCTTTAAAAAACACTGCACTAGAAAACCCTAAAGTCCTTTTGAATACTTAAATTCTAGGATTTCAAAAAGTTACTAGTTAATATGGAAGGCGTTAACTTCCTTAAGGTACTAGAGGATCATTTAAATTATCCCAGGCTATAGATTATTCATTTTTTCCACTAGTCCCTATTTTTGTTGGCCTCCACAAGTGTGCAGAGATAAGAGATATGGTTGTCAGCAAGTACGTAGACTTTAGTGGCCCAGAGGCAAATCAACAAAACACACTTAATAGCACAGTCCAATAAAGGCACAAAAGAAGTGTGCTGAGTCATGTGTCCATCTAATTTCATCAAATGCTTTCCTGAATTTATATTGATTTGAGTTTAGTCTTAATCAGCAAGTAGGAATTAGTTTGGAGGAGAATGAGAGGGAAGCAGCCCAGGCTGAGAGAACATGGGTACTGTGAAAGTCATGAGACTTGAGACATAGTCACAGGCAGATGTTGGAGACAGTTAGAAGAAACTGAAGTACTAAGAGTCAGACTATGAAGGGTCTGCATGTCATTATAAGAGTTCAGCAAAAAATCAAGCAAAAGAGAGAAATGATGAGGTTTGCAACTTAGGACCATTGTGGTGGGCCAGATCCATTCGGTGTTTTTTTGTTTTTGTTGTTGTTTTCATTCAGGTATGAGTGATGCAGAACTAAATGAGAGGAATGGTGGGGAGGGAAGCTGCCTTTGTACATGTCTCTCCCTCTGCCTATAAGGAATGTTCCTCCTCATTTATGGTGAGGACCCATAATCTTCCTTCATCTTTATTCCTAAAGCATAGTCATTTTCTTTAAACTTGCATGACACTCTGCAAATATTCCCACAGGCATTTCTCTTTCTGTTACGTTATTTGTTTATAATGATGTCTCCCAACAAACAGAGAGCTCTCTGTATTCCCAGTGCCACACACATTACCTAGCGCATTGAAGACACACAATACTTGTGTTGGCTTATGATTATATATGCCTAAAGTTAAAGAACAGATATTGAGAAAAGAGGAAAGTCTATGAAAAAATGAGAATTTCGAGCTTACACTTCATCACGTATCTGTTCAAGAAGGCCTATTGGGTATTTTAGATACAGTAATTCAGAAGATAAATAAAAAGCTCTGTAGAGAATTCATTCAAAATGAAGTTACATCGTAGGACTGATGGAAATTTGTTATTGAAAAGGTGAAAGCATTAGAAAAATGCATATAAGTTAAAATTTAGTTTCATTTTATTATTTAAGCCAAAAAATATTTATGCTAGCTTGTAGTGTATAGCATATACTAGAATGCTATACATGCACATGTACATAGATAAGTAAATGCATACATTGTATAGATGATATACGTATGTATATTTCATATGTGTATGCATACACATATCATATGCACATATAAAAGCACATATACAGGGTGGCTAAGTGGCAGAGTTCTTGCCTGCCATGCCAGAGACCTAGGTTCGATTCCCAGTGCCTGCCCGTGAAAAAAAAAAAAAAAAAAGCCCAGATAGAAACAAATATATGGTTTCTGCTTTCATGATTTAAAAGAATGATTTACCATTTAAAAGAGAATGATAAATAACTAATGATAAGTATGGGGTAGTTTTATACTTTTTCCAAAAAGTTTTCCTAATAACTTCATTTATTTTATAATTCTAAATTTGATGATATTGATGGCAGTGATAACCACCAGTTTTTTCCTTTTAACTAGATTTCCAGTTTATATTCTATGATATGCTGTTGTTCATCTGTAGATAAATAAAAGCTAAATATGTGAAATACATTTTGAATATATTAATTCTGGTACAGCGTCCACTCTGCTTTAAAAAGTCTAAATGTTGGGTTAATTTCTTTTTTTCCGTTAATTTAAAAAAAAAAAAAGAGAAGGGATAATTGGAGATGAAGGGATACAGACTGTACAACAGGACTGGATATAAAAACTCAGAAATGGACAGCACAATACTACCCAATTGTAATGCAATTATGTTAAAACACTGAATGAAGCTGCATGTGAGGTATAGGTTTTTTGTTTTTGTTTTTTTTTCTTTCTATTATTGTTTTAATTCTTATTCTGTTGTCTTTTTATTTCTTTTTCTAAATCGATGCAAATGTACTAAGAAATGATGAATATGCAACTATGTGATGTTATTAAGAATTACTGATTGTACATGTAGATTGGAATGATTTCTAATTGTTTTGTTAATTCTTTTTTAATTAATAAAAAAAAAAAAAAAAAAAAAAAAAGTCTGTAAAGTCCTAAATAGGACCTCTTAACACTATTCAACAGGTTTAGGAAGTCAGCATGAAAATCAGTATTTTGTCCAAGGTTATAAGCCTGTGTTGCTTTAAAGGGATTACTTGCAGTAGTCTTTAAAAAGGATATTGTACCTTTGGCGAATACAGGGGTGGGTGAGTTAGGGTGGTGGGTGGGCATTTAGGAACAAATAGCAAGAAAGTTTTCATACTCTTGAATCATGTCATTGTTATATGACTTAGTTTTTTAATTATGAAGGATTGAAGATATTAGGAACATTCATATTCAAAATCAGGTTCAGAACGCAATTCAAAGCCAGATCAGATATGTTTGCATTTTTCTGTTTTGGATTCTATATATTATATATCCTTCCAATAGTATATATAACTAAACTTTAGCTGTTAACTAATTCCTAGTAGTTGCCAGCATTTACTTGTCTTTAAGCGTTTTTTAGGATTTTATAATTAATTGCATTTTGCTACTCAAAATTTGAAAGCAGGCTATTTTGAGGCATTAACTATCTTCTAACATTATCACTGGGTGAAGAAAGCAGCCCATATCTAGGCCTTTTATACAAGAGAAAAGCGTGTTCCTTTTAGAAAATATACAATCTTTGATATATTAGCGACAATCACATATCATTTCTTTCTTTTGAAGGTTAAAAATAATAGCAATTTTATATGGCTCAATTTAATACAAAATCTCTTCCAGGTTATTTTTTTAATTTAATCTAGAATATTGTATAGGGAATGATTAATACAACTCTCAGATTACAGGATATTTGAGAGGTTTTTACAATCTTTAAAATGCTGGTTTAGATTCCAATATGTCAAATAATCTTGAAGACATACCCTTTTAGGTGAGATAATGTAAAACAATTTGGTAAGAACTAACTCCTGATAATAGGAGGAAAAAATCCAGTACAAAACAGAGTGCAGAATGTGTCTACACACTATTCAAGGAAAAAGGATAAACAGTTTCTATTTATTTGCTCTCCAAGATTTCATACAACTGCCTCCACCCCTATACCTGTTGACGAATTTTGTATTAGCTCTGCATTGCTTTTTTTCATAACCAAACAAAAAATATGAATAGGCAGAAGGACCTAAACTTATTGAGATCTTTAGCACAATACTGCTCTGTCAAGTCATAAGAGAACCATTCAAAGTAAAAGAAACTCCAGTTTCATTTGATGAAGATTTTTAGAAATCAGTTAAAAGCTGTGTTAGTGTGTTCTTAGCATTTTTTCACACTGAACTCATTATTTGGGTCATATGTGTAGACATTATAGGTTGTTGGGACTGAAGTTGAAGATTGGATTTGACAGATTTAGCATAAATGCCTACATGCCACCTGGAAACTATGCCAGTGGTATTTATTATCTCAGCTCTCCTCTCGCTAAGTCAGGGAGGCATTTCCTGCCGCATTATAACCGTACTTCCTGCCTTCCCCTCCTTCTTATCATTCATCTTTCCAGAATCATCTTGTTTCCTGGTGATTACTAATCTCTGATTAAACCTTCATTTTTTCTTAAACTTCAGCTAGTTTAGATGATACTGGCCATCATTCCTGCTATTGTAAGGTAAAAGAAAAATCAATTCACTTTTTCTTCATTGCTTATATATCATCACTTAAAATATTAAGTGGTGGGATATTCTGATTAGGTACTTGATGTAGTATGAGATAAAATGATTGAGACAAGCAGCTTCACATTCTCATAGCATCATTTTCAATAAAATTAATTTAAGAAATCTGTCCTTTCTAGAGGACAGTACAGGCTTAGGTTGCTCACCTCTCAGTCTTGCTTGGGATTGCTTCTGTGTTCCTTACCTTTCTACCCAGCAAGAGCTGCAGGATTTTAGTAATTTAGTTGGTATTCACCACTTCTTCACAATTGGCAAGACCATCCATTCTGTAGCTTGTCAGCTATCATCTTTTCCTTGCTGATAGTTTTTGTGAGAACATTAAACATTAGTCAAAATCAAATATGACAACATGGAAGATGTGTTTACTAGCGTGTCTCTTCTTCATTCACAAACATAATTGGACATATGGACTTTATATAGACTTTTTAGCAGGTTGTGTCTGTCGATTTGTACTGTGAAGATCTATTTGCCCTGTCTCTGAGCGTTCTCCATTAGTTGGAAATTTGGATGGCTTAAGGTAGAGTTAGTTCCTTGTCATGAAAGATAGTAGGACCAACCATACTTAAATTCTTATCTCCCTACTTAACTCTAGCCAACTAAGCTAGGTGCTATTTCTGACATATATTTGTAAGCCAGACCACATCATCAACCTATTTTTCTTCAAAAACAGGAAATGACTTTTTAACTGGGTCAACAACTCAGGCAGCATTCACGGACATCTCTAAATCAATGAGGAAAAGGATATCATACTCATGATTGTCTTCATGAAAGTGATTTAATAAATTTTAAATAAGATGCACTTTCATTCAATAGCCTATATGTAACAGTTTCAAGTGTTTGAAACTGAATAGTCTCCTTGAATTATGCATTATCTATGTATAAATGAGTATTAGAATAAATGAAATAAACATTCTTTAGAATGGTGCCTATGTATTAAAATTTTCTTTGATTCAAATACTAATGGTAAGGAAACTAATATTGCATTTGATGCGTAACTGCTCAACTACATAGGAGAAAATACTTGAACTCTGGAGTCCTAATTCTGCAGTATATTTAATGACATGTGGCCATTGTACCTAAAGCTATGAAGTAAGCTTTCTTTCTGGCTGTATGTTTTTCAGAGTTTTATCTGTAGCCAGATATAATATTATAAGAATTTGATTAATTAAATTCCATGTAAATGTAAAAGTAATTAAATTTGTTGATTGATATAGAAATAAAAGTAAGATCTATTAGAATATATAATTCAATAATGAAAACCTAGATATTCTTACACAGGAAAAATATTAGTATTTACATTGCATAAACCATATACACAATTTATAAGTTTTCTTTAAAAGTTCAGAAGTTAGAAATTCAATGATGCTGGGTGTTTCCATAGAAAAAGACTAGATATACTATATATATTACTTTTTATGCTTCTGGGAATTAAGTAATTTTATTATAGCAATTTAGTAAGTATCAGTAAACCACTTGATGTATACTAAAATCTTCCAAAAATAAAATATGACTCTGAGAAAAAAGATAAATCAAATGAAATTTTGGCTTGTATAATTTTTAAAGTTAATTTTTCAACTATAAGACAACTTAGCTTTTGAAAGGGGAAATTCCAGTATAAAAAACTCTTAAACTTCTTTGTCCACAGCACTCTAACCCACTTATTACCTCTATTCATATGGCCTTTCAGAAATATGACCAAAAGATACAGGGACACGTTAATTTTGTTTAGGTAGAATGCAGATTAAATTAGTTGTAAATGAGAACATTGTTGATCGCGTTGATCTAAGACATGTATATCTTAATCATGACTCCTCCCTCTGAACTAAGTTGCAAAATATCACTAAGACTCAAGCCTTTGTACCAGTCAATCATACAGGAAGCTAGGTGAAGAACATTGACTGTTTATTCAAAGAAACTGTGTTTTAAATATATATATATATGTATATATTATATGTATATATTATAATTATATATTATATATAAATTATATATAAATATATATAATATATATTTATATATATATTTATATAAATTATATATAAATATATATATAAATTATATATAAATATATATATAATTATATATATAAATATATATAAATATATAAATATATATAAATTATATATAAATATATATAATATATATTTATATATATATTTATATAAATTATATATAAATATATATATAAATTATATATAAATATATATATAATTATATATATAAATATATATAAATTATATATAAATATATATATATTATAATATATATATATATTCACTTAGCTATTTTGCCAGCAAATGCATAGCACATTATGTTTGACATCTGTGATAATTTATTTCAATATGGTATTTACTGCAAGTTGAAATTAATTGCAACTATCAGTACTTTGTATAAGCATTTGGTCTTTTAGCAGACAAAATACTGAAAATATTTTAGGGGAAGTATACCAGAAATATTGAATATCAACAAATATTCAAAGTATTTGACAGAAGAGGGTATGTTTAATGGTTTATGAGTTATTTTTGAGTCACTAAGACTATTTTAATTCTGCTTTTGCCTCCTGAAATAGCTACCAAACTCAGTCTCCCGGGGCAGAATGTGATTTCACAAAAAGCATTTAATGATATGCTAGATAAGATTTACTAAGATTATTTTGGTTGAAGAAATGGACTTGGGTTAAGAAGAGAATTTATTGAGAGTTCATTGAACTATCTCATAAAATAAAATAGAAAGAAAAAAGATTTGGCATGGGAAGGATGCATCCAGCCAGCTGGGTGTGTCATACAGAAAGGGAGGTGCTAGTTCGTCTAAACCGATGCAAATGTACTAAGAAACGATGATCATGCAACTATGTGATGATGTTAAGAATTACTGATTGCATATGTAGAATGGTATGATTTCTAAATGTTGGGTTAATTTCTTTTTTTTTTCCGTTAATTAATAAAAGAAAGGGAGGTGAGGCTTGATATATGCTTTCCTATACTTTGGCATTTTCTTTTCAATTTATTTTATGTTAATATATGAAAAAAGACCCACTGAGTCATATCTGAGAAAAAAGTATATGTCATTGCCTATTACTGGATCTGAACTTCAAAAACTAATGGAAAAATCTTGCTGTTTTCCTGACTATGTTTGATCACCTGTGTTATTTCTTTTGTCTCCAGTCTCAGGGAACACAATGAAATCTAAGGCCAGGTATTCTTGATTTGATCAGGGACACTCATGGTTGTCTTCATTGTTGTATGTTAAACATTGATTTATGTCTTCCTTGTACGTGGGGGAGTGCTGGCAAAATTATCATAGCCAGAAGTTCACTGTGATTCATATGCATAGTTGAAATTGTCCAAGTTAAGTCAACAAGATTTTAAGGAGCTGCTAGGCAAGTAAATTTTGAAAATATATGAAGCAGAAGATGAAAACCTCTGCCCCTCAGTAGCTTACAGTCTGGTTGAGGAAGTAAGCTTTGCATATATAGGCAAAAACTAAATTAGTAGAAATCAAGTTCTGAATAGGATAATAGATCATAACATACAGGTAAAAAGGATAGAGAATGGCAACAATATGCTTGGACATTTATATATAATCATCACAGGCAGAATTTCTATGAGTTGTTCATCCTTTGTCTATATTAGATCCCTGTTATTCCTGAGCTGAGTTCTAACATTTTCATAGTTACTAATTTTTAAATATTGAGAGCTGTGCAACATTACACTAATAATGTTTACATTATTATTTTGTAAGGAATTGCATGCACTATAATATTGGACAGAAAGTTGATTTTTCACAATCATATACAATAATTTTTGTGGAAATTTTTTTTATGTCTCCTTTCAGCAACTTCAAACCATTCTCTTTTTTTTCTCATTATGTTTCATCTCCAATAGTCTTATTAATAGTAAACTAATTTGTGACACTCCTACACACTTAACACCTGCTCTTCCTCTACCCTGCACATCCCACTAAATGTCATCTAATTGTGTAGTCCTCTGGCTTACCGAATTTCTCCTCAGGGAAAAGATACCTGTTCTCTTATCCAGATAAGTTTTCCCTGATATAAACATATGTGTACCTTGCATTTCTCTCCCTTAGCGTTTTCAACACGATAACTATACACCCATTTCAACACGATAACTGTAACTATAATAGTTCTTTTCAATGTCTGCATTTCTCTCTAAGCCATTGCTCTAAAAGTCTATTTCAGTGACCATAATAACCGTATTTAGCAAAGATATTCGATAAGTAATTTTTGAGTGAATATATAAATGCCAAAATTCATTAATAAGCATAGGACTGAGACCTGATTTCAGAGAATTGCTAAAAATTATTTGTAATCATCATATCAAGTATATGCAGCTTCCAAGCTGCAAAAAATACAGAAAGTTTTTCACCTCAGTCTTGATTACACTATTTTCTTTTATATTAAAAGACCTTGTTGGAATCATCAAATGATCTTTTTCAAAGTTTCAAAAATCCTTTCCATATTTTTGGAAGAATGTAAGGCTGTGACATTATTTTTTTTTATTAGAGAGGTTGTAGATTTATGGAAAGATCATGCAGAAAATACAGAATTCCCACATACCCACCCCATTTTTAACATTTAGTGTCAGTGTGGTAGCTTTGTTACACTTAATGAGAGAATAGTATTATAATTGTACTATTAGCTATGATCCATGATTTGCATGAAGGTTCACTGTGCTGTATGGGGTGGGGGGTGTTATTTTTGCTGTTGTTAATTTTCATTCTAGCAACATATATACTACTTAAAATTTCCCCTTTTAACTACATTCAAATAATTCAATGGTGTTAATTACACTTACAATTTTGTGCTACTGTCATCACCATCCATTACCAAAAGTTTCCATCACCCCAAATAGAAATTCCGTACCAATTACTCATTAACTCCCCATTCCTTGACCTCACTCTGGCCCCTGGTAGTCTGTATTCTAGTTTCTGATACTATGAATGTACTTATTCTAATTATTTCCTATAAGAGAAATCATACAATATTTGTCCTTATGTGTCTGTTTTTTTTCATTCAGCATAATATCTTCAGCATTCATCCATGTTGTTGCGATATCAGAACTTCATTCCTTTTCAGAGCTAAATAATGTCCATTGAATGTATACAACACTTTGATTATCCATTCATCAGTTGATGGGCACTTTGGTTGATTTCATCTTTTGAGAACTGCAAATATGTCGCCATGACTATTAATATATAAATATTTGTCTCGGTCCCTGTTTTCAGTTCTTTTGGTCATAAACCTAGAAGTGGGATTATCAGGTTAAATGGCAGTTCTATACTCAGCTTTCTGAGAAAACGCCAAACTGTTTTCCAGAGGACCTGCACCATTTTACATTCCCACCAGCAATGAACTTGTGTTCCAGTTTCTCCACATCCTAACGCTTGCAATATCTGTTGATATCTCAGTGTGGTTTTGATTTGCATTTTTCCCTAATGTCTAGTGAGGTTGAGCATCTTTTCATATGCTTTTGGCTGTTTGTATATCTTCTTTGAGACATGTCTATTCAAGTTATTTTTACCCATTTTTTAATTGGGACATAAGTCTTTTTGTTGTTGAGTTCTAGGATTTCTTTATGTATCTCTTATCAGATATTGGTTTCCAAATATTTTTCCCATTCTGCAGATTGTCTTTTTGCATTCATTGATTAAACCCTTTGATTCAAAAAGTTTTAAATTTGATAAGGTCCCCTTTATCAATTTTTCCTTAGTTGCTCATACTTTTGGTATAAAATCTAAGAAATCATTACCTAACACAAGGTCCTAAAAATGTTTCCTTATGTTTTCTTCTATGGATTTTATAGTCTTCATTGTCATATTAAGTCTTTGTTTCATTTTGAGTTAATTTTTGTACATAGTGTGACGTAGGGGTCTTTCATTCTTTCACATGAAGATATCTAGTTTTCTCAGCAATTCTTGTTGAAGAGAACTTTCTTTCCCAGTTGAGTGGACTTGGCACCATTATGAAAAATCAATTGGCCTTAGATGTGAAGGCTTATTTCTGAGATCTCAATTTGATTCCGTTGGTCTATACATATTCATTCTTGTACCAGTACTATGTTGTTTTGATTATTGTGGCTTGTAATAAGTTTTAAAATCAGGAAGTGTGAGTCCTCCAACTTTCCTCTTTTTCAATATGTTTTGGCTGTGTAGGCCCTTACCCTTCCACACAAATCTGATGATTAACTTTTCCCCACTCTTCAATTTTTTGAAAGAATTTTCGCAGGACCTGATCAGGATTGGTATTCATTCTTCCTGGAATGTTTGGTAAAGTTTCCCAGTGAAGATATCTTGTCTGGGGCTATTCTTTTTTCAGAGGTTTTTGATTACTGATTCAAACTCATTGGTTATTATTGGTCTGTTGAGAGCTTCGATTTCTTCTTTAGTCAGTGTAGGCAATTTCTGTTTCTCTAGAAACTTACCCATTTCATCAAGCTTATTAATTTGTTGATGTACAATGGCTTAAACTATTTGTTAAAATCCTTTTTATTTCTATTGGATTGGTAGCGATTTCCCCATCTTTCATTTCTGAGTTTAGTTATTTTTGCCCTCTCTTATCCTTTACTAGTCTAGCTAAAGGTTTACCTATTTTATTGATCTCTTTAAAAGAACCAAGTTTTTATTTTGTTGATTCCATTTATTTTTAATTCTTTGTTTCATTTGTCTCTTTTCTAATTTTTGTTATTACTTTCCTTTTGCTCACTTTGGGCTTAGTTTTCTCTTCTTGTTCTAGATTCTCTAGTTGTGAGGTTAGGTCTCCAATTTGAGATCTTCCTTCTTTTCTAATATAAGCATTTAGAGCTATACATTTCCTTTCCTGAATTACCTTTGTTGCTTCTGATATGTTTCGGTATTTGTGGTTTCATTTTCACTTGCTTCACGATATTTCCTAATTTCCTTTGTGATTCTTCTTGACCTATTGGTCATTTAAGAGTGTGTTATTTAATTCACATATTTGTTAATTTTTTGGTTTTTCTATTTGTTATTTATTTCTACCATTCTCCATTGTGGTCATAGAAAATACAATGTATTATTTCAATATTTTTTTAATTTGTTAAGACTTACTTTGTGACCTAACGTGTGATCTATCCTGAAGAGTAATACATGTGCATTTGAGAGGAATGTGTTTCCTGCTACAGTTGGATAAAGTGTTCTTTATGTGTCTATTACTGTTAATCAGTTTAGAGTATTTTTCAAGTCTCCTATTTTGTTATTTAATCATCTGTCTAGCTGTTCTATATGCTATGGAAAGTGGTGCAGTGATATCTCCTATAGTTAATAAAGAACCATCTATTTCTCCCATTAACTCTTTCAAAGTTTATTTCATGTATTTTGGAGCCTCTGCCATTAGGTTCCTCTATATTTATAATTCTTCTGTCTTTTGTTGAATTGACCCCTGTAACAGTATATAGTGACCTTGTTTGTCCACATTTTTAAAAAAACTTAAAGTCTATTTTATCTATTATTAGCAAAACTACCTCAGCTCTCTTTTGTTCATTATTTGCACGGTATATATTTTTTTCATGCTTTTACTTTAAGCCTACTTATGTAATTGAATTTAAAGTGAATCAATTGTAAAGAGCACAAAATTGGTTCATGCTTTTCTATCCATGCCTCCAATCTCTGCCTTTTGACTTGGCAGTTAAATCCATTTATATTTAAAGTAATTACTCATAATGTTGGATTTTCTTCTGTCATTTTGCTATTTTGTCTTTGTCATACCTTTTCTGACCCTCAATTCTTCCATTTTTGCCTTATTTCATATTTGACTTTTTTGAGTTGTGCCATTTTGAGTCTCTTCAGATATCGTTCTGTATATATATATTTTTAGTTACCTTGGCGTTAAAACGTAACATCCTAAATCTGTAACAATTATGTTTGAAATGCCAACTTAGCTTCAATACTCTGTTCATATACCTCTTTGTCCCCCAACTTTTTTTGTACATGTTAGAATTTATATCCTTATATATTATAGGTTCAAAATCATAAATTTATCATTAATTTTATGTATCTATATTTTTGAACCTGTAAAAAGTAAAAAGTGGAGTTTTATATAAAAAATACAACAGTAACGGTATTTATAATTATCCACCCAAAATATCCCCAAAGTATACCTGCACTCATTGTGCAGGCATCGTGCTAGACAGTGACAATACAGAAATGAACAAGATAGGTTCTATTGTTGCCCTACAAAATTTGCAGTCCTGAATGGAAAAAGACATTAACATCAATAAAAATACTATTTCTTACTAAAAATGTTATTAGCTTTGTTCTTTTTTTTCTTTCCATGGGCAGGCACCAGGAATCGAACCTGGGTCTCTCTCTTGCGTGACAGGCGAGAATTCTGCCACTGAGCCGCAATCGCAGCACCCTGCTATTACTTTTTATTATTAATTTAGGGATACAGAAGTGTGAAGCATTATGGGAACATATGCACAATAAGGAGATCATAAAAGAATATCAAGCCAAACTTAGTTTGGAGTTAAGAAATGATTACATTTTTTTTTTTTTTTTTTACATGGGCAGGCACCGGGAATCGAACCCGGGTCCTCGGGCTTGGCAGGCAAGCATTCTTACCTGCTGAGCCACTGTGGCCCGCCCAGAAATGATTACTTTTAGTCAGAGATTCAGAGAGCCTTCATGGAAGTGTGGTGTTTGAGCTGGAAAATGAAGGATGGGTAGAATTTGGTTATGGGGAAAAATTAGAAAGAACGATGTAGGTGGAGTCCATGCCTTAAGCAGAAACATCACGTGTGAAAGCATATTCAGGGGATTAAAGATGTCTAATAGAGAAGCTACTGGGAAATTAATGAAAATTGTGCTCAGTTGACTGAAATGGTAGGATTCGCTCCATAAATGCCACTTTGGAGTGTGGAAAACATTTGAACAGAACAGACACAATCAGAGAGAGGCTTTCCAAAGTGTATCATGGTCACAGTATTGGATGGATTGAGGAGAACAGCTAAAACGCCATTATGGTAGTTCAGGAAGTTTTTAATGGGGCAGGGTTTAACCTATTTCTATGCATTTAAATATCTATGAGTTTAATTATTCAAAAATGTGCAGAATACAGAAATAATATAAGATTGAGAACCATAGCCATGAATTCAAATTCCTGTTATGCTTTCCAATCTTAACTTGCCCAAATTATCTTAGTTAATTCATGAAATAAGGCTGTTAACAACAACATGGAAGAATAGTTAGGGATGTGGTTTAGATAAAATGCATCAGCTACCTAGCACTGTGTTTGGCAGAGAAGGATGCTTCAATTTGAAAATCACAATATATGATAGCACTCATGGTTTCTATTGAGTTCTGTACTATTTATGATTCCAAGTTGATGAATAATAGTAAATATTTTTCTTTCTGTTTGTGTCTACTATCTGCCAGATGTTGTACAAGGCACTTAATTTATATTATCCTGAAACCTTTTACAGTCCAGAAAATTAGGGCCATTATCCTAGATTTCAGATGAGAAAACTGAAGGTTATTAATAGGTCTTAAGGCTAGTACATGATAGAACCTGCTGCTGTTTGCAACTATTGAGCAATCTGTTTCATGATGTCTTAATACAGAGGGTAAGGATATCTGAGCTGTCACTAGAGTAGTCATAAAATTTATGTAAAGAGGATTTATTTATTGAGTGATTCAGTGAGAAGTGAAGAAATCATTTCAGAAATGATAAATAAATAAATACCAATTGGAAAAAGTAGACCAGACAAGCATGGTAAAGATGGAAAAAAATATTCGTATCCTTGGAATATAGTGCTGAGATTAAGTTATGTTACAGCCTCATGCTTAATACAAAGTAAAATTTGGAGACAGTCCTACCTGATGAACTTCAACCTAAATAAAGCATACAAGAAAAATAAGATTAAAATGAATCTTATTTTAAGATTTTAAATGGCTTGGGTTATTTTGAGGGGACATCATACTTTATCTTTGTAGCATTGTTATTCCTCCTTCCATCCTTGGCTGTCTATTAGAGACATTTTACTTTTCAAAGTAAGAACATCAGGGAAAAAATGCAGAAAAGCATTCCACTGGTGTGAGAACAGGAGTAAAATAGTCATACGGGAAAAAGATGGAAGGCATTGGGATTTGATTATTCTTAGGAATTCAGCAGATTTTTATAAAAATCAGCAAATTAAAAGTACTTTTATAGCACTTATGGCACATTACATATATTGTCTCATTTAACTTTCAGAAGAAACTTATGAAGGATACTATCATGCCCATTTTGTTTATGAGAAAACCAAGGCACAGAGCTGTTAAGTATTTTACCTAAAGTTACACAGCTAATAAATGACAGAATTGAGATTTATAATGGAACAGCTGGGCCTCAGGTCTGTTTTAACCACTACGTTATACTACCTCTCAACTCAAACCTCTCAAAACAATATTTATGCCTTTTAATTGTTCATAGAGCAGATAATAACAGAAAACAGTAAATTCTCAGCGATCTGATTCCACTCAGTCATATGTCTGTGGCTTAACACTGGGGAGGAAGTGTCTAAGTCTGTCGATATTGTTACAGGCGACAGCTTCCCTTGTGTACTCAAACTTACATTTATAACAAGTATTGTATTTGTTCCTTTTAGTGCTTGTCTCCATTTACACGTGTGCATCACCACGTACGTGTGTTTTAAGAACGGTCGTTAACCTCAGTTGAGCCAGGTCATTAAGAGCTATTACTAACCACAGGAGTTTCTAGAAATGGGAGCTTCTTGGCAAGAAGTAGAGAGGACTGTGCCCAAATGAAATATCTAATGTGTATCTCTGCTCCAGGTTGAATATAAAATGTGTTAAGACGTGTATAAAACACAAAAGAATTTCTCTCCGGGCAGCTGCTGCAAGAACACCCAGGTGGCACCCTAGCTACAGTGCTTGGAGAGGAGTGTACTGTGTTTGCCTAAAGTTGGTTATTTACATTTATTTAGTACCAAGAATAGTCAGATATTGAAATCCTCATCTTGATGGAGTCAGTCATTTAATACATTCTCTTTACTATCTCTAAATTAATTGCACAGTGTTTCTTTATAACATTTAATGAAATTAAAAACAAATATAAAAATATGCCCAATGTGAAAGTCAGGTGAGGGTGATCTTAACTATTTGAATAATATTGGTCACACTTTAAGGGATGTTTGTAAAGTCCTCACAAAATAACTTCTCTTTTGTAGTTAATCCCTTGGCAAACTCATCCTAGTTTCCTTTTTGATTTGCTGAGCCAAATTAATGCACAACTTTATTCAACATAAACTCTTGGCTCTCTGTTTCTAATTTTGAGGGACATCACTTAGTTGGTTGATTTTAAAAGAAAGCCAAGCCTTAAAGAAAACTTGTGAAGCTCACAGGTTTTCATCCTTTATGAATATATCTCATTCTTTTTATAAAATATAATATAAACCTGTGTACAGAATTCCTACTAATATATCTAAATTCATGGAAGATATTTGTGAAATGCTTTTTCAACACGTCTCTAATTTTTTTTTCAACATGTCTTCAGCATGTCTCTAATTTTTTCCCCTTAAGTAAAGGGTTTTACTTGAGTTTGGCAGACTGGTGGAAGGAACTGGAAAAGCTTCACTTAATTTTAATTTACTTGAGAGTGGTGACCTTGGCTTGTTCATCATTGTAACCCCTGAGCCTGGAACAGTGTCAGGAACAAAGTAGATGCTCAATAAGAACTTTTGAATGGCCTCCATGTTACAGAGGATTGGCTCTTTTTTTTGTATGATTATAAAAATATTACAGCTAGAGTAATGGCTGTAAACTTTAGGAATGCATGTCTGAAAAATATCAGGGCTGTTCAAAGAAGGGAAGATCTTCTCAGGAAGTTAGGGGTGACAGTTTTGAAGAATAGCATTATGGTGGTGATATGATGGGAATTTTAGCATTGGTGATTGAAGTGGATTAATTACAAGGCTACATTTAACTGCGAATTCTGTAATACATTTCCTAAATGAAATCAAGAAAGGAATCCTTAAAGCTCCTGCCCCCCCATGCTTACAAATATATTTGTATCTGCAACCATTATCAGAGAAAGTGGGCCCTTTATCTAAGGCTAACTTCTCTGGATCCTATTTTTCTTACCTCTTTTGAAGCCTTGGGACAGTAAGAAAATAAATGGTTCATGTCTTTAACTACAACCTCTCTACTGGCTCTCTACAGATCAAAGTCTGCTTAAGAGACTTTATAGAGGTGACACTTGAAAGAGAAAAGGGTGCTCCATGGGTGTATGGGAGGGAAAAGCTGGAGAACTGAATGTGAGAGAAATGAGAAGGGTCTCTGTGAGAGATGAGCGGTTGAGGGCTACTTCATGGAAGAACTTTACGATTATGGGAAAGAGTTGCACTTCAGAGGTATTTCTTGGAAATGAAGTGTCTCAGGGATCTCCACAGTGGGAAGATTACAGACTGATATAATTCTATAAACCCTCTCCAACCCAAAACAACTCTGTTTTAAATCTGTATTAGAGTTATATACGAGAATTAACTTGAGAAAGGGGTCTCACTGCCTTCAAAATATTCCAAAACCACTGGCGTCTCATCATTCTTTCTCCTGCTCAAGCTAAAAACCGTAGAATTATCTTTGATTCTTTTCTTTCCCCCACTTCCTGCAAACAATTCATCGGTAACTCTTGTCAGCTCTGCCTTTAAAGTATGTTTGAATCCAATTGTTCCCAGTCTCCCTGCTGCTAACATCCTAGTCCAGTCCACAACCATCCCTCACCTGATCTATTTCAGTAGTCCTCTAACCAGTTTCTCTGTTTCCACACTCCTCCACCACCACAGTGGACTTTCCAAGGGGTGATACTTTGAAAAGGTTCTTCCCCTTTCACTCAGAATAAAATTAAAAGTCCTTATCATAGCCTGCTGGGTTATGATCTAGTCCAACTCTCTCTCTTCCCCCTTCTCCAGCTTGCCGGCTGCACACTGACCCCACTGGCCTTATCGCTCGTTTGCAAACACTCCAAGTCTGAACCGCCCCCCTTCATGGCTCCTGTACATACTGTTTCTTTTGCTAGTAATTCTTTCTTCCTAGATAACTGCAATGCTCCATAGTTTACTTCTTTCAGATCTCAGCTTAAATGTCACCCTCGCGGAAAGGTCTCTCATGACCACCTTGTCTAATTAATATCTTACCAGCCCCTCTGTTCATTCTCTATCCTCTTACCTGAAACTTTACATTTATGTTTAGGTTTGTTCATTGTTCACCATTTGTCTTTCCCATCAATGAGGCATCTTCATAATGGGGAGACTGTATCCCAGCACCACTATATTCTAAGGATGTAAAATAGTGCCTGGCACAAAGCTGATGATCAATGAATATATGCTGAATGAACAAATGAATGAAATCAAAGTGTTTTTCTTAGTAACACACACTTAGTGTCATAATAACCATAAGGTTTTCTTGAGGTAGAAATTATGATCATTCTAGTGCAGTTTTTTGTGGCCATACATGGAATGAAAGATTTTTCAGAGCCCAACATATTTTTGAAAAACACAGAAAAATGATAGAAATGTTCCTCATAGTTTTTAAAGAAATTGAATGACTAAATACTATTGCTCATGTAGCTGCAATCAGAAGTGGAGCTGATCTGCCTGATATTGTAGCTTGGGAGGAGGTTGCTTTTGAGAGCTTACAAGATGGCAATCTTTAGCAGGTCACCCATAAAGAAGGATAAATCACTTATTACACCTAGAATTAATAGATTTAAAAAGTTAAGTAATTTTGAAAACTTATGAAATTCTTATCACCAATATTGTGAAATGTCCTATATGTTTTTGCATTATATTCCACTATGTAAATAGGATTTAGTAGGACTCACATGTCCATGATAAAAAGCCTTTGCACATTCCAGTAAAAGAGCAGCATACTGTGCAACTCTGCCCATGCTCTGCAACTTTGCACATGTAGATCAACTGCCAAACCAGTCATTGCTAGCTGATAGGAAACAGAGATTGATGACTAACTCGTACTTGAAATTCTCCCAGTTCCCCTCCATTCTGCCAGTTCTTTATACTTTGTACATCCCTTATCATGGCATTTATAGAATATATCTCAAGAAACTTTGGGGAAAACCTAAGGACATTTCTTTCCAGAGGCCTGTGATTTGTTTCTCTTATCTTTGAAACGTGTCTCAAGTCCTAACCAAATTTTGCTTCGTCATGAAAATGCCAATGTCATCGCACCTTAGATGACTATCATTTTAAATGCCGCAACAACACAATTAGCTCCTCCCTTTTATATTCACCATTGCCAATGACTCCTGACTCCTTTCCAGTGTTTCTCCCAAAGAAAATCAGACTACCACTCAGCTAAACTAGAGTCTTTAAACCATTAAAATTATTTCCCAAATTCTCTTTGACTGTTCCTATTTCTTCTCATTCTCTATCCAAAATATGTGAATTGTTTGCTTTTGCCAATTTTATTAATTATGCTTTCAAGTGCTATGAAAAACTTTATTAGTCAGTGAGTTCACTTCGACTTCTAAAAACATTGCATGGTCATATTATTTACAAAGGCTGCTTTCATGATAATGAGAAGTTACGTTATTTGCTTGCAAGGAGTAAAAGGGGCAGAATATATTTAACCAGTATTATGTGGCTGGAGAATTTTTATCCTTCATGGGCCAGTTAGCTGTCATATCTTCTGAGAAGTCTTTCCTGTACCCACTTCAGTCCCTTTGCCCAACAGCTTTTATTGCTTAATCCTCTATATTTTCCTATCACTTTGTGAAGTACACCTATTGTTTTCCTGAAGATAATGATAGTGGTTTTATTATTTGATATTATTCTACTCTACCATGAGCCCCTGAATACACAGCTCATGACTTTTACTCTTTAAAATTTACGTATACCCACTGTTTGGCATTTATTAGTTAAACAACAAATGGTTCTTAAGTAGAATTGAATTCTGTATAACAAAGGACATATAACAACCCTCCTACCAGCCAGATCATGCATCACATGACTCTGGGTTGTGTTCCAAGTTCACTAACAGAGCTTTATCTAGAAACTGTTGACATGTTTACATGAATAGACCAATTGTCATATTATTGATATGTACTTTTGGAAACCTTTTGAGATGAAGTCAGTATTCACTTGGGTAAAACTGGATAAACTATCCTAGTTGGAGTTTAAAGAAAGTAGACAATATCTGAGTTTACAAGGCTTAGATCAAGTTTTGCCTCTGTATCAACATATAAAATATGTACTGTAGTTTTTAAAAAGTAGAGACCATTAAGTTTTTATGTATACTTAAATATTTATTAAATTTGAAAATCGGGCTACCACTCAGCTAAACTAGACTCTTTAAACCATTAAAATTGTTTCTCAGCTCCTCATTTTTTGTGGGGGTTACTGTGTTTTTAAAATGATACATTTGGTGCCTTTAGTGGAACACTGTAACATGACCTAGAAAGCAGCCAATTATATTTAGATTATAGAAGCTGAGAATTAGTCAACCAATGCTAAACAAAGAAATAAATATTCTGTAATAGTATAAAAGCTTCCTGATGACATAAACTTAGAAAAATCACACACACACACACACACACACACACACATCAACTTTATTATGAAGTCTAGAAATGGAAAAGCGATGTCAGTATATCTCAGTGATGAACTGGTTCAATCCCATTTTTACAAATGAAGAAACTCAAGCACCAATAGATTAGGTTAAAAAGAGGCAGTGTATACTGCCTAACTAACATGCTATAAAGTTTCTCTGATTAGTGGTAACTACTAGGATTCAGTCATGTCAAGTAAAAATACAGGCAGAATAACCCAAATACCTCTAAAGCGAGGGATGGAAAGATCAAAGGTGATGATGGAGCTATACAGAGAAGATAAGAATTAACAAATGAAGATGAATGCTGGATCTTAAATTAATATCTCTTTTAGTCTCCAGTATTTTAGAGCAGCTAGAAGTAAAAACCTAAAATTGTGGAATTGTAACCCATGTCAAACTCTGAAATCTATACAACTAATTGCGGTGCTGTGCTTTGAAATTTATTGCTTTTTTGTATATATTTTATTTTTCACAAAAAAAAAGAAAGAAAAAAGTTGATTGTGATGACAGAAAATATTTAAGCCTTCTAGCCTCCTATATTCTGAGCAGCTTAGAAGGAAAACTCTGAGAGGATCGTATAGTAGCCCATGATAGACTCTGGGATCTGTCCTGTAACTACTTGTTGAAGATTGCTTTGAAAACTAAAAGAAAAGAAAACAAAACAAAACAAAAAAAACAGGAAGAAAATGAATTCTTAAATGTGCATTTGAAACTGAACCCTTTAGTGATTTCATCTGACTCTATTAATGCCATAGCTGGAAGTTATGTCTGATGATTAAGAAAGTCTTACTCAAGTCTTTCTCATCACATGAGCATCTTCATGTGACTTCTACAATCCACCTGAAACATACCTGCTTTCATATGTTTTAGTTTAACTCTTTAAAAGGGTAAAGATGGGTTAAGATTGAGTATTCTGGAGAAAGAATAATTTGGTCATCAACAGACTACCTTACATGCCTTGATCACTATAATTTATAATTTACTGTTTTTTTGTCTTGGTAAAAAATTCTATGAATTTTCCAGTCTAGTTCTCTCACAACAAATGATCATATTTCACTGGAGTTTGAATAACTTTGTTTCATAGGATCTCACATTAAGGCAATAATCTTAAAAATCAACCTAGGGTGGGCCACGGTGGCTCAGCAGGCAAGAGTGCTTGCCTGCCATGCCCGAGGACCCGGGTTCGATTCCCGGTGCCTGCCCATGTATACAAAAAAAAAAAAAAAAATTCAACCTAGGCTGAGGTGTGATGTGCTGGGCCATGTCTTAAGTTATTAGTAATCTCCCTATTGGGCCTAGATGAAAATATAATACCACTTATGTTATTTAATATATAAATATATAATGAAGGTAGCCTATTTTTGCATACCTTTACTTAAACTACACAGATCAGAACACCAATTAATTTTTTGTAAAAGTCTCTATTTTAAGAAAAGTTCTTTGAAAAAACTTTATTTTGATTACTCCAATACTTTAAAATATATCTTCTTAAGAGCTCAGGATTGAATTAGCTCTTGTCCCTTTTTAATAAGTGATTGCCATGTGTCCAACTGTCATCCAACTTTGCTTTGACTATTCATAGAGTACATTATAACTAGTTATTGGGGGAGAGAAGGCTTCCTCACCTATTTATTTAGACGTGCCTATAGTGCTTGGCATCAAAGAGCCTGCCTTCAAAAAAGGATATAGCTCTAGACCTAATTGTTAATCTACTTAGGTAGAACTTTGGGGGAGGGTCTTATAGGTTGTGTTTGGTCTTTTGATCGGAATATTTGTAAGACGATCTCGAGAGAGAGAAATGTGAGACTAAGCTTTCTAATGTACATTTTTTTCCTATGAAAATGTAATTAGTCTGCTATATTTGACTGAGTTAAGTCGTAAGAATGGAATAGCATTTTTTAGACTCAGGAAAAATGTAAGTGAGAACAAGCTTTAAGGAACTTTGAAGGAATTCTTTCAGCTACAGCAACTGAAATGCTTCTCTTATTGCTAAAATTTCAAGCTGCGAAATATTCACTGGTTTATAGCTGTTTTTCTGTGATCAGTTTTCAATGGCTAGTTCATCCATCAGGCCAAATTACTTCCCATTGTTTGGCACCTCATGCACATTCCTCTTGCTGGAAAAAGACTTCTAACAATTCCACATATGGCAGGTTTCTTCTCATCCTTCATATCTCAATATAATTGTTGCCTTTTCAGAGCGATCATGTATTTGTATTTATTTATTGTATATCCAGTTCCTATCAGTGCCTAAAACATGGTAGGTGTTTCTGAAATAAGTAATAGATAACTCTTAAATTTTAGAACTCTCTAAAAAATTTTTATGGAGACCATTTTTTCTGGGTCTAGGATCTAGACTTAATTTCTTTCATTTAGGATTCATTCATTTATTCACTCAAAAAACAGCAACATTTATTTCAGGTATTAGGCTAAGTGGTACAGTTAGATACAAGGTAGTATAAAATCTATTCTTTTTCTCAAAGAAGCTTATAATTTCTGAAAGAAGTATTCACATAGTTCTTTAGAAATTATGAAATACTTCCATATATAATCTTTATTTTTTTGTATGTTGTATGGCGGGGTCACATTTCATTATTTTTCCATGTGAGTATCCCGTTATTATAGCACCAATTGTTGAATTTTTGTTTGCTTGTTTATGTTGTTTTTTTGTTTGTTTTGCCTGTTTGTTTGTTTTTTGGGAAGTGCATGGACTGGGAATTGAACCTGGGTCTCCCACATGGCAGGCAAGAATTCCACCACTGAACTACCCTTGTACCCCCTATAATCTTCAATCCTTAAAATAACATTGCAAGTGGGGTGATAGTAACTTAAGAGATGAAGGTTTCTTAGATTCAAAGACATCAAGATAACATCACACTGACGATGACCAGACAGAAGAAACTCATTTCATAATTAAATGTCTATAATTTATTTTAAAGTCTCCCTTACGATGACATAGTTTTATAGTGTGAGGTTTGGATAACACCCCCATAAATTTGACAGTTTGATCCTTGCCAATTCTTGCTTCTTGGAGGGCTCAAAATGTATAAATTAAATGGACAAAACATAATAAAATGGAAAAAGGAATGAGAATAAAGAAATAGAATAAGTGAAATAACCCAAAACTAAATAATTGAAAATTCTCATTGCTGTAGTTTTTGGAAGTGGCAGCTTCAATTATGGATGAAGAGGAAGGCATTACACATGGCACATTAGTGCCTCTATAGTTTTGCTTTTTGAGTGTGTGGTTCCGATCTTAGTACTTGCTTTTATTAAAGTCATGTGAACAGGTATCAGTGACACAGCAAAAATAAAATGGGTCAAAGAGAAAAGGCATAAAACAGACATTTCCCATTTGGCTCAGAACCGAGTTTAAGGACAACAAGTTCCTCTTAACAACTCTGATGTCACTATCTATGGAAATACCTTCTCTTCCTCTTGCAATCCTCATATTTTTCAGAGGCACAACAATGTACATAGACATCCAAACAAAGGAGGCATTAATCATAGTCAATCAATCACTCAACAAAGCTCCAGGATTAAAAAGATATTCATCCTTCATCATCTCTCTTCTAGAACTCTGCTGTGACCTCTAAACTGGTCTCCTCCCCTTGCTCTTATCACCATCCTTATTCATGCCAGTGTGATTATTCTAAAATTTTCATCTGACTATAACTTTATTGGCTCCTCCTTTCCTGTAGGGTAAATGTCCAACTCTTTACCTTGCTTTATGAGACTCTACATGAACTGGCCTCATCAAATCTGCTTTACTGTGTCCTCTTCCCAGTCTAACAGTGTTATGAACTATGTGCAAATCTTGAACATACGTTGGCAAACCATAAACTTATAATTTTTACAGCCAGTGCTAATTATTGAGTAATGAGTGCTGTTTCACACCTCTGACCTACTACCCATCACCATCTGCTCTCCCCACCCAAGTCCCTACCCAACCCCCTACCTCATGCTATTCTCTCTATTCCTTTCTCCTTTTTTTTACCTAGAGAACTTTTATTCCTCAAAGATTAATCATGTCACCTTCTTGGTAAAATCTTTGTATACTCACAGACCACCTAAAATTAATTGTTTTTTCTTCTTTTATAAGCTTTTATTTTGACACATTTCACACTATATATTAATTGCTTATTTTCATGCCTGTCTCATCTTTTAAATTGTGTATCTTAAAATTTTTATGGCTCTAGGGATCTTGAAAAGTTTCTGAAACATTATTATTATCAGGTAGGCACTATTTAAGAGCTATCTTACTTAAAGAAACAAAGTTTACAATAAAGGTTCGTTGTCTAAAAGCCTAAAACCATTTACAAAAATGCTTCGCTTGCAAGATATCACAATATTGAATGCTATTTTAGAATTCAAAAAAATAAACTAAATAAATGCCCACTTACAATTGGAAAAAATAAATAAATCGCTTAAGATATTTTGGGCAGAGGAAGTAGACAGGCAGGAGAGGGGACAGGTAAGAGTTAAACAGAAATGAAAGTACTTATGGAGATTTAGGGCTTAGTAAGTGCAATTCACAATTCGTGATTTAACTGGCAGATTGTAGCAAAATGCCAAGAACCGTGTCTTCAAATGTAATATTGCCACTTTTATAACATTAAGAAGTTTTTAACAACATTAAAAAGTAGTTATATTTAAATCTTTATATTTTAATCAAATAAAACTGGTGGGACTATCATGTAACTCTAATGCTAAGATCTAATTTTAATAGCATGGAAATGTTATTTAAATTAACATTTTATTAGAAGACCCTTGATTTTTTTTTTTTTTTAAATCCTGTCACTCACATTCCATTTTATTATTTTTTTTACATGGGCAGGCACCAGGAATCAAACCCAGGTCCTCTGGCATGGCAGGCAAGTGTTCTTGCCTGCTGAGCCACCGTGGTCCACCCAGACCCTTGATATTTTGTTGCCCAACTTCAGAATTGCCAAAATCCCATACAAAAGGAAATGGAAGATACCCTTATTTGAATTTTAACGACAAAAGAGTTTTAACAGAAAGTTGTGCCTTGATTCTGGTGTTAGTATGGGGATGGGCGTGTGCAAATTAAAACCTCTGTTATTGCTAGATCTAAGTACTCCACTGTTATTTAGCAGTGTAAATTATTTTCTAAGAGAAACATAGTAAATTAATATAGAGTAAACTCTAATAAATATTTGCCTCTTTTTCTTTTCAATTATCACAGTCCAGTTGAATTTTCAGAAGTTGAATACCCACAAGTTGAAAACCAGAGAAGACAGCAATTTTGGGACCCTGTTCGGCTAGCTCTTTTCACATTGGCCATTGCTGCAATCATAGGAATTGCAATTGGTATTGTTACTCATTTCGTTGTTGCAGGTGAGTATCCAGGTCACATTGCTGTTGCCTAAGTACTCCATGACTTAGTGACTAGAAATTCTTTGCTGTATAAAAAATGATAATTGCATGATATTAATATTTAATTACTTCTCTTTTATTGATGTCAAATTCTAGTTTAGTCCAGCATTGAGCATTGTGTTGTGTATTTTCACCTAGTGAACCTAACAGTGTACATTATAGGAATGGCCGTGTCTGAAAAAAACACGTATTTAAAATGAAAAAGAATGAGAGGATTATTTTCAGAATAAAAACAACTCATGTCATCTACAGAGTTCAATATATTTTCTCCAAATCAATACATTAATAAATAATCCCCTGCCCCAAAAGCTGATATGGCAAAGGTTACCAAAAAGGGTTTAAAAGGCTAAAGAATCAAGCATTATTATTGAAGGAAAAACAAATGATTTCTTTCATGACTAAGGGAAGAAGGGAAAACGTGGAATTAGTTTCTAATTATATGCAAAAATGAATAATAACACAGTTAAACCAAATGAAAATCAAAATCCATTTACCTAAAAATAAATCCAATTACCTTTTTTTTACGTATCTTTAAATTTTTAATATGAAAGGCTAAAATAGATTAGGAAAGCCAAATATTGAGAATCTTACTTTTTTCTCTATTTTGTGATTTCATATATTTTGTTTGCTGAGTTCTCTCCCACTTACAAGGACATGCCTATCCCAAAACCATGTTATCTTGTCCCAGATCACTAAATAAGATGGAAAGTTTCAGAATGTGTTTTACAATATAGCAAAATTTTACTCTTAAACCTGATGAACAGGAATAAGTGCAATCTATATTATTCATAAAGTTAGATTACAATGTCAAGCAAACCTCCACTTGAAAAGAAAAACTTCTTTTAAAATAACAAAAAAATACAGACAAATATTCAAGTTACCCATATAGAACAGGAATCTAAAAGTTTTAGCATGATATTCCCTTCAGTCCCACCCAACCTTCCACTGCTTGGAACATTGATGGCCGTCCTCAACCACAAAGCAAAGAATCTGCCTCAACTCCCCTATAAGAGGGAAAAGCTTCTGGTCCTGGGATGTGTCCTGGCAGTAGTGCCAGCTCTGGCTGCAACTCCAATTCAAGCTCTCTCTTCCTCATCTCTCAAACTCCTGAAACCAGGCCTGGAAGACACTGGGGCCTGGTCTGTACGATTAATCTTAGCCAAAGATTCCAGGACCTTCATCTTGCTGAGTTCAGCCTGGACTCTTGAACCCCACAGGAACTCATAATGGGGACGATCACTGTTGAGCACCTGCCAGTACTCCAGGTACTGTTCCTGCACCAAATCCTTCGTGATAAGCTTCTTGGACTTCCCAAAGATGAAGTGCCTCTTCCCTTCATATACTCTCATCTTATTCAGGAATTCCTAGATCTCCTCCTCAGCACCATGATTGCCCTTCATGAAAATCTAGCCACAGAGTCATCAAGAAAGCAGTCTTTGGTAACCCCCTGCCACAATTCAGCCTCCCATTGGTGGGGAGGTACATTTTGCTGACAAAGACACAGAAGTGCTTGGTAGAGTCAACTTCTTTTAAGTCAATGCCAAAGAGCACCACCATGCTGAAGGATCTCACAGAATCAATGCTTGCACTTTTTGTTGACAACTTTCATCATCAGCCTTCATAATGGGCTTTTTTACTTTAGACATGTGCATCAGGAATTGCACCAACATACCCACCTTATTCTTGAGACAGGCTTGGCATATCTATGCAGCGGATTGAAGGGCCTGGGAAGAATCTCCCCTTTTCCCATCTTTGCAGTTGGCACCTTCATAAGATCTTGTGCATAAAAAACCTTCAGAAACAGTGGTGGTAGATGGGGCTTTTTGAGGCTGCTGTAAATGCCATGTGAACTAGCACCAGGCTTTTTCTTGTAATGGGCCCTAAAATAAGAGAGGAGGGGGACTGGGACCCTTCTGCTGCTGCAGGTGTGGGAAGGTGTGGTACCCCTTCCTTATGGGTCCTCAGTTCCTCCATGGAGTCACCACCTTGACTCCTGACCAATCTGGAACTCCATGCTCATTTGTTGATGAGAGGCTGCTGGCTTAGACATGGTCCTCACTTTTCTCTACCTTTATTTTTGGTGATTATATTTATGATCATGTGTGATTGAGATGTTAGCTAAAATTTTAAGAAATCATATCACTCAAAATAATAAATCAACTTGAAGAACTTCTCAGGAAGAGGTAAAATATTGTCCAACACCACTAGTATACTTTAACACTCACTTTATTTGGAAAATGATAATATCCATTTCTTATGCTTTTATAAAATAAAAAATAAACCATTACCCTATTTTTATCTTTCTTATTAATATCTTCTTTGAGTTAGGAAGTAATGAAGTGGTTTTGTTTTTCAAATACTTACCACCAATGCTGTAGGTGTTCAAAAAGGAAAAAGTCAAAGATAATATAAATAACATTTTTAGAAAAGATTACCATAGAGGCTGTGGTGGATGAAAAAATGGCCTTCAAAGATGTTCACACTGAAATCTCTGGAACCTGTAATTCTTAACTCATATGGCAAAGGGGACTTTGCAGATGTGAATAAATTAGGGATCCTGAGAAAGGGAGATTATCCTGGAATATTCAAGGTGAGTCCTAAACCTAAATGTAAGCCTAAATGTTATAGGAAGGAAACAAGAAGGTAAGAAAAAGGACAAGGGAAGTAGGGTAAGAAAGTGGAGCTATGATGCTGGGTCACAAATTGAGAAAGAACAATCTCTAGAGGCTGAAAGGTGAAGAAAGAGATTTTCCCCTCTAGCCTCCAGGGGAACCAGCCCTGCCAAAACCTTGATTTTAGTTCCATAAGACTCATTTCAAACTTCTGACATACAGTACTGTAAGAATAAATTTGAGTTGTGTGAAGCCATTAAATTTGTGGTAATGTGTTACAACAACAACAGAAAACAAATACACTCATACCTTGGAGAAATTTCAGGTTCAGTTCCAGACTGAAAGCAAATATTGCAATAAAGCAAGTCACCCAACTTTTGGTTTCCCAGGGCATAAAAAATTATGTGTACACTGTACTGTAATCCATTAAGTGTGCAATAGAATTATGCCTAAAAAACATGAACATCTTAATTAAAAGATACTTTATTACTAAAAAATGCTTACAATCATCTAGACTTCAGCAAGTTGTAATCATTTTTGCTGGCAGAAGATCTTGCTCATTGCTGATGGTTGCTGAATAATTAGGGTAATGGTTGCTGAAAGTTGAGGTGGCTGTGGAAATTTCTAAAACTAAAACAACAATAGAGTTTGCCACATCCGTGGCTCTTTCTTTCATGAAGGATTTCTCTGTACCACGTGATATTGTTTGATAGCATTTTTCCCACAGTAGAACGTCTATCAGAATTGGAGTCAATCTTCTCAAACCCTGTTGCTGCTTTATCAAATAAGTTGATGTAATATTCTAAATCCTTTTTTTGTCAACAACGGATTGTCATCAACAATTTTAACAATGTTCACAGCATCTACACCAGGAGTAGACTCCATCTCAACTAACTACTTTCTTTGTTCATCCATACGAAGCAACTTATCCGCTCAAGTTTTACCATGAATTCAATCACATCTTCAGGCTCCATTTCTCTCTCTCTCTCTCTTTTTTTTTAATATGGGAAGGCATCGGGAACCGAACCTGTATGGCAGGTGAGAACTCTGCCACTGAGCCACCATGGCCTGCCCATCAGCCTCCACTTCTAATTCTAATTCTCTTGCTATTTCTACCACATCTGCGGTTACTTCCTCTACAGACATTTTGAACCCCTCAAAGTCATCCATGAAGTTTGGAATCAACTTCTTTTAAACTCCTTGTTGATATTGATATTGTGACCTCCTCTCATGAATCATAAATGTTCAAATGACATCTGTAATGATGAATCTTTCCAGAAGATTTTCAGTTTATTTTGCCAAGATCCATCACAGGAATCAATATCTTTGGCATCGATAAACTTACAAATTTATTTCTTCTAGCTTTAAAATTTCTTCTGCAGCTACTGTTTTTGAAAACTTTTTTAAGTCCTCTAACTCTTCCATATAAAATTGATAATGAATTTTTCTACTTCTGCAAAGTAGTCTGTTGGAGTATCTACGCTCCTATTCAAGGAGCCCCAAAGTACATGAGGCAAACACTGGCAAAACTGAAGAGAGTAATAGACAACTCTACTATAGCAGTCAGAGATTTCAATACACCACTCTCTGCAATGGACAGAGCATTTAAACAGAGGACCAATAAAAGAAATAGAGAACCTAAATAATATGATAAGTGCACTAGACTCAACACACAAATATAGAACATAGGCTTACAAAATGAATTTATTCTAGCTTTAAAATATCTTCTGCAGCTACTTCACCTTTCTCATGCATGATAGAATTGAAGAGAGTTAGGGTCCTGCTCTCTATCAGGCATTGATTGGCTTAAGGAAATGTCGTGGACAGTTTGATCTTCTCTCCAGACCACTAAAACCTTCTCCATATTGGCAATAGAACTGTTTTGTTTTCTTACCGTGCAGCTCAGGAAGTGCCTAGAGGTAGTAGCTAGGATCCTCCCACTTCCAACCAATCTCTGACATCAATGAGAAAGATTCCCACCTATATCCCATCACAAGGACCCGAACCCACCGTGACCACAGCAAGACTTAAGCTGCTAGAGAAGGCGAAATATGAAAGGGCAAAATATTTGCCCAAAGGAGCAAGTAGCCTGACAGAAGCTGCCCAAACAAATGTTTAGGGACTCAGAAGACAGAGGAGAATATTTCAAGGCCCAGGTCAGTGAGGGACGAAGAGTCTGAGAAAGCGTGGACAGATACTGTAATGCCTGGTACCCATCCTCCACCCATAAGGGAATTGCAATGGGCAGCTCAATCTTTGCCTGGGATACAGCTATAGGTTGTGGCAGCTGGGGGAGTCCTCTGTCACAAGTACATTGGGGGATAGAGTCCGTCCCACATTAAGCTTGATTTTGGCCAGAAAAGTGAGGGTACAGGAACCCCACAGTTTCAGTCCCACTGATTCCATTTTGAAAATAAAGAATAAAGTGTGAGTTATCATGCTTCCTTGAGTTTATAGCATATTATAAAGCCACAGAGGTCAAAACTGCATGGTGCTGGCATAAAGATAAACATACTGATCAATAGAATCAAACTGAGAGTTTAAAAATAGATTCTTAGATCTATGGTCAATTGATGTTTGACAAGATTTCAATAAATAATGTTGGAAGAACTGGATATTCATAACCAAAAGAATGAAAGAGGACCCCTGTCTCACACCCTATATAAAAATTAGTTAAAAAATGGATCAAAGACCTAAATATAAAAACCAGTAACATAAAACTAGAAAAATGTAGGGAAACATCTCCAAGATACTGTGTTAGTTGGTGGCTTCTTAGATTTTACATCCCAAACACAAGCAATGAAAGAAAAAATAGATAAATGGTATCTCCTCAAAATTGAATACTTAAGGACTTTGTCAAATTGGTGAAAAGGCAATCAACTATATGGGAGAAAATATTTGAAAATTACATATCTGATAAGGGTTTGAAAACCAAAATATATAAAGAAACCTCAAACTTAACAATAAAAAGATGACCCAATTAAAAACTGGGCAAAAGACACTAATAGACATTTCTTTCAAAGAAGAAATATAAATGGCTAAAGAGCATATGAAGAGATGCTCAGTTTCACTAGCTATTAGAAAATGCAAACCAAAACCACAATGTTATATCATCTCACACCTACTAGAATGGTTGCTATTTAACAAAGAGGAAACTGAAAATGTTGGAGATGATGTGGAGAAATTGAAACACCTATTCACTACTAGTGGGGATGTAAAATGGTACAGTAGCTAAGGAGGATGATTTGGCAGTTTCCTCAGGAGGCTAAGTACAGAGTTGCCTTATAATCTGGCAGTCCTGCTACTTGGGATATACCTGGAAGATCAGAAATCAGGGACATGCGCAGCAATGTTCAGAGCAGAACACAATTGCCAAAAGATGGAAAAAACTCAAGTATTCATCAACAGGTGAATGGATAAACAAAATGTGGGTACATACATGCAATGGAATATTATTCAGCAGTAAAAAGAAATGAAGTCCTGAAGCATGTGACAATATACATGAACATTGAGAACATTTTGTTAAGTGAATAAGTCAGACACTAAAGGACAAACATCATATTGTCTCACTGATATGAACTAATTATAACATATAAACTCATAGACTTAAAATATAGAATATAGGTTACCAGGATATAGAATGAGGCTAAAGAGTGGAGACCAGTTACCTAATATGTACAGAATGTTGAAGTTGAACCTAAAAGTTTGGAAAATGACAGAGGTGGATGTCACATGCTGTTGTGAGACTGACAGTGCTGAATGTTGGAAAGGGGAAGTTAAGGACATGTATCTCACCAGAAGGAAAGTTGAAGGTTAAAATATGGGAAGTTATAACAGTGGACCTTGTAGTGGGCAGTATTCATGACTAACTACAAATATAAAAAAGCTCTTTCATGAACTAGAACAAATGTATGACACTATTACAAGGAGTTAATAATAGAAGGATATATGGGAGAATGTATCCATTGCAAACTATAGACCACTGAAAACTATAGACTGTTGCAAACTATAGACCATAGTTACCAGTAATATTTTTTGCAGCAATCTACAAACCAGTAATATTTTAATACTTTCATCAACAGCAACAAATGTACTACATCAATACTATGGGTCAATAAGGGGATGGATGGGTGGGATAAGGGGTATGGGAGGATTTTGGTTTTCTTTTTATCTTTATTTATTTTCTGGAGTAATGAAAATGCTTAAAATTGATCATGGGGTTGTTTGCACAACTATGTGATGATACTTTGAGCCCGTGATTATATACTTCAGTTGGTTTATATGGTGTGTGACTATATCTCAATGAAACTACATCAAGAAAAAAAATCACAATGCTGTAAAGACTATTGCATTGTGTTAAATAGGATAACATCAATAAGAAGAAAATTATTTTAAAATACTGATTTTAAAGAGTGAAATTGAATTAATCTAAAGGGCAGGAGAGTAAAATAATCAAATATGTGGATAATTGAAACAGAAATAGGAAATTAGCAGTATTATGATAAAAGTTATAATACCAGAATTGAAATGTATTGATGGAATTATTTTATTCTGAATATCTCAATAATTATGAATCATCAGCTTTCAATGTGTATTATCCTGACCAATTAACCACTCTACTATATATATATATCTTTTAATTAGGGATTAATAAACTTTTAGAATAAAATGGTTTGTCAATGTCCTCCAACCAAAAGAGTCCTGTGGTAGTTAGATTCAGGTGTCAACTTGGGCAGGTGAAGATGCCTTTTTCTGTTGCTGTGGACATGAGCCAATGGCATGTGAATGTCATCTGTCACTGATTACATCTGCAGTCAGCTAGGAGGCATGCCTGCTGCAATGAGTGATGTTTGATTTAATTGGCTGGTTCTTAAATGAGAGAGCTCAATGTAGCACAGCCCAAGCTGCTCAGCATACCTTACCTCAGCACTCGCAGCTCAGCTCAGGCCTTTGGAGATGCAGAAAAGAATCACTCCAGGGAAAGTTGATGGAACCCAAAGGCCTGGAAAGAAGGCCAGCAGAGATCATCCTGTGCCTTCCCATGTAAGAAAGAATCTCAGTTGAAAGTTAGCTGCCTTTCCTCTGAAGAACTATATGTTAGCTAAATAAATCCCCTTTCATTGAAAGCCAATCTATCTCTGGTGTGTTGCATTCTGGCAGCTAGCAAACTAGAACAGATTTGGTACTGGAGAAGTGGAGTGCTGCTGCAGTTGCAAACACCAGAGATGTTGGACCATTTTTGAATGGATAAGGGGGAGATTTTGGAGGAACTGCGAAGAGAATAATGGAGAAGTGTTACTTCCTATTGAAACAGAGCTCGAAGGATATTAAGGAATGATGAGAAAAAAGAAAGGAAGAAAGAAAGAAAGAAAGAAGACACAGATGGGCTCAGGGGGTCTGAAGCTTGAGTTTACTTCAGAGAGACTTCAGACAATTTTATTCTTAACCAGATCCTGGTTATATACCACAGGATGACAATAGGCATGCATGCATTTCCTGAGGGAACAAAGTTCTTATCTTTCAGTGTTCTTCCTTCGTACTTAAAATAACCATTTGGGGTAAACAAACATTCTCTTCCTCCTAGACTGTCTTACATAAATCAGATAACATAAAGCAGCTTACTGCCGCCACCACCCTAATGCCATCTACTCCCAAGTAGTTGCGCAGGTCTTTCTAAAAATGGAAGAATTAAATTTGACACCAGTTTTCTTCTTACTGGACCTGGGAATCCTAAACTTGTATTCAGATTATTTTGGTAAAGTTGGATTGGCCCATGTTAGGGCTCACAGATAAACCCAATAAGTATAAATATGTCCCTGTCCTTCAGCAATTAAAATTATATGTCCTATAATATACATTACCCATTTAGTTATTTTTGTCCGGGTTGACATGTCTGGGTTTTATTCTCTTTGAGGGAATCCAAACCGAGTTTCCATCATCTGCAATGACAAGAGCAAAACCCCTACCCCACACCTTTACCATTCCTGGTTTCCATAAATCATCTTTAACATCTTTCCAATAGATTGGCTACAGCTGCAGTTCTGTTTGGGTTGTATCATTTTTCTTTCCCAAAGTACTAAAATGTTGTTCTGCAGGAGTCTGTGATGAATTATCAAAAATGTTTTTAAAAAATTTAAAGTAAACAGTGGTTTTTGCTAATTGATGTTTTGGTGTACATATTTTCATAACATCATCCTCTTGATCTCCCCCTTTTTGTTTTATGAGCATAGACTTTAACGTCTGGTTTTTTCATTCAATAATTCCTTTCCCAGAGGGACTATGTAGAATTTTTTGTGATATGAATAATAGGAAAAGTAGTATAAAATTTACAAAATTGCTTTCCTGTATCAGCAGAACCATTGCCATTTTATTAGATAACAGCAAAAGCCTTAAGTAAATGTGATCCAACATGGCAGAAAAGTTCTCCATATTGTGAGGTAGCCCAGATGAGATGAGAAAAAGTGTCTATGATACTGCATTTTACCAAAATGTGAAATATGAATAACATCCATTTGCCATAATTCATTTGCTTTTTGACCTCAAAGATTAACCTCTGATGCAAATGGGAGTGCATTTAAAGGTCCACAGATTTGAGAAGTCCTAACAATGTCCTGAGTTTGCTGTTTAGATAAAGATGGAAATTTCTTTCACAGCCCTTTGCTATTGATATCAATTTGTGAAGTGTTGTGGAATTTTGAATTAAACTCACAAGACTATCCTGCTTGCTGATTTTGTAATGACAGAGGACTTGGAAGATTGGTATGAGCTCTTTATATCCACGATAAAAAGAGGATTAATTTGACTTCTGATTAATGTTTGTAAATGTAAAAACATTTAGGAGAGTTCATCTCTTTCAAACAAAGAAGCTGTCTCAATGTGAGTAACTGTTTGGCAAACATATTCAAAATCAGAAACAATATCAAGAGATTGTGGAAAACTTTGCAATACTTGAATTACAGCTGCTAATTCAATAAGCTGGGCTGAGGTATAAGGCATTTTCTAACTTGTTTTCCACTGGGGTGACATATGCAGCTTTCCCATTAATATTATCATTGATAAAGACAGTAATAGCTAGCAGGGAAGCTGGAACTATTTTAGGCAAAATCCATTGCGTTCATTTTTAAAAATTGTAAAAGTTTTGACATAGCAAATGATTATTCATTTGTCCTTTAAAGTCACTTAATGCTATTTGCCAAAAGGTATTGAAAATATATAGACTTAGAACCTCTTCCTTTGTGAGATCACACACTATGCGATTAGGATCATGACCTCTTAATTGATAATATCTTTGGTGACCTTTGGCTATTAAAGAAATAATCTTTTGCAAATATGTATTTAAACATTTTTGTCAATTGTTTGGTAAAAAAAATCCATTTTAAAACACCATCTTGCTAAAATAGGCCTGTGGGAGATTGCAAGTAAAGAAAATAATAAAATCAACAGGCTTTTTAAGATCTATTTCAACAAGCTGTCCTTTTTTTTTTTTTTTTTTTTTTTAAGGAAAGACAGAGAGAAGGAAGGAAGGAAGGAAGAAAGGGAAACATTTTTAAACATTTTCTTGTTTTATTGTATTTTGTTTTTCCGTTTTTTGTTACATGGGCTGGGGCCGGGAATCGAACCGAGGTCCTCCAGCATAGCAGGCAAGCACTTTGCCCGCTGAGCCACCGCGGCCCGCCCACAAGCTGTCCTTTTTTAATGCATTGTTCAATTAATTGTAACTCTCATTCAGCTGCAGCTGTTAACTGCCTTTTGCTTAATAAATCAGAATCTCCTTGTAAAATATCAAACAAGTTTTGTAACATATAATTAGGAATCCCTAAAGTGGCAGGTAGCAAAAATGAATGCAGAGTGCCAATAGTGACGTGTACCCATAGCAAATGACCAGATTTTTTAAATTGAATTCATTGGATTGATTTAAAAGGAATGCAAGAATGTGGATTCTTTATAATTGGTTGTGCATTTTTTCTAATTTTAAATTTATTGCATGCAGTTTTTATGGTATTTTCTCACAATAGTGGCCAAATTTTGATTTGCTTACATGACCGGGCCCAGTTGGGTCCTCTGGGAACTGGCTAGGGACCAAGAGGAGCTTCCTGAGATCTAAATATCTTTATTAAAGTACACCTCCTTCTGGGGGGATAGCCAGTCCTCCCAGCTAGAATGTACATTTTAATTATTCCTTACCAAGGTCATGTGATAGCAACATCAGTTGCATGTAATGGCAACATCAGGTGAAAAAAAAGACTCCACAAGTATATTTCTTCCTTGCATTCAACCCTCAAATCTGATCTGCTCCCAAAATAAGCCATGGTTATTTTAGGATAAATTTAGTTTTTACATATGTAGTTTATATAAAGACTGGACAAAGCCTTAAGATATTTTGGCTTAAAGGAATATAGGTATTTATATGATTTGAATATGATTTATCCAGTAATAGATTCATTTATAGTAATAGTATTTAGATTAATAGATTAAGCCACCTGGTTTAGGGCAAGAAAAGAAGCAGTTTTTGCCAGTATAATGATACCCAGGAGAAAATAAGTATTTTTTATACAGATAACAACAGGATAAAAGTTAACATAAGTTATTTTGATAAAACACAGACTCTTTGCTTTTTAACTAATTACTTAGAAATTTTTTTAATATCTTTTCATTAGAACAGGCTAAGAGTCCAAGAAAACATTGTCATTTTAGACTCATTAAATCTTTCTTGATTTTAACCATAATTTCTATTTTTACAAACCCTCAGCACTTATTATATTAGTTTAGGCTTGTCATTTAGTAACAGTTATTCATTTTAGGATAAAACTATTCTGTTTTCCTATTAATAAAAATACATCTTTCATATTTTTCATACTTAAATCATTACTTTGAACAAATATTTTACCACATATAATTACCATCAAAATTAAATTTGTTAGAATAATGTTAAATACTTAAAAGTAATTAATTACTTTAATTAATGTTTCAAATATGCATTAACTATCAATATATAGTTTTTAACAAGAATTTTTCATTTTAAAGTTCTTAAAATATATTTCTTTTTAAAATATGAGTAGGAGCTAAACTCATGGCCAGTTTCCAAGTTGCTGTTTGTAAAAGGAGATGGGGTTACTACTCCTATTCTTGGTCACAAGGTTTTATTTGTAGCATAGGTATAATTTCAGTAGAATAATTATTTAGATTAACCCAAGGTAACGTAACAGAACACTTTGAGTCAGAACTACAATCCTGAGTTGCACACCCCTTAGGGGACTGGTCTATTATAATTCTACAGGAACCATTCATTAGTACTGACTTTTACTCGGCATGGCATTGTTCCTATTGAATATTTTCTGACTCAGGTGTATATGGATTTTATATAAAAGTAGCTCATATTGATGTAAAATTTTTATAATTATGCATCCCATCTTAAGTTATTTATTTGCTTTCTTTTTCCCTTGCCTCAGGTTCACACTTCTGTGTTTCTATTTTGAAGTTTTTTTTTTAGAAATAGTTTCTTTCTTGAAGAAGCTTTTTTAACCTCTTTTTCCCAGCTAGAGTTACCTTGTCCCTGGCTATTATTTCCTGGCTGTGTCATCTTTATGCTATTAACTATTTCCCTTTACTATTTTCTTCCTAACAACAAGAACACGGTTTCTTTATTTTTCCTAAACTCCCTTCTGTAATTGCCCCATGCGGCTTCACTGTATTGTCATGGAAAACTGTTTTCAATTCAGAACTCTTTTCACTCCTTTTCCCTCAATGTCACCCATCTCACTATGGGGAGTCTGCTTTAGACTCTTCTCTGCTTTATCCACAAAGTCTTTTTTCCTTTAAAATACAAATAACTCAAACTTCATTAGAACCTTATTTTAGTGATGACACCCTGATGATGTTTTCAACACACAAACATACAAACATACATACATACATACTCCATACTTCTCCAGCCGCCTATTATGATTACCCGTTACCCTGATGATCCAATTTACCAATATGACTCGAGTCCTCTTCTATCGGCTGGACACACGTGCCTCTAATGAGACTTTTCCTTGGTTCTTTAATATTGATTTGGAGTCTTCTTCTTCGAGCCCCACGCTGGGCACCAGATGTTGCTTCCTATTGAAATGGAGCTCGAAGGATATTAAGGAGTGATGAGAAAGAAAGAAAGGAAGAAGGAGAGAAAGAAAGACACAGACGGGTTCAGGGGGTCTGAAGTCTGTCTGAAGTAAACTCAAGCTTCAGACCCCCTGAGCCCGTCTGTGTCTTTCTTTCTCTCCTTCTTCCTTTCTTTCTTTCTCATCATTCCTTAATATCCTTCGAGCTCCGTTTCAATAGGAAGCAACAGAGAAGTCCTGGAGTGCTTGAAGAGACTGTTGGTGTATATGGAACCACTGCCAATCTGGACAAAGGGAGACATAAAAGGGAAAAATTGGAGTTTGCAGAGTGAGAACCGTGGAAGTTCGGGTCTGAAGCCGAGAAACCTCGGCCAGGAGAGTGGACCCACCCATATACATGGAGAGGGTGAGTTTGCCCTGAAGACAGAGGATGAGTCTCCTACCTCATTGCAGTGAGTTGTGCCACCTCAGGCCTTGGAAAAGGTACACCATACTCCTTGGGGACTGGGGAGAGCCTGGCTGCCACCACATGGAGGAGCTGAGCATGTGCCCCAGAAATGGCAGAGAGCCCAGGTGTGTTCCAGATGCCTGGAGAGGGTGGAGCAGAGAAAAAGGTGGTCTCCTTGATGTCCCCCGAGGTTGATTCAGAAAGAGGTGGGCCACTGCATAGGCCTAGGAAAGGGTGGGACTGCCACTTTCTAAAGCTGAAAGATAAATGACTTTTGGGCTTTGAAATCCAGTGGTGTTTGCCCTGCAGGTTTTCAGAAGTGTTTGGGTCTTGTGACTCCTGTGTTCCTTCCAATTTCTCCCTATGGAAGTGAAAACCTGTACCCTGTGATTGTCCTCCTTTGCACATTGTCACAAGATAACTTGTTTTGAGATTTATAGGTCCACAGCTAGAAGAGAATATTTTGCACTTTAATATTGTTTAAGGTGATATATGTAATTGCCAAATTGACAAGGGGTGGACATGTGGTAATAAGATGTCAACTTGGCCAAGTGAAGGTGCCTAGTTCTATTGCTGTGGACGTGAGCTAATGGCATGTGAAGCTCATCTGTCACTGATTACATCTACAGTCAGCTGGGAGGTGTGCCTGCTGCAATGAATGATGTTTGATTTAATTGGTTGGTGCTTAAACGAGAGAACTCAACATAACATAGCCCAAGCTGCTCAGCATATCTCATCTCAGCACTCACAGCTCAGCCCAGGCTTTTGGAGATGTAGAAAGGAATCATCCCAGGGAAAGTTGTTGGAACCCAGAGGCCTGGAAAAAAGGCCAGCAGAGATCACCCTGTGCCTTCCCATGTAAGAAAGAATCTCAGTTGAAAGTTAGCTACCTTTCTTCTGAAGAACTATACATTAACTAAATAAATCCCCTTTTACTGAAAGTTGATCAATCTATGGTGTATTGCATTCCAGCAGCTAGCAAACTAGAACAACTCCCAAAACACATCTGTAGTTGAACAGGTTGGATTTATTACTTATAGCAGGGAAGAGAGTTCATGGGGAACTATAGGGAAACTTAATAAGATGTTAGTAAAGAAGTATTTATAAGACGTTGGCTTGTATTAGGTGACTTATATTTAAGGTTCAGGAAATTGAGCTTTTCTCTGGACTGGATGTGCTCAGAAAGCTGTAATAATGTTGTGACTAGGTATGTAAACACCAAGAACACAAGGCAAAGTGATTATAGCAGGCCAGCTCCTTGATATCAGGGGCCACTTTTTCCTTTTTCAGGTTTTACACTTATGACTCCATAAATCAATTTAAATTACTATACTATCCCTTTAAAATATTTATTGTGTTTTTAATTGAATTTTAAATATTTGTCAGCATTCATGTCTTTAGCTTTTGTCATTCTTCATGAAGAAAAGATGATGAAATGATGGATTCCTATATATCCTTAGGATTTCCTAATGGCTGTTCATTTTGGATTTAATCAAAGCAAAATAAAAAAATTGAAATCCTAGCCAAACATTATATAAAGTGTGTATATGTTTTGAGCCTTGTTTCTATGCACCATTGTTGTAGGAATCATCCACCTTTTTTGGTGGTAGCTTTGATCCATTTACTTTTCATATTTCATTGCAAAAATGCCATAGTTTATCTATTCAAATGTTCATGGATATTTGTCTCAGGTTTTCAGTATTGAAACATTGTTGCTATGAACGTTCTTACACATATGTCTTGAAACACATATAAAAGAGTTTTAGAGAACATATGCAAATATAGAATGGTTTGGTCATTGGGCCAAACAATATACAGTGTTTTATTTACTGTATGGAGAGTGCAAAAACTAAAGCGGTTGTTCCTACCTGCATTCCAGCATAGTGTGGGACTTCCTGTACCCCCATAGCTTCACCAACATTAGCTATTGCTGTAGTTTTATATTTTTGCTAATTTGGTGTATGTGTATGGTATATCATTTTTATTTTAATCTGATTACCAGTGATGTTGAATACCTATCTATATTAACGATCATTCTGATTTCCTTTTATTGTGATTTTGGTATATATTCACTTCATGATGATACCTTCATAATTAAGTCAATGATCTTTTAAAATTAGTGAATAAAATCGCAGCCACCACCTCTATCCATCTGAAACATGGCATTAACTAGAAAAATTCGAACGCTGAGTTTGCAGATTTTCTTATTTTAGTTACTAGAATTATACAGTAAATTACATTTTTCCTCAAATATTTTCATTATTTAGATGAATGTTTTCAGGATTGCTTATTAGGTCTCTTGTTATGGGATACAAAAGCCTGTTTTTATAAAGAGTTGCATGAAATATTTTGATGATTTTAGTCATTGTAATTATATTTGCACAAAATTCAGAAATACAGTAAAATGTTTGGTTCCTTAAAAACCCAAAGAGAAAGTCTGCATGTGAATAGCATGATTTGTTTTCCCATTCTACAGGACTGGCTCTACCTCCAAGAATGTAAGGGAACATATTATCCCATGAGGCTCAGAGTCAAACAGACTGGTTTTAGCCTCAAGTTTGCCATATACTAGTCATGTAATCTTTGGCAAGTTACTTTCTACTTCAAGCTTCAGTACTCTTATGTAAAGGAGTATAGTATTATTTTCACTTCGGGGATTTGTTGTGAAGATTAAATTAGATGATGTATTTGTGTTTAGCACAGCACGTGATATATAGTAATTTCTCACAAATATATTTGTCATTATTAAATTGAATTTCTACAGTGGCTTCCTCCAATTGATCCTTTTTTTTAAACTTTTTTTATTGCATAGTATAACATGTATACAAAGCAAAGAAATAAAAAAGCAATAGTTTTCAAAGCATTCTTCAAGAAGTAGTTGCAAGACAGATCCCAGAGTTTGTCCTGGGCTACCATACAATCCTCTCATATTTTTCCTTCTAGCTGCTCCAGAATACAGGAGGTTAAAGGGCTTAAATAATTTTTTACCATCACAATCAACTTTTTTTCTTCTTCATTTTTTGTGAACAATAACATATATACAAAAAAGCTATGAATTTCCAAGCACAGCACTACAATTATTTGTAGCCTCCAATTGATCTTATATAAAAATTATTTAAATGCTCAGTTATGTAATTAGTGAAATGAGCCTAACATATAAGAACTCAATAAATGGCTGCTATTATATGATCAGCATATAATGAAAAAATCAATAAATAATAGATATTATTTATTAATATAAAAAGTCAATATTACTGAAATTCAGTTAATAAAGGGCCAATAAAACTATCATATAGCATGCTGCTTATATGTTTAGAACTTTTAAAAGTACTTAAATACATATTAAAATTAATTTTTACTTCTACATGATTCCAAAAGGTGATTTTTGCCTAACTGGTAGAATCCTAAAGAAAATGTTGTGATATTATATGTTAGAGAATAAAACAGCTCTTCCACTGTAAGATGAATTTTAATTTAAAGTTTATAATAGAATTTGTTAAATTTTGTCATGATATGCTAGGAGAAGTAGCTTGGATCCATTAAATTTAATAAGAACAATAGATGTGAAAAGAAATTATACTAGGCTTAGTATCTATAAGGAATTTGGTAAATATTCATTTATCTGCTTTTCCATTGATGAAAGTAAAACTATAATCTTAAAAATAAAAATATTATCAAAACATAACTGAACAAATAATAAACTATTAGGGTAAAATGTCTTCCCGATGATTTTCCACATCTCATTTTGAATGAAGAAATACACTTTTTAAAGTAGGAAAGCACTTAGAATCAATTTTTTAAGTGAAATAAAGAAAATTTTGAAATGGTGATCATTAGTCTCTCAAGTAAAATAGTATTTATAGAAAGCAAAAAATAAACCAAAGCCACCGGTAGTGGATTATATATTATTTTTATTCCCTTATATATACTTTTTTGTTCATCAGGGTTTCTGATAAAGTATTTATAATCTGAAAAATGTTAAAATTTAATTTAAATTAAATTAAAATTATAATGTTTAACACAGTTTGATGTATTATGCACTTGTGTCAAATATTTAAATAATTAATTAAAAATCAATCCCTTGCTACATAAAAAGTTTAAGGTACTGTCATTTTCCCTAATAATATTTGAAATACTGCCTCTTCTTTGAATATAGAAATGGCACAGCACTCCTTCAAGGAGCTGATATTCTAGTGCACTAAAATTATAGATCACTATCATGCAGTGGCGTGTGCAAAGTTAGAGCTCTTAACAGAATTAGAATCTTAGATCAATATAATATGTGGCAAGTGCCAAGTATATAAATTCACCAGATATTTTAATTGTGAAGTTATGATGTTTCTATCTCAGCCTTGAGTTTTCAGAAACTTCCCTCAACAAGAGGTGATGTCATGAGTAGGATTTAGAAAGTGGAAAGGTCCGGGGAAAGAGCATTCCCGGGAAAGGGGCATTCAGGTGAAAGGGTTGGCATGAGCCAAAACTTATGGAAGGGAAACAGCATGGTCAATGCAGACAAATGTAAACTATTTGCTTTAGTTGCAGTATAAATCTTAAAAAGAAGGTGGCAAAGAGGTGCTAAAGGGTAAACAGGATCCTCATCAAGGAAAATGCATGTCATGTTAAAGAAGAGACTCTTTCTCATAGGAAATAATGGAAGTGCCTTAATTTAATAATGGGCGTGATATTGTCAAATTTACAATTTAAAAGCATCACTCTGTCTACTGTATGGTGAACAGATTTGAGGAAAACAGAACTGGAGGTGTGGATATTATTTTAAAAGCTGTTACAATTTTCCAGGCAAGAAACAAATGAGTAGGTCATGAGCTAGATCAGGAGTGTAGTGGATTTTGTGCATAGAGGTTAAATTTTTAAAATTTAGTTGATAGCATCATCAGAAACTTGATTAATTATGGAGAGATCTAAGATTACTCCAAGATTTCTAGTCTGGGTCCTGAAGTAGATTGTAATGACAGCAATTTAGACAGAAAATAAAGATGGAGGACTTCTTTTGTTTTAGAAAGTCATTTTATTTTGGATAGACATCAGCTGGTTGATGGGGGCCTTTATTAAGGAAGTAGCTTGCATGAGTGGGGTAAGGAATTAAAACGATTTCAAAGGGATTATACCAATAGGACTTAGAGACAGATTGAATGTTAGAAATGATGAAGAAGCCAAGTCCTGGGTGACTGAGTAGATGGTGGCCCGGTTCAGGAAGACAATAAATAAAACAAATAAAGCAAATTTGAGGACAGGAAAAGGTAAATTAGCATTTTACTTTCAGAATATTATATTTAAGGTGGCTATTGGATGTCCAATGCATAATCTTCTAAAAGTTGATAGAGAATTAGAACTCATGACAAAATTCTGGTCTGGAAGTAAAAAAGTTAGGGTCATGAGCAAATAGTTGGTGGTCAAGGTCATCACAGTTAGGATTTCCCAGATGGAGCGCTTGGCATGACCAGGCTAAAAGGATTGCACCTTGGGATGTCTAAGCGTAGAGTGAAAATAAAGAATTGCCAATGTAACTGAGAAGGAGTGGCTGGGGAAAATGGTAGAAAACTAGAAGACTGACTTTGGAAAGGCCAAAAGTGGAATTTCAGAGTAAATTAGGGTTGCAAAGAAATCAAGGAAGAAAACTAGACCAGCAAAAGTCATCATTGGATGTTATAACTATTGTCCTAGGAAAAAGAAAGTCAAAACAGTCATTGCAGTCTTCTATTTAAGTAAGTTTACCAATAGCATAGAAAGATTATATCCCATTCAATGTATTCTCATAATACAGTTTCACTGTGATAATACTTATGTTAGAAATTCTTTAAAGAATTGATAATTTTTACAAAATTTCAGCAATTATTTTTAATATTTCCATTATGTTACGCATCAAATAGTATAAAATTTTGATAGGTATAAATATCTGTAAATGAGGTATGCTGAAAGTGTATTTTGGGATCTGAATTTGCCATTTTAGTTGGCTGTAATTATGAAATTATCAAATATTGAAAAGTGTTCTCTAATAATTTTTTGAAGGTAGAAATAAACTGCATTATAGTAAGCGAGGGACAAGGAACTCATTATATTTAACCCCGGGTCTTTTGTTTGTCTTTCAGATGATAAGTCATTCTGTTACCTTGCCTCTTTTAAAATCACAAATATCAAATACAAAGAAAAATATGGAATCAGAACTTCAAGGGAGTTTGCAGAAAGGAGTCATCAGATTGAGAGAATGGTAACCTCAATTGATGCTTTAATGTTTCTGAATGTATCTTTCTGCCTCACTTTGAATGTGTTCATTGTAGAAATTTAGCCTCTCTGTGCCTGTTTCTTCTTTTATAAAATGGGGGATGAAACAGTACCCTAATCATAATCATATGGTTGTGAGGATTAAATGACTTAATATAAGCAAAATAATCAGAATACTGGTTGACATCATTAAATACATTTAGTAGATTAGAATAGGCAGCTGATTAACACCTAAGGAAATTGTTAGTCAAAACAAATGTTTTCCAATTTATAACCCTTGATTTTGTCTTTCTTGGTTCATTTTTCTTATCCTTTACATGAGAATATAGGATTGCCACATTCACCTTATCATTTTGTTTATTATTTTTGAAAACTCTTAAAGGGTCATATAAAAAGATTTGAATCGATAATTCTTGATATCAATGTCAAATTTCATTATGCCCTTAATATATCTTGGTATCTCTTTATAATTTTTGGATTTGTCAAGGCATATCTATGTCCCATGAAAAGTATGCTTATGGAGTTCATAAATTTGTTTAGCAAAATAAAGTACATTATCTCCTTTAAATTTATGAGAGTTAATTCCACAACAAAGAATTTTTCTGCTGTATAAACAGGGAACTGCATTAATTTAATTCTTTAGCATTAGCTATAGAGACTACTTCTTAATTAAAAGATAAGGATTTTAAGGACTTTAGCACTCCCATCCTTCTCTCAGTGAATTCTCCTATCTCTGTATGATTAAGAACATGGGAAAATATTTGCATTTTATTCTGTTGTTTATCTTTATGTAGGCTGGTTCTAAATGTTGAAAACCAGTAAACAGCATTTTCATTTCCATAGCTATTTAAATAGTGTTTTTATTTTCTTACAAAACAGTGTTTTAGTTTTCTATAAATAGGTTGCTACAATTCTTATGCATTTAAAGAAGAATATTCCCAGAGTTCAGTTTGAAAAGATTGCCCTTTAATTTTTTTGTAAACCTCCTACATTTTACTCTATCTTCAGATATTTCAAATATCTTGACATTTGTTTATTTGTTTGTTCGTTTACTGTTTCTCGAAACCCTATGCTTCCTGCTCTGGTTTGCAAAGATGGCTCTCTAGGTCGATTTCACAGAGGTAAGCCAGGGCCAGGAAGATCTGCTCTATTGGGTGTCCACTGCTTCCTGTGAACAGTGTTTCACTTGATGTGCTGGGTTTTGACCTTCAAGTACCATCCCTAAAAAAATGTGCATGGGAGATAAAATTTCTGTATTATTGTATGCCTAAAAATTTCTTTATTCTATATTCCACTCAATTAATGGATAGTTTGCATATGATGGTAGTTTGAAGTATTTGCCCCAGAAAAACGTTTTCTTAAATTTAATACAATTGTGTAGGTGTGAATTTATTGTAGAGTAGGATCTTTTATGAGGTTACTTCATTTAAGGTGTGACCCACCTCATTCAGGACATGTCTTGATTCTATCACCGGAATCCCTTAAAAATGGAAGGAATTCAGACATGAGAGAAAGCCACAGAGGAAACTGAAATCAATGCAACCTGGAAGAAAAGGGAAAGATCAGGAGATGTTGCCATGTGATGAACTAAGAACCGAGAATCCCTAGCATCCAGCCCCAGGATGCCACAGTCTTAGGAAAGAAAACATTGCATCGATGACGCTTTCTTTTGGCATCAGTGCCTTGATTTATTTTAGCCTCAAAACTGTAAGCACTAAAGTCCCATCGTATAAGCCTATCCATTTCATGGTATTTGTGTGAGCAACCTAGAAAACTAAAACAGGTTTAAAACTTTAAATTGAACATAATTTCTCTCAGAAAATTCAAGGCCTTCTTCATTTTTATTACTCTATCAAATGTGACTGATAACTTGTGTTTCATTTTAGACAATACTTTCTTCCTCTAGAAGCTTTTAAAATCCATACTTTTAGTTTCTGATAGTTTACAATGATGTGTCATGGTGTCTGGTATTGTTTTTTTCTTTAATTCATTTCTATTAGGATATGTCACACTTTTCCAAGTATGTAAAACATTTTAAATAACAATTATAAAATGAATACCCCAGTATCCACCTCCAAAATTAAGAACTTGATTTTTACCAGTATTATGGAAACAACTGTATGCTCCTCTCTTTTCTCAGAGGGGAAAATATTACAATTTTGAGTTTGGTTTTAATCATTCTTTTTAATTTTATCACCTGTAAAATATGTATTATTAAATAACATAGTGCTAATTTTTGTCTCTTTTGAACTTTATGCAAATTGGATCATAACTATGTCCTTCTATAACTTCATTCTTGCAACATTATGATTTTGAGATTTTTTTCCATTTTGATGTATGTGGTCATAGTTCATTTGTTTGCATGTAGAATGCCCTGGTAAGAATTACCACAGTTTATTAATTCATTTTACAGTTGATGGGAATTTGGATTGTTTGTACTTTTTGTTATTATGATGAACAGTGCACGTAATTAACATCCTTACATGAATCCTGAGCATGTGTGAGAGTGTCTCCAAGTGATGTATCAAGAGAGCAATTGCTGGGCCCCAGTTATGCATTAGCTATTCAGGGCCCCTTACCCTTACAAGTACATTTGATGATTGGCTTTTCCAATTCTGCACAGTGGGCTTTATAATTTTGATTTGGATTGCATTGAACCTACACATTAATTTGGGTAGACTTGTTATCTTAATGATATTTAGTCTTCCAGTCTATGGACACAGAATGTCTTTCTATTTATTTAGGTCTTCTTTGATTTCTTTAAGCAATGTTTTGTAGTTTTCTGTATAGAGATCTCCTTTATATCCTTTGTTAAATTTATACTTTGATATTTGATTATTTCAGTTGCTATCAGAAATGGAATTTTTCTTGATTTCTTTCTCAGATGCCTCCTTACCAGTGTATAAACTCACTACTCATTTTTGCATGCTGATCATGTATCTCAACATCTCATTGAAGTGGTTTATTAGCTATTATAGCTTTATTATAGTGTTTTCAGGACTTTCTATATTTAGGATCATGTCATCTGCAAATGTTCAAAGTTTTACTGTTTTCTTTCCAACTTGGATATCTTATATTTATTTTTCTTGCCTAATTTTGCTATAGCTTGAACTTCTAGCACAATGTTGAATAACAGTGGTGACAGTGGCATTTGTTATCTTGTTCTAGATCATAGAGGAAAAACTTTCAGTTTCACCATTGAGTATGATATTAGCTGTGGGCTTTTTATATATTCCCTTCATCATGTTGAGGAAGTCTCATTCCATTCCTATCTTTTGAAATTTTTTTTTTTTAATCAGGAAAGGATGCTGCATTTTGTCAAATGAGATAATCAATTGAGATAATCATGTTGTTTTTTCCTTTCCTTTTGTTAATGTGTTTTATTACTTGAATTGATTTTCTTGTGTTGAGCCACTCTTGCATACCTTGGATAAAACCCACTCAGTAGTGGTGTATAATTCTTTTTTACGTGCTGTTAGATTCTATTTGCAAATATTTTGTTGAGGATTTTTGCATCTATATTCATTGGTGAAATTGGTCTGCAATTTTCTTTTCTTGTATCTTACCTTGCTGTGGTATTAGGGTAATGTTGACTTCTTAGAATGAGTTAGGTAATGTTCCCTCCTCTTCAATTTTATGGAAGAAGTTGAGTAGGTTTGGTATGAATTCTTCTTGGAATGATTAGCAGAATTCCCTTGTGAAGCTATCTGGTCCTGGGATTTTCTTTGTGAGAGATTTTTGATGACTGTTTCAATCTATTTATTTTTAATTGTTCTGTTGAACTCTTCTGTTTCTTCTTGAGTCATGTAGGGGTTCATGGGTTTCTAGGAAATTGCCCATTTCTTTTAAGTTGTCTAATTTGTTAGCATAGACTTGTCAATAATATTCTCTTATGATCTTTATTTTATTTCAGTGGGGTCAGTAGCAATGTCCCATCTGTCATTCTTGATTTTATTTATTTGCATGTTCTCTCTTTTCTTTGCCATTGTAGGCAAGGGTCTGTCAATTTTATTGATCATCTCAAAGAAACAACTTTTGTTATTGTTGATTCTCATTTTTTTCTTTTTGTTCTCAATTTCATTTCTTTCTCCTCTAATTTTTATTATTTCTTTATTTCTGCTTATTTGCTTGCACTTTAGAATTAGTGTGCTGTTATTTTTTCTACTTCCTCCAGGTGTGCCGTTAGCTCATTGATTTTAGTTCTTTCTTTTTTTAATGCCGGCATTTAGGCCTATAAATTTTCCTCTCAGCACTGACTTTACTGCATCCCATAAGTTGATATGTTGTGTTTTCATTTTCATTCATCTCCAGTTCTTTACTGATCACTCTAGTAGTATCTTCTTTGACCCACTGATTGTTGAAGAGTTTGTCTAACCTCCATATATTTGTGAATTTTCTGGTTGCCTTCCTTTTGATTTCCAGCTTCATTCTATTATGGGCGGAGAGAGTCTTTGGATCATTTGAATCTGTTAAAATTTATTGAGAATTGTCTTGTGATACAGCATATGATCTATCCAGGATAATGAATAATGAGCTTTTGAGAAGAACGTATATCCTGCTGTTTTTGGGGTGCAGTGTTCTGTCTATGTCTGTTGGGTTTAGATCATTTATCATATTATTCAAATTCTCTGTTTCCTTATTGAACCTCTGTCTGATGTTCTATCTACTGATATCAGTGTGCACTGAAGTGTCCAGCAATTATTGTAGAGATACCTATTTCTTCCTTCAGTTTTGCCAGTGTTTGCTTCATGTATTTTGGGGCACAATAGTTAGGTCCATAAATACTGTTTTTAGAAATGTAATACATTTTTAGACATGGAATTTTCTAAAATAGCTAATATTGCTAATTATTCTGGGTGGATGGCCCCTTTTATTAATATATAGTGTCCTTATTTGTCCCTATAAGAGCTTTTGATTTAAAGTCTATTTTGTCCAATATTAGTATAGCTACCCTAACTCTTTTTTGTTTAGTATTTGTGTGGAATATCTTTTTCCTACCTCACTTTCAGCCTATTTGTGTCCTTGGGTTTAAAGAGTCTCTTGTAGACAGCATATAGATGGATATACTATATTCTTTTTATCCATACTGCCATTATGCGGTTTTTCATTGGGGAGTTTAACCCATTAAAATTCAGTGTTATTATGGGAAAGGCAGTACTTGCTTCAGCCTCTTTATCCTTTGTCTTTAATACGTCATATCTTTTTAATGCTTTTTTTCCACCTTTTTTGGGCACCCTTACTGAGCATCTTAATTTCTACATCCTCCTCCAAACCTCTGTTTTAGTCTGAAAAACTCTCTTTTTATTTATTGTGGCACAGACCTTTTGTTGTTGAATTCTCTGTTTCTTTTCTGTGAGTATTTTAAATTATCCTTCATTTTCTGAAGGATAGTTTTTCCACATAAAGAATTTTTGGCTGTCAGTTTTTCCCTTTCAATATCTTAAATTTAACATGTCATTGCCTTCTCACCTCCATGTTTTTTTAAATGAGAAATTGGCACTTACTCTTACCTAATTTCCATTGCATATGACAAATCCATTTTTTCTTGCTGCTTTCAGGATTCTCTCCTTACCTTTGGCATTTGACATTTTGATTAGTATGTGTCGCTGAGTAGGTCTACTAGGCCTTATGTTGTTTGGAGTACATTGTGATTCTACCATATATATTTATGTCCATAAGAGTTGGAAAACTTTTGGCCATTATTTTCCCAAATAATCTTTCTTCCACTTTTCCCTTCTCTTCTTCTTCTGGGACACCCCTGACATGTATGTTTGTGTGCTTTATGCTGTCATTCAATCCCTGAGACCCTACTTAATTTTTAAAATTCTTTTCTCTATCTGTTTTTCTGTCTGCAAAAGTTCAACTATCCTTTCTTCTATTTTGCTATTTCTTCTGCTTGTTCCAATCTGTTGTGTGCCTTTAGTGTATTTTTAATCTCTCCTATTGTGTCTTTCATTCCCCTGTCTTTTTTTTTTTTTTGTACGCTATATGCCTGGAGTCACATTTCATCTTTCTTCCATGTGAGTATCCCATTATTGCAGCCCATGTATTGAATTTTTGTTTGTTTTTTCTTTCCTTGCTTGCTTGTTTGTTTTTTGGGAAGTGCCTGGGCCGAGAATCGAACCCAGGTCTCCCACATGGCAGGTGAGAATTCTACCACTGAACTACCCTTGCACCCACTATATCATTTTTTTAATTATTCTTTTTGTGATTTCACATTTTTCTTTGTGCTCACCCAATGTCTTGTTAATATTCTTTATCTCCTTAGCCACATTTTCCTTCATCTCCTTAAATTGATTTTGGAATTTTATTTGAACATCTTTGATTGATTGTTCCAAATTGTGTTATCCTTTAAAGGTTAATTTGTTTCTTTGACTGGGCTGTATCTTCCTGTTCCTTAGTATGGCTTGTAACTTGTTGCTGGTGTCTATGCATCTGATTATCGTGATAAATTTACTCTGGAAGTCAGTTTCTTCCTCTTGCCTGTGCTTTTCTTGATGATTGACTTTGTGCTAAGGTACACTGTGACATTCATTTCAACTTATTATATGCCTTTAGAATTACCTATGTTTAACTGATCAGATTTTTTCTGTCTTCTTTATCGGATTTTTGCCTTGACTATGCAGTACAATTTTTAAGATTGTTCTATTTTTTGAAATTGTTTCACACCTAGGAGAAAGCTTCCTCTCCTGTGTTCCTTCTTCAGGAATTTTTATTTTTCTGTCTCTTTTTGTTTTGCCTTTTTAGTTTAGTTTTTTGTTTGTTTGTTTTTATACTCTTTTCGTTGCTTCTAGCTGCTTTGCCTGGACATCAAATTCTGGGAGGAGTGTCATCATGGAAAGGACTTTCCCAAGGAGTCTATGTTTACCAGTCAAAACAGGGACATAGACCCACAAAGTGGGCACAGATCAGTTCCAAAGTGCCCTAGGGAGGTGACCCAGAAGGACGCCAAACCTCTTTGATGACTCTCCGAATCTGTGCTTTTCTGGCTTGCCCAGAAGATAGTGCTATTCAGTAAATTGTTCTCCATGGTCCTAAGATGTTACTATGCCTTTAAGTCTCAACCAACCCTGCCCCTATTGAGGGCATTGTTGAAACAGAGCTGCCAGTTGCGTTTGTCCAGGGTGGTGGTGGTGGTGGATTGAACCTATAGCTCAGAGCCGAGACCCAGTGATCTGATTCTGCCAATAGAAAACAGTGAACAGTGCTGGGCCATGCCCCACCCCACCCGGGTCCACATACATTTTTATTGGAAAAGTGCCACCTTTCCACAAATTGTTCCCCACAGCCCTAAGAAGGCACTGTGTCTTTAATTCTAACCCCTTCTTCCACACATTGACAGTGGGTTGAAACAGGCTGTTAGCTCCTTTTTATCCTGGGCTAGTTGAAATTGTAGCTACCCTCAGAGCCAGGACCCAGTGATCTGAGTTCACTAAGCAAAAGCCATAATCAGTATTTTGCCGTGCCCAACCCCACTTCCTCATTCTTGGGGAGCAGGAATTTTTATTTCTAGCCAGGGACTGGATCCCAAGGTAGCCTGTCATGAGAGTGGGGGATGGGCACCAGCTGATGCAGCATGCAGAGTTCTTCATTGCAGTTTAGCAGCCTCTTCTTTCTGCTATGTCCTGGATGGTCTGCAATGTTCTTCTGGTCTTTGGCTCCCCCAAACAGTTGTTTCAGACAGTTCTTAACTGCTTACTAGTTTCCCTGGAGGATGAAATGAGTCCTGGAGCTCCCTACTTCATCATGTTACCCATCTCCATGATGCCTTCTTTTTTTACTATTAATAATACACTGCTTGAGATTGTACTCAGATTCCTCAATGCCAGTGACTGGGTAGTGTGACGGAAACTCCTCAACCCATTCAACAGGGAAGGCTTTGGGAAGGAAGGACCAACAGAAGGAACATAATTGGGGAAGTCTCTGCTCCGTGCCCAGGCTCTTCTGTCCATGAGACCTCAATCACTAACAGTATATTATGTTGATACTTTTGTATTAGCCTCCTATGTCTGCTGTAACAAATTAGTACAAACTTGGTGACTTAAAACAACATAAATTTATTCTCTCATGATTCTGGAGATCGGAAGTCCAAAATCAAAGAATTGGCAGGGCTGGCTCCCTTTGAATGCTATTCTTTGACTTTTCCAGCTTATTGTGCCTGCAAGCATTCCTTAATTTGTGACTGCCTAACTGCAATCTCTGCCTCTGTCTTCAATGGTCATCTCCTCTGTCTTTCTGTGTCTCTGCTCTGTGTGTCTCATAAGGACACATCATCAGATGTAGGGTCCATTTGAATAATCCAAGCTATTCTCATGTGGATCTTTAACCTATATTTGCAAAGTTCCCTTTTTCATATACAATCACACTTGCAGTTTTCTGGCTGTAGACATGTCTTTTGGGGGACTATCATTCAGTCTTCTACTCTCAATAAGGCCATTTCCATTAACATGTCATCTTTAGGTACAACTTGGCTAACCTTGGCTTTTTCTTTTCCATATGAAGCAGCACTCACACACTTATATGCACTTCACCCATTCTTATTTGCATTTTGATTTAACTAGAAGTCAGTTTGGAAACAGTTGATAACTTCATTTATTAAAACCTTATTAAATGTATTTCCTTCAAGCTTCAAAAAGTCTTCCTCAAAGGTGTTCATTTTTAGTTAGATGTGGGGATTTTGCCATATTATTATTTGGTTTTGTGTCATTACTAATTGGTATTAATTAAAGTACATTATCTTACTGTTTTTTATGCTGATGTACAGAAATGTGACTGTCTCTTGTAGCTTACCCCTTTTCAGCAGCTTTTTTTCTTTGTGTTTGGTATTTCCAAGTGCTGAGTCTCTCCTGTGTTTTATAGGGTAGACAGACTCCCTTCTTGACTTAGTTCTTTTGACCCCTAGTCTTGTTCAGTGATTCTCAATTGGTAGCGATTTTGTCCCCCAAAGAACATTTGGCAATGTTTGTAGATACTTTTTGATCCTGCAACTAGGAGGGTGGATGCCACTTGCAGCTAGTGCGTAGAGACCAAGAATGGTGCCAAACACTTTACAATGCATAGAACAATACCCCACAACAAATAATAACCTGGCCCAAGATGCCAATAGTGCTGAGATTGGGAAATTCTACTTTTAATCTGTGACTTCCTCCACCTTTATTAGTTATTATAACATCATTGAATGTCTGAGTTCAAGAAATGAGTTGAATCTATCATCTACTAACAAAATTCCTCTCGTTTTGTTAGTGTTAGGGTATATCACCATTTTTATATCTTTAACATAATTTTAACTGGGCCTTCAAAAGGGAGAGAATATATGGCCAGTCTGTCATTTGAATCAAATTTCCCTTATTTACGTATAGACAAAGTTTGTCATGCCAAAATTTCCTAGTTCTTTGAATCAGGTGTCATATATAATACTTCCTTATCCTTGAATATATTTTTCCTTTTGCTTTACCATTTTTGATTCTACTTTAAATTTTTTACAGGACACTGAACAGAATTAAGGTGCTGATGCAATAGGGATTTGTTCAAAAGTAAACAGGCAAGAGTTTTCTGGCTGGTTTCCATATCTTTTATGATGACAGTAATTTATTATTTTTCATTTATCTTTTATCCCTAAAAACTATTGGGCCAATATTTTCATAGAAATTGTAGAATGTTTCTCGTATAATACTTGTTTCAGTTTTACTGCTGTTTTCTCTTTCATCTGTTGCCTTTACTTTCTTTGAAAATTCTTCCCACCCTGTTCCTTTTGTGTTAATAAATCTATCCATCAATTTATTTGCTCATATCTTTGCTCAATGAATATTGAGTCTCTTCTGTACTCCAGAATTCTGTTGAAAGCTGGATATTTTTATTGGTGACCACCAAGAGAGATGATAAAGTGTTATAACTACTTTTAATAATTTATTAATATTTTTAATTAATAACAGTTTAATTTGTGGTCCTTTAGCAAAATATTATAAAGACAGTGTCTAACTCTATTATCTTTCTCTGCTCCAAAACTCATCTGAAATTCCAGAGTTAGTGTGGCAGAGTTTTCTGTGGAACTATTAGCTACAGTTAAAAACAGTATTTATATTCTGACATGTACTCCATTGTCTTTTGCAGAATTTTAAAAAATGACTAATAGAATAATTAAACATGAAAGAACAAGATAATTGTTTTCATATTAAGAATTGCTAGTTTGATTATGTTAAAAATTAATTGGCAAACTAAGTTGTTAATTCAATTTGAATCAGAAAGTACTTACTGAAGACTAGAACCATGCTACCCAGCATTCTAGCATGGGCTGGCCTCCACTTTTCCCCTTGGAAACATCAGTAATTAGTATGCTCTTGCTAGGACTCCACACTTCAAAGTTTGTGTTCCACAAACGTTTTACATTTCTTACTGATATCTTAAAAAGTTTTGCACATTCTCTATTAGCATAGGTACATAAATGAAACAACTAAATATTATGTACATCAAAAAATATTCAAGTAAAGAAATTGAATTAGTCATTAAGAAGCTCCCAAGAAAGAAAAGTCCAGGACCAGATGGCTTCACATGTGAATTCTACCAAGCATCCAAGAAAGAATTAGTACCAATCCTGATCAAACTCTTCAAAAAAATTGAAGAGGAGGGAAGGCTACCTAACTCATCCTATGAAGCCAGCATCACCCTCATACCAAAGCCAAAGATATTACAAGAAAAGAAAATAACAGATCAATCTCTCTAATGAATATAGGTGCAAAAATCCTCAGCAAAATTCTTGCAAATTGAATCCAGCACCACATTAAAAGAATT